>NC_072861.1:1608368-1912223 GCF_028858705.1 Grus americana | reverse complement strand
GCGGGAGGCTGCTCAGCCTGTCCTGCCTCGGGGTGACGTGGGGTGACGTGGGGTGACGGGGGCTGCAGGCTGACGGGGTTGGGGGTCAGCCCGGCAGGGGGCAGTAGTGGGCGGAGCCGGGGTACCCCGCGCCTCTGCCCGCCTCCCCTCCTGATTGGCCGACGCTCCCTCATTATGCTAATACCTTGCGTCTCGCCGGGGCCAGCAGGCTGACGTCACCAGCCCGCTGGCGGCCGCGCGGGTGGGGTGGGGAGTTGGGAGGGGGGGGGAGGTTGGGGTGGGGGGGGGGCAGTGTGTGTGAGCGGAGAGGCCCGGGCCGAGCCGAGCGGTTCCGAACGGTTCCGATCGGTGCCGAACGGAGCCGAACGGGGCGGGGCGGGGCGGGGCGGCGGGCGCCTCCCGCAGCGGCGGCGGCGGCGGCGGAGCGGGGCCATGGCCGCGGCGGGCAGCGGCGTGGCGGCAGCGGCGGCGGCGGAGGCGGGGGCGGCGTTCAGCACCGCGAACAGCGGCCGGGTGAACGGGCTGAGCCGCCCGCCCGGCGCCATCGCCATGAAGGATCACGACGCCATCAAGCTCTTCGTGGGGCAGATCCCGCGTAACCTGGAGGAGAGCGACCTCAAGCCGCTCTTCGAGGAGTTCGGCCGCATCTACGAGCTCACCGTCCTCAAGGATCGCTTCACCGGCATGCACAAAGGTATGGGGGGGCTCCGCACCCGCCGGCGGGGCGCGAACAGGCGGGGCGTCCTGAGGTGGGACACCCTGAGGTGGGGCACCCAAGTATGGGGCATCCCTGAGGTGGTGAGGTACCCCTGAGGTTGGACACCCTGAGGTGGAGTGCTCTGAGGTAGTGGTACCCCTGAGGTGGGGCACCCAAGTATGGGGCACCTCTGAGGTGGCGAGGTACCCCGGAGATGAGGTACCCCTGAGGTGGGACACCCTGAGGTGGGGCACCCAAGTATGGGGCACCCCTGAGGTGGTGAGGTACCCCTGAGGTTGGACACCCTGAGGTGGAGTGCTCTGAGGTAGTGGTACCCCTGAGGTGGGGCACCCAAGTATGGGGCACCTCTGAGGTGGCGAGGTACCCCGGAGATGAGGTACCCCTGAGGTGGGACACCCTGAGGTGGGGCACCCAAGTATGGGGCACCCCTGAGGTGGTGAGGTACCCCTGAGGTTGGACACCCTGAGGTGGAGTGCTCTGAGGTAGTGGTACCCCTGAGGTGGGGCACCCAAGTATGGGGCACCTCTGAGGTGGCGAGGTACCCCGGAGATGAGGTACCCCTGAGGTGGGACACCCTGAGGTGGGGCACCCAAGTATGGGGCACCCCTGAGGTGGTGAGGTACCCCTGAGGTGGGGCACCCTGAGGTGGAGCGCCCTCAGGTAGTGGTACTCCTGAGGTGGGACACCCTGAGGTGGGGCACCCAAGTATGGGGCACCCCTGAGGTGAGGCACCCCAGAGATGAAGTACCCCTGAGGTGGGACACCCTGAGGTGGGGCACCCAAGTATGGGGCACCCCTGAGGTAGGGAGATACCCCTGAGGTGGGACATCCCTGATCTGGAGGTACCCATGAAGTAGGGCACCCTAGTATGGAGCACCCCTGAGGTGGGGGCACCCCTGAGATGGAGTTACCCCTGAGATGGGATACCCTGAGGTGGGGCACCCAAATGTGGGGCACCTCTGAGTTGAGATACCCCTGAGGTGGAGATACCCTTAATCTGGAGATAGCCCATACTGGGACACCCCTGAGGTGGGGATACCCCTGATGTGAAGGTACCCCTGAGCTGGGGGCACCCTTGAGGTGGGACACTCTGGTACAGGGTACCCCTGAGGTGGAGGTACCCTGGTATGGGACACCCCAATATGGGGCACCCCTGAGGTGGAGGCACCCCAGTATGGGTCACCCTGGGATGGGTCACACTGGTATGAGGCACCTCTGATGTGGGGGCACCTCGTTATGGGGCATCCTGGTATGGAGCACCCCTGAAGTGGGGTACACCTGAGATGGGCTACATCTAAGGTGGGGCACCCCTAAGATTGGGGTACCCCTGAGGCGGAGGTACTGGTTGAAGATGGACATACCCCTGGGATGGAGACACCCACCTGAGGTGGGGGCACCAACCTGGGGTTGGGAGCTGCTGTCTGGCTTGGGAGCACCCCAGCAGTGTTTAGGGCACCCGCTTGGCTTGGGGGCACCCATCTGGCATCGGGGCATCCACATGAGTTTTGAGCACCCCTGGAGTTGGAGCACCCCTGGAATGGAGGCACCCACCTGGGTGGGATACAGGCACCCACTGCGGATGGGGGCACCCATCTCCCTGCTCCCTGCCTGCGCTGTGCCCCAGGCCTCTGTGATCCGGCAAGACCGGGGTCGCTGCTGGCCTGGTTGGCATTCCGGCGCAGGGCGCAGAGCACCCAGCACCCCAAGCAGTGTTGCACCAAGGGGCACACACGTGCACCGCCCAGGTCTTTACGGAACCCCCCCCAGTGAGCTGGGGGTCCGTGGTGCTGGAGAAAGGTCAAGGCACCCCGGGGGTCACCCGGGCAGGATCTTGCGCTCTTCTGTGTGCTGTCACCAAACCCCTGTGCCACGGGCAGCGCCCGCGTCGCTGGGTCTTTCTGGGAAGCCGAAACTTGGTGCTTGCGGATGTCGCCATGTCGGTGCCCTTTGGCTGTGGGGTGCCGCCCGGACTCCTTCGTTCAGAGCACCACGGCTTTCGAAATGTCTCCACGCGCCTCCGAAGCTGCTTGCGTGCCCCGAACAATGGGATTCGCACCTTGCCGGGCCCCCTCGGCGCTTCCTCCAGCGCAGGCTTCAACTGCTGCGGCCCAGACGCGTGATTTCATTGCGGACGCTCCTCTAATTTGAACAGCATCCTTCCTCCCGGTGACCCTCCGGAGCGGGATCGCTCCGGCTCCAGACCTCCAAACGTCTCTGGAACGCCGAGGCACCATCCACATTGTTGCCTGCAGGGGAAAAGGGGGAAAAAAAGGGGGGGAAAAAGAGCAGAGAGGAGGAAGCCAACTTGATTACGGATGGTAAACACTGGAAATGGCACCGAGACTGACGCGAGCCGCTGTGCTGACCTCCCCTTTCCACCCGCAGCGGGATAATATTTAACCGAGGGAGATCTCTCCTTGCTCCCCGCGAGGGCAGATGTCCCCAACACCCCGAGGCGGGTGAGGGACCCCATCCCTCGGCGTCCCCCCGCCCCGCTGCCGCGCTCCCTCTCCTCCCAGGCACGCTGATTGTACTTATTAAGAGTTATTAATACTTAATCAGCTGGCGGATTTAATTGTGCCAATATTAAAAATGCATCAATGTCAATTTTATTCATTAAATATTTACTTTGTTGAAGGGAAACTGTTTTGCTGCTGTTTTAATATCACTTTCAGACGCTTTTGGATGTGACCCCAGCAAATTGGGGGGGGAGCCCTCGGGGAGGGAGCGATGCGGCGGCGGCACGGGGACCCGGGATGCTCCCGCGGGAATGGGAGAGACGGAAGGGAGAGGACCGGACCCCGTCCCCGGGGCTCGCTCGTCGTAGCCAGCTCCAGGCGAGCGAGCAGCTCGGCAGCGTGAGTCAGCGTGGGAAAACCTCGCCCCAGGCGTATTCCCGATTCCCGAAGCACCGCGATGTCGGAGGAGCCGGAGAGCCTTCGCCACATGAGTCCCATCCCGAGGAGGATGCTTCGGGTCGGGAGAAACATGGCGGCAAGCTGGAATACGTGGCCTCGACGCCTGGCGATCCGCTTCCTGGAGGGCTTCGGCTTTCCCCGGAGCCTGGGGCCGGAGCGCCATTGCCCGTGCGCTGCCAGACTCACTGCCTGCTTTTGCCTTGCTCCTTCCTTCATCCCGCTGCTCCATCTCTTTTGTGTCACGATCTCCCACCCTGTTCTGGGGCTGAGTTCTGGCCCTGCTGGTGGCTGTGCCCAGCTGGGTGCCAGGGTGCTGGGTGCCAGGGTACCAGGATGCCAGGGTGCTGGGTGCCAGGATGGCAGGGTGCCAGGGTGCTGGGTGCCAGGGTGTCACGGTGCTGGATGCCAGGATAGCGGGGTGCCAGGATGCTGGATGTCAGAGTGCCAGGGTGCAGGGGTGCTGGGTGCCAGGGTGCTGGTGTACTGGTTGTCAGGGTGCCAGGGTCTTGGATGCTAGGGTGCTGAGGTGCCAGACTGCTGGGTACCAGGGTGCTGGATATCAGAGTGCCAGGGTGCTGGATGTCCGGGTACCAGGGTGCTGGGTGCTAGGATGCTGGGTGCCAGGATGCCAGGGTGCCATGGTGCTGGATCTCAGAGTGTCGGGGTGCTGGGGTGCTGGATGCCACGGTGCCAGGGTACCAGATGCCAGGGTGCCAGGGTGTTGAGTGCCAGGGTACCGGGGTGCCGGGGTGCCATGGTGCTGGACGTCAGAATGCCAGGGTGCTGGATGTTCGGGTGCCAGGGTACCAGGGTGCCAGGATGTCAGGGTGCTGGTGTGCTGGATGTCAGGGTGCCGGGGTGCTGGATGGCAGAATGCCGGGGTGCCAGGGTGCTGGATGCCAGGGTGGCAGGGTTTTGAGTGCCAGGGTACCAGGGTGCTGGGGTTCTGGGTGCCAGGGTGCCGAGACACCCCAACTCCGTATTAGCCGCGCTGCCGTCTCTCCGTGTGCCCGGGGCTTTGCAGTAATGCCGGGCCGGACACTGACCCCATCTCCCCGTCTCCGCAGGCTGTGCCTTCCTCACCTACTGCGCCCGCGACTCGGCCCTGAAGGCGCAGAGCGCCCTGCACGAGCAGAAGACGCTGCCGGGGGTAAGTGACACCGGGGGAGGCGGGGGGGGGTCAGGGTGAGCTGGTGGGGGGACACACGGTGACACCTACCCCGGGCGCGGGCACAGAAGCCGCTCCAGTGGCCGCAAACCGAGGCATTGATTTTTCCTGCTGCCCGCGTGCTGTTGTGCTTTCTGTGGGCTCCGACCTCCCGAGCTTAACAAAGTGAAAATAAATATTTAATTATTCGCCTAAATAAAAATCAATAGGGCCGCCGGTTGGCTGGGGAAAGCGCCGGGGCCCGTGAATATCAATCCCTGCCTTGGGCGCGCAGAGCTGGTGGAGGGGGACGAGGTTCGCGGGGACGCGGCTTCCTGAGCCGCGCTCTCGCCGGTGGTGCTGTGCATCAGTAGGTTTAAGAGTTAACAGCCCGCTTTGGCAGCCTGAAGGAGGTGCGGGGGTCAGGCCTGGCGTGCAAGGCACGGGCTTGCCTGTATCCCCTTCTCATCACACGCACACGTGTGTACACGTGCGTGTGCAAGGTGTACGACTGCTGTAGCTGCTCACTTCTAACCCTGCACCCCGGCACGGGGCGAGCGGGTGTGTGTGTGAGCACACGCTTGTATGCAGGTGTGCAGGCACGCAGTGGTGCGTGGGTGTGTAGGTGTGCATCCACCTGGGTGCACAGCTGCGTCTGTGTGTGCTCACAGCTCCGCGTGCTCACCTGTCTGTGCCTAAGAACACGCCCCTGTGCTTGTGCACACCCCCCGTAGCTGTGCACACCCCTTTGTGCTTGTGCGTACACCCCTGCGTGCCTGTGCACAGCCCCCTGTGCACACCCCTCTATGCTTGTGCTTACAAGCGTGTGCCTGTGCAAACCCCTGTGAGCTTGTACACCCTCCCCTGTGCCTGTGCACACCCCTCTGTGCTTGTGCACACCCGCGTGTGCTTGTATACAGACCCCTGTGTGCCTGTGCACAGTCCTGTGTGCCTCAGCACACCCCTCTCTGCTTGTGCACACCCGCGTGTGCTTGTACACCCCCCCCGTACCTGTGCGCACCCCCTGTAGCTGTGCGCCCCCCCATAGCTGTGCACACCCCTCCGTGCTTGTGCACAGCCCCCGTGCCTGTGCTCACACCCGCTCCCCCGGGTCCCCCCTACCCCGGCCAGGCCCCGCCCCCAGCCCGGCGCGGGGGCGTGTCCAGGCGGCGGAGGGGGCGTGTCCCCATCGCAAGCCCCTCCCCTCGGCTCGGCTCGGCCCGGCTCGGCTCGGCCCGGCTCGGCGGGGCTGCGGCCGCCCCTCCTCCTGCCCCGCCTCCCGCGCGCCGCTGCGCGAGCCGAGCCGAGCCGAATCGGGCCGGGCCGAGCCGAACCGCCTCGGGTGGAGCCGGGTCGGGCCGGCCCGAGCCGAGCCGAGCCAAGCCGGGCCGGGCCGGGCCGGGCCATGCAGCTGCCGCAGGTGCCGGCGCCCGGGCCGCGGCCGCCCGTGCTGTGGGTGCCCGCCGGGTCCAAGATCCTCTGCATCGAGGTAGGGCCCCGCCTTTGTCTGCCGCCGGCTCGGCTCGGCTCGGCTCGGCTCGGAGCCTCTGCGTGTGCTGGGGCATCGGCACCCGCGGGGTGCTTCGGAGTGTGTGTGTGGGGGGGGGGTGTTACCCTGCGGGGGGGTCTGCACCCCTGGGTGCTGTTTGCATGCGGGAATGGGGGGCAGGGTGATGGGGAGGGGGGTGTAGCTGCTCCCAGGGATGGGGCGGGGTGCTGGCAGGGGGGTGGCGGTGAGCAGGGGGTATTTGCACGCAGGGGTGTTGTGTGCGCGTGCCTGGGGTGGTGAGGTGGGTGTAGCTGCACCCAGGGGTGCGGATGGGGATGGGGGGGTGTTGGTGAGCTGGGGGTATTCGCACGCAGGGGTGTTGTGTGTGAGTGGGGGTGTTGGTGAGGAGAGGGTGTACCTGCACCCAGGGATGGGGTGTGTGAGTGGGGGTGTTGGTGAGGAGAGGGTGTACCTGCACCCAGGGATGGGGTGTGTGAGTGGGGGTGTGGGTGAGGAGGGTGTACCTGCACCTAGGGATGGGGTGTGTGAGTGGGGGTGTGGGTGAGGAGGGGTGTACCTGCACCCAGGGACGGGGCGCGTGTGTTGGCAGGGCGGTTGTTGGTGACGAGGGTGTATTTGCACGCGGGGCTGGGGGTTGCGAGTGTGTGTCTGTTGACGAGGAGGGTGTACCTGCACCCAGGGATGGTGTGTGGCGGTGGGGGTGGCGGTGAGCGGGGTGTATTTGCAGGCAGGGATGGAGCGTGTGCGTGCCTGTGGAGGTGAAGAGGGTGTATCTGCACCCACGGGCGGGTTTGTGTGTTTGTGTGTTGCCTGGAGGGTGTATTTTTTTTTCCACCCTGGATTCGTGTGTGGGTGTTGGTGTTTGTGTGGCTGCAGGTGTGCAAGGGGATGCGCTCGGAGGGGTGTTGCACCCGCCCATGGTGCAAGGGTGAGCGTGTGTGTTGGCAGGGGTTTTGCCCCAGGGTATGCACAAGTGGGTGTTGGTGGGGAGCAGTTGTGGGTGTGCAAGAGTGTCGGGGGCTCTGCGTGTGTGTAAGCAGGTGCTAAGGGTGTCTGTGCGCCCAGCGATTGTGCGCACGGTGATGGGGTGTGGGTGTACGTGGGCCTGGGGTGTGGCAGCGGTGGGTGTGTAAGCGTGTGCACATGTGTGTGCACGCACACTGGGTGTAAGCAGGGAGCAGAGGGTGCGTGGGTGCATATGGGTGTTGCGCGGGCTCCCACGTTGTGGGTCCCCAGTTGGGGTGGGGGGGTGGCTGGCCGGGTGTGCGCGGGTCTCAGGTGTGTGTGGGTGGTGGGGGGGATGGGGTGTGGGTGCTGCTGGGGGTGTCCGTGTGTCCGCAGAGGGCTGTCGGGGGTCCCACTGCGGGTCCCACAGCCGGGAAACTGAAGCAAGGGGGGGTGTTGTGTCCCTGCCTGGCACGGGCGGTGGTGCCGGCTGTGCACCCTGGGGGGTGTTTCTGTGGTTGCGCAGGGTCCCCAGCTGCGGGGAGGGTGCTGTGGGTGTCGTGTGGGTGTGCGGCCGTGGGTGGGTGGGTGCTCATGAGGACTCCGGGCTCAGGTTGTGCGGATGTAGGGGTGTTGGGTGCGGGTGTACACGAGGCTGGGTCGGGGCGGGTGCGCGGCTGCACGTGGGCGTGCAGTCACGCTAGGATGGATGTACGGTTGTGCGTGGGGCTGCGTGGGTACAGGCGCACGGCTGTGTAGGTGTACGGTTGTGCCGGGGGGGGGTGCTGAGGCGAGCGTGCGGCTGTGCGTGGGCGGATGTGCACGGGGGATGCTGTGTGCGGCTCTGTGCTTGTGCATAGGGGTGTGCGGGAGCGGGAGGGCGGCTGTAGGGGATGCGTGGTTGTGCGGGGGGGGGGGGGCGCTAGGATGGTCGTGTGCCTGTGCAGGGTTGTGCGGTGGTGTGACTGTCCCCAGGCCAGCTGTGTCCCCTTGCTGTGAGTTCACCCGCAGGGCTCTGGCGGGGTGTTCCCATGATGGGTGGCCGCCTGTACCCAAGCGCCTGTCTCCCCGTACCGGGTGTTGGCTGCCTGGGGACCCCTGGGGTGATGCGGGCACCAGGCTCCCGTGGGCGCCCACCGCTCCAATGTCACCCGGCGCCTCTGTCTCGGCTCATTCGGATGCACGGCAGCCTGCCGGATGCCTCCGCCTGTTGGGTGCGAGGAGGAGGAGGGTGACAGCGAGGAAGGAGTGAGGTCCAGAAGTGACCCTGTCCCACATGGCAGGTCTCCCGGCTGTGACTCACCGTGGGCTGGCTCTCCCCGGTGCCCAATCCGTTGGGGGGCTCTGAATTTGGGTAGAGGACAGTCCCCGAGCGGTCAGGAGGTGTTTTAGCAACCGGCGGTGACCCCCTGGGGCTGTAGCACACGGGTGGTTTGGCCATGGGGTGCCGTAGCTGGGACTCTGTGGGGTGACGGTGACTGGTGGGTGCTGGGACACCCCAGACAGGGTCTCCTGTGACTTTGGGGGGGTGTGAGGATGGGGGGGAGATGAGGGGGAGTTGGGGGACGGATGGGTGGATGTGTGGGTGCTACGGGGGTGGAAAGGTGGGTGGTAGGGAGATGGGGGATGGCTGGGTGTTGGGGGATGGCTGGGTGTTATGGGGATGGGTGTTGAGGGATGGATGGGTGAATCTTGGGGGGAGATGGGTGTATGGGTGATTGTGTGGGTGTCAGGGATGGGTGGATGGATGAGTGTTGGGAGGTGGACGGATGGGTGTGAGGAGCGGGGGAAGATGGCTGGCTGGTTGTTTGGGTGTCGGGGGATGGATGGAGGGCTGTTGGGCAGCGGTGGGTGACTGGGCGACAGCGTGGGCGCGGGGGCACGGTGCTGCGGGGACAGACGGACAGGTGGGCGCAGGGGGACGTCTGGGTGCCACAGGAGCCGGTGCAGGGCCGGAGGGGGGCACTGACCACCCCAGGGTGGGCACCGGTTGACGCCGGGGGTGCCAAAACCCCCCTTCAGGGGTGTCCGCAGGCCAGGGCGGTTTCTCCCCGGCGCGGTGCGGCAGCCCTGGGGTAGGTTAGCCGGTCCCCGAGGCCTGACATTTATAAACATCAGCCGCTCCCGGAGAATCAATACAGTTTAATAACCGGCGAGCGGAGACGGGAGACACATCAAAATGACACTCTGCGGCTCCGTAAATGTTATTCTAAATCATACTCGCCGGGTTTATTACATTAAGCATACAGCAGCGGGCACGGGAAATTTATTCCATCAAAGGCCATTGCGCTGGTAAACTGGTGGGTCGGTGGAGGGGGGGCAGTGTGTGTGTCCCCCCCCTCCAAAAAAAAAAAAAAAAAATGGGGTTCCTTCCTCCTGGGCATGGCAGGGTTATGGGGGTGTTGGTCCCGTGGGTCTCTGTGCTGTCACAGCCTCCGGGGTTTGGGGTGAGCCGGATCCTGCCCCGGTGCAGGGGTTGGGGTGGATGTCACCCCGGTGACACGATGGGTGACGCGAGGGCAGCCAGGTGGCCCTGTGTCGTGTGTCGCCCCCCCCCCCCCCGCCGCGGGCTCCTGGGGGCTCGGTCCCCTCCCTGGAGCATCCCCGGCTCCGCGCTGACATTTCTCCCCGCGTTTCCCTGGAGACGAGGCGGTTGCTGTGGAAACCTCCCTTCCTCTTCTTCCTTAACCACCCTCTTCCTCAGCCGGGGTTGGGGGGCGGGGGGGGGGGGGGGGTTGGCACTGTCCCCACTCAGCCCCTAAATTTGGGGACCCCCCTCCAGGGGTGCGCAAGTGGAACCTCCGAGGTGGGGGTACGGACCCGCGTGGGCGCGACAGAGGCACGCGTGTGCGCGGCTGTCCCTGTGCGCGCCGGGGCTGTGTTCGTGTGCGCCGCACACCCGCCCCGTCATGCGTGACATCCCGCCGTTGCCGTGACGACCCCATCGAGCACATGGCTTGGGCTCCGCAGCATCGCGGGGGAAGCACGCTTGTTGCCGTGGAAACGGCCGTAATTGTAGCATTTTTCGGCTAAAAGAGGGGAAAAAGGAGGGGGAGAGAGGAGGAGAAATGGCACCGCGGGGCAGCGGGCCAGGGACGTGCGCGCCGGCCCGGCACGTCCTGCCGCACGCGCGTGTCACGCTCGCGGGTACGCACGGCGGCGACGCGCGGCAGGAGGCCGAAATTTGGTGAGAATCGGGCAAAGGAGAGCCCGATCGGTGCTGCCCGAGGGGCCGGGGGCGGCCGGGTGCCGCCGCCTCTGCAGTCCTTTGCAGTCGAGGAAAGCGGGCAGGCGGCCAAAGCTGGCACCGGCGGCCCGGCGGGCGCCTGCGGCACCGGGTACCCGTCCCCGGGGCTGTAGCGTCGCCTTCCCGCCCGCGGCACCCCAGGTTCAGCGTGGCCGTGAGCCGCGGCTCTGTTCTTGCAGTTCCCTGCTCCAGGCTGGGGCCAAATCCCGCCATTCCCCATGGAAAAGGGTTCGGAGAGGGCACGGCACCGCCACTGACCGCCCGCTCCCGCTTGTGTCTTACAGATGAACCGCCCCATCCAGGTGAAGCCGGCCGACAGCGAGGGCCGAGGAGGTAGGTCCCCCCACTTTCCCCGGCTGCCCTGCGTGGGCAGGGGGGGCGCAGAGCCATTTTGGGGGGGGGGGCGGTGACGGAGGACAGGGTGACGTCGCGGGGGCTGCCGCGGCGAGGTTTGTTTGCGGAGAAACCCGCGAAAGGAGCTGCCGTTGCCGGTGGCATCCAAACCCGGAGCGCAGAGCAAACGCGATCTCGGTTCTCCCTTGCCCGGCGAACTGTGTGGGGGGGGGGAACATCCTGATGTCATGCCAAGAACATCCTGATGTCATACCGTGAGCATCCTGACGTCATGCTGGGCAGAGCGCCAGCCAGCCGCTCTCTGACAGCGTCTTCGTCTATGAAACAACCTAATTACCTGCCCGGAGCTGCCTGTGGGGACCCCGGCAGAGTCGGGGTGCAGAAGTCATTTGCACATAACCCGAGCCCCTCTCGAACAGAAACTGCCATCCTACCCCAAATTCTTCGCGGGCGTTTGCAGCTCACAGGGCTGCGGCGTTTTCCAGGCCGAGTCGCTAATTTGGGCAAAATTACAGGAATTGGATGGAAACCCGCCCCCTCCCCGACGTTCCCGGTGCCACGAGCAAACGCTGGGTGCGTGTGTAGGCACGCTCGGACACGCGGGATGCTTGCGGCCGGGGTAGATTATCCCCCTATTCAAAACACGGCATTACACACGACGCGACGTCCCGGAGGGACCCAGCAAATAAATTACCCGCTTAGTGAGCGTAATTGGTGAAGGATTAAAAACTGATGGGCGAGCTCGGGCACCCAGCTCCGGCCCCCTCACCCAGGAGGCGACGCTCGGCCGCCGAACCCGTTCCCCCCTGCCCGCCTTCGCCGGGAGATGGTTTATGTTTAACTAGACAACGCACGAGCCCTATTCCCTTAACTAATTTTCCCGGTACCTTAACGGACAGAGCATTAATCGTCTCCTGCCATTATTTATTTATTTCCCCGGCAACGCTCTTGACAGGGCACCTTATTTTCTTTGTCAAATGCCATTAGCGCGCGGCGGGAGCGCGCGGCCGCGCAAGACAGATGCTGGTAATAATCATGAAATTCTCATTATTTACTCTCCCTTCTCTCGTGTTTGGGTTATTTATGTCCCCCGGGCACGGCTGGAGGCTGCGGGTTATTCTGCGAGTCAATCATACGAAGGCAATCGCCGCTGGTTTTGCGGGTTCTCTTTGTTTCCCAGCCGCATCCCGCATATCGGTGCCGAGGAAACCGGCTCCGGTCCTTGAAGCGAGAGCCGGCTCTTCCTGGCTTCACCCCTCAGCAATTTCCCTGCAGGAGAGGTTTTCCCGCTCCGAGCGTTTTGTAGGATGGAGGTGATAAACCCCGCATCTTCGCCGCCGGATCGGCATCGCCCTCTCCCCAGGCTCCGGTGTTACCCGGCTCTTTCCCCTCCGCCCGCCGTTTGCAAACCGGGGATGAGGGAACAGGACGGTGAGTGACGTCCCGCTCTCCGACGGGTTTGGTTTTCTTTTTAGAAGACAGGAAGCTCTTCGTGGGCATGCTGGGGAAGCAGCAGAGCGAGGACGACGTCCGGCGCCTCTTTGAGCCCTTCGGTCAGATCGAGGAGTGCACCATCCTCCGAGGGCCCGACGGAGCCAGCAAAGGTGGGCTTTGGGGAGCCGGGCGAGCACCCCGTGCGGCGCCGGGACCCACAGAGGGTGGGAGCTGCCGGCCGGGCAGCGCCGATTCCCGCAGTGGCCGAATCCAACCTCTCCCGTGTCCTCTCTCTGCCCTTAGGTTGTGCCTTTGTGAAATACGGCAGCCACGCCGAGGCGCAGGCTGCCATCAACAGCCTGCACGGCAGCCAAACCATGCCGGTAAGCGCCAGGCTCTCGCCTCGCCCCGTTCGACCCCATGCTGCCTGCGTAATCCAATCACCGGCTAATTTGATCCTCTATCTAATTGGATCAAAATCCCATGGACCGGCAATTTGTTGGCTGGATCACCCCGAAGTTCATCCCTGCCTGGGCGCTGAGCCCCGGGGGTGGGTACATGGGGCTAATTCCCTCCACGCTGGAGAAAGGGGCTGTTTAATTAATGCCGAAGGTCAAAATTGTGAACGAGATTGGGGGGGGGGGGGGGAAGGGAAACAGAGGTCAGGGAGCTGCCGCCGGGGAGAAAAGCGGGCTATAATTAAACCTCGCATCGATCGCTGGTTGCTGCTGCCAAGCCGGGCAGCCTCCCCAGGGCTGAGGATGCTGCGGCCGCTGCGAGCCGACGAGGCCCTCCTCGACGCGGAGAGACATTTTTTGGGGGGTGGGGTGGGGCGGGGGAGGCACAGCTGGGACCCCACCATTAACCCCATCTTGCCCCTCCTCGTCTCAGGGCGCCTCGTCCAGCCTGGTGGTGAAGTTTGCGGACACGGATAAGGAGAGGACCCTGCGGCGGATGCATCAGATGGCGGGGCAGCTGGGCATCTTCAACCCCATGACCATCCAGTTCGGCGCCTACGGGGCCTATACGCAAGCGGTAGGAGCTGGCGCCCGCCCGGACCTGGGGGTTTTTGGGGAGCCCTGCTGTTCTGGGGGGTCGGTTTTGCCCGTGAGGGGTTGTACCGGGGGATGTGGACGCCCATCAGGGTTGGTGATCCCTATTTGGGGAGACAACAGAGGGCTTCACGCCCCCCCAGGTGAGGGTGGCACGGCGCAGCGGTCCCATACCTCACCTTTTTTAGCGTCACCTAGACCTCCTCAGTCCCCGGGTCCGGCAGCGGGCGGCATTTATCCTTCCGAGCCCCCGTGCGCGGGTGCAAAGCGGGGGGATGCTAATTTATCCTCTCCTGTTCCCCCCTTTCTCTCTGCCTCTCGCTTTCCCCTTTTTCCCCCCTTTCTTTCCTTAAGATCATGCAGCAGCAGGCGGCCCTGATGGCGGCCGCGCAGGGGACCTGCCTGAACCCCATGGCCGCCATCGCCGCCGCCCAGATGCAGCAAATGGCCGCCTTCAACGTCAGCGGGCTGGTGGCCGCCCCCCTAACCCCCTCTTCAGGTACAACCCCCTCCCGCTCTGTTTGTCCCCCGTCCTGCTTGACATCCTGTCGGCGCTGACGCCTCCGTCCCCGCCAGGTACGAGCACCCCTCCCGGCATCAGCACGGCGCCCGTGCCCAGCATCGCCACGCCGATCGGGGTGAACGGCTTCAGCCCGCTGCCGCCGCAGACCAACGGACAACCTGCCTCGGAGACCATCTACACCAACGGCATCCACCCCTACCCAGGTAACCCTCCTCGCAGCCTGTCGGGGGGAGCGCTCCGCCGCCTTCCCCCGGGGCTGCCGACGTGCGCTCGGCTCAGGCGCGGGCTCCCGGGGACGCTCCAGCCGGGATGAACCAGCCGCGCAACCGATCCCCACCGAAATCCCTCCCGCCTTTGCGAGCGCGGCGATGCTCTCGGCTCCTACGAAATGGCAGGGAGCAGCTCCGCCGCGCCGCGCCGGTGCTCGGCCGAGAGCCCTCTCCCGCGGGAGCCGCTCCTCCCTGGGTTTCTCTTGCTTATTCTCTCTTCCTTCTCCTTTCTTTTCTCTTCCCAGCTCAAAGCCCCACGGTGGCAGATCCCCTCCAGCAAGCCTACGCAGGCATGCAGCACTATGCAGGTCTCAAACTTTGCTTTGCACTTCTTCCCTCTCTCCCCTCTTTGCTCCTCAACCTTATTTTTTTTTTGGGGGGGGGGGGGGGGTGGGGGTGGGGTGGGGTGTGAACGTCACCTTGGGGTCGAACCGCAGGATTGGGGCAGCGTGCTTGGGCACAGATTAATGCGACGAGCAGGAGCTCCGGGGCAGCGATGGGGGTGACGCTGATGCAGAGCGTCGTCCCCTCGTCCTCAACAACACGGGTGCGCTCCCGGCACGGCCCTCCGTGCAAATTTTGGATGGAGGAAAATGAGTTTTAATGCCCACTGGGCTGAGATAACTCCGTGAGGGAGAGCTGGCGAGGTTTGGGCGGTGGTGGAAAGTCAGCTCCGTGCTGGATTCTGCCGACGTGCCAGCCCACTGGTCCAGACGGCCGTGGAGGCACCACGACATCAAAAATCCTCGGATGTTTGTCGCGCGGCCGAATCCGATGGCCAGGGAGATGGGACGCGGAGAGAAGGGAGTCAAAGCGTCCTGTGGAAGTACGTCGAGCCTGGCAGTCATTTAGTTAGGGAGCACTAACAGCGATTTTCAGATTTTCAACAGAAAATCAACTTTTGGACCCCCAATTGTTGGGTTTTTTTCAACTAAAAGTGCCGGCTTTCCTCACCCTTGAGGCCGTATTGCTGCTGCCACCGGCATCCCTCCTGGGAGAGCCAGTCCTGCGTCCCTGGCGTGCCGGGAGGCCGTGCCCGTACCGGCAGGGGCGGGAAAGCCAAGAGCCAGCAGCGCCGGGGCAGGAGAGGCACCTCCGTAGAGGGTGACAGCGGGGGACGTTCCTGTCCCCAGCCCTTCCTGGGGCTGCGGCGGGCGCCGGGGGTCTCAGCTCCGCGTTTCTCTCTTCCAGCAGCATATCCCACCGCCTACGCGCCCATCAGCCAAGCCTTTCCCCAGCAAGCGCCCATCATCCCGCAGCAGCAGCGAGAAGGTGAGGGGTTGTGGGGGGCACCCCCCACCCTGGGGTGACCCCCGCCTCGCGGCTGACTTGCCACTGTCCTTTGTGTGTCACCCAGGTCCCGAAGGCTGTAACCTGTTTATTTATCACCTGCCCCAGGAGTTCGGGGACGCGGAGCTCACGCAGATGTTCTTGCCTTTCGGCAATGTCATCTCTGCCAAAGTCTTTGTGGACCGTGCCACCAACCAGAGTAAATGCTTTGGTAAGTCCCGCTGTGTGGCTCTCCCCGACGTCCCGGCTCGGGGTTCCGGCTCTCCCCGACGTCCCGGCTCAGGCAGCACCGATGGGTGACCGAAGCTGCAAGGTGGCTGTCCATCCTGGGGCCAACAGACGTCACCTTCGTGTCCCCAGAGACCGTGGACAGAAGGACGTGCCGCGCCGCTGTCCCCTCTTACGCCGTCCCCCGTGTCCTCAGCCCGGTGCACGTGCTCACGCCGGGGAGGGGTGGTCACCGCTTGGCCCTGCCACGTCTGCTGAGTGCCACCGCTGCCACCAGCGCGCTCTGGCCTGCAGGCCTGTCACCACAGCGTCCCTGCGTCACCTTGGCGACCCCGCAAATCCTGTCACCCCGGTGTCCCCACAGACCCTGTCACCCCGGTGTCCCCACACATCCCATCACCTTCGTGTCCCCAGAGACCATTCCAGTGTCCCTGTGGACCCTCTTACCCCAGTGTCCCCACGGACCTTGGTGTCCCCAAAGCCGCCCGTCACCAAGTGCCCCGCAACCCGAGGCTGCGCCGTTCCCCCCCCCTTCTCCCAGCCCCCCAACCTGGGGCTCCACCTGAGGCCGCCCGAAGGAGCGTCCCGCGGGATTTCCACGCCTCGATTGAAGTAAAGCGGCGACCCGTGATGTTCACGGTGACAAAACCCTCTGCCACCCCCCTCCCTCGCCCCCAGGTTTCGTCAGTTTTGACAATCCGACGAGCGCTCAGGCAGCCATTCAGGCCATGAACGGCTTCCAGATCGGCATGAAGAGGCTAAAAGTCCAGCTAAAGCGGCCGAAAGATGCCAACAGACCCTACTGACCCCTGCTCACCTGGCCCTGCGGAGAGGTACGGGGCGGGGGGAATTAGGGGGGGCCGGCCCTGCTGCACCCCCCCGCCACGCCCCACAGCGTCGCGGGTGCCGTGTTTGCTCCAAAAATTCCCTGGGGCGCGCGCGGGGCGCTCTGTGCCCAGGATTGCCTGCGTGTGGGGTTCGAATTTGGGATTGGGTCCCTCTCTCCGGCCTTCCCCCCCGCTCCGGACTCAGGCTAACGACCCCTTCGCTATTTTGCAGGTCGGGCGTCCCGCGGTGTCTGACGACTTTCCCCTTCCCCAAGTGCAGTATCCAAACCCGTAACTCTCTTTCTTTGCAACGCATCCCGGAGGAAGAAGAGGAGGAAGAAGAAGAGGAAGCGATGGAGAAAATGGCGAAGAAGAGAACCATTCTGGTCGTAGCTTTTCTTTTTCGATTATTTTTTTTTTTTTTTTCCCAAGCCGGTCTTGTTTGTTACTTAACGGGAACGAGAGAGTGAGGAAGAAAAGGAAGGAGGAGAGCGACGCGGCCCCGGGGCTGAGATTCGCTGCCGGCCGTTCGCCGGGACTCACCGAATCCCTCGCCGTGAGAAAGGACGATGGCCCGGGGCAGCCGGGATACGATCTACCTTTGTGTTTGTGGGGGTTTTTTGGGGGTTTTTTTGGTTTGTTTTTTTTTTTTTAAAAGCACTCATTTGCTGCTACCGATTTCCCAGGAGAAACGAGGAAAAGAGGCTCCAAACGGATTCTTAAACCAAAGCCGGTGGGATGGGACCAGCCTCGGGCGCTTTCACCTGGAGGATGCTTGTTTGGAAAAGAAAAAAAAGAAAAAAAAAAAAAAAAAAGAAAAACGGCAAGATTTTCTTTTTCCCCATGTTGGGAAAGGGAAAAAAAAAAGAATGGATCAAAGGATGTTGGACTTATAGAAGATATATATAAATAAGTATATATATATATATATCCCATGGAGCGGGGCGGCGGGACACGCGCTTCCCCCTGCTCGTCACTGGCACAGGGACATAGGATTACTTGTTTCAGAGTCATATCATTCCTTAGAGTTTAGGGACCAAAGGACTATTGCTTTTTTTAAATATATCTATAAATAAATTAATTTAAAAAAAAAAAAAAAACCAACACAACAAAACACACACACAGAAAAAAAAAAACAACAAAACAAACCGGGAAAGAAGAAGAAGAAGAAGGAAAAAAAAAAAAAAGAGCAAACAGAAATTGAAAAAGGTTGAGAAAAAAAAAAACAAACCTCGGGCGTTCAGAGCTGCGAGCGTTAACTAGAGGGCTCGGTTTTGGGGGGCCGATTCGCGGGGCTTAAGGGCTCGGTTTCAGGGGGGCCGATTCGTGGCTGGGGATGGGGGGGATGCGGAAGTGGGGGGGGATATTTTGGGGGGGGGGGGGCTGCAGTGGCTCCCCCAGCCCCGCAGCCCAGGTGGGGGAGTCAAGCTGGTCGAAAGGGCCCCTCGGTCGCCCCCGGGAGAGGGCGAAACGATGCGGTTCTTTGCGTTTTCGGTTGGTTTTGGGGGGTTTTTTGGGTTTTGGTTTTTTTTTTTTTTCAGCCAAAAAAAAAAAAACAAAAAGAAAAAAAAAAAGAAAAATGTGAGGTTTCGGCAGAAACGAAGCGAAGCGAAATAAACTTATTTTGTCAAAATCGTCACCTTGGTTGGTTTTTTGGAGCAATCGCTGCCGCCTCCCACCACCCAAATTCCCCCCGAGAAGACAACGCCGGGGACCCCTTTTTGACCAGCTCGACTCCGGCCGGGCTGAAGCATCCCCCGGGAAATTTGGTGAAGCCGGGAGAGGAGCGTGGGCCTCTTTTTATTTACTTTTTTCCCAGGAATTACCATTTTCCGGAGGGGACCCTGTGGTTTCACCGTTCTTTCCGAGTGATGGTGGAGCTTCTGGAGGACGTTGGTGTGTCCCGGGGGATGTCCCTTCGCGGCCGGAGCCAGAGATGAGCGACTGCGGTGATTGTGCGAAAGTGGCTTGATTTATTTTTTATTTAAAGGGAGGAAAAAAAAAAACCCACCCCAAACCCCACAAATTTAAGCAAAAAAAAAAAAAAAAGGGGGATGGCGAGGGGACGGCCGCCTGCCCGATGTGCGTCCCCCCTGCCTCGGGGTGGCCTTTGGGGACATCGAGCAGCCGGTGCGGGACGAGCGGCGGCGGACAGATGATGTCGGGGTCCCTCCGTCACCCTGCAAGGGCAGGGGACCTGACACCGAGAGCGCACCCACCGGCGTGACGAGCCTGTCGGGTCTCAGCCGGTGACTGTAACCTCAACCAGGGTATTTTATTTTTTAAATCGATTCTTAACTTTCTTTATAAATCCTGGTTGAAAACACCCCTCCACGTCTCCGGCGCGGTGGCGAAGGGCTGGTTCGGGGTATTTATTTTTATTATTTTAAATCCCTTGGACCCTTGAACCCGCGGCGAGGGACCCCCGTGTCCCCGGGGGACTGGCCGGTGTCTCCGGGCGGCTTCGGGCTGATGCCGCAGGAGCTGCCGTCTCTCAAGGGCTGATGTTTTACCGCCACGGCCTCGCGCTGCTGTGACCGACCCGCGGAGCCCCGAGGACCGTGGAGGGGGTTCGTCACCTCCCGGGGGTCCCCGCTCTGAGCCCCGGCAGCCTCCGTGGCTTCTCCCATGGGTTGGGGTTTGGGCGTAGCGGGACACAGCCGCGCTGGCGCCGGCTCTGTATCCGTGCGGTTATTGGGATCGGCTCGGGCTGAAATAAAGCGCAGGCCCCCGGAGATTTCCTTCTCGTTTCGCGCGGCAGTCTCTGCCGCGGCACCGGTCCCTGAGGCACAATCCCTTCTCTGGGGTGCGGGTCCCGCTCCGTGGCGTGATCCCTTTGCCACGGTGGGATGGTGGTGTGATTCCCTCCCCACAGCCCCATCCATTCCCTGCCACCTCTTACCTGTGATCCCCTCCTTTCCCTGTGATCCCGTCCCTTCCCCGCGATCCCGTCCTTTCCCCGTGTTCCGATTCCTTCCCCGTGATCCTGTTCCTTCCCCTCAATCCCATCCTTTCCCCATGCTCCCATCCCTTCTCTGCGATCCCATCCCTTCCCCGTGATCCTGTTCCTTCCCCTCAATCCCATCCTTTCCCCATGCTCCCATCCCTTCTCTGCGATCCCATCCCTTCCCCGCAATCCCATCCTTTCCCTATCCTCCGATCCCTTCCCCTCGATCCCATCCCTTCCCCATGCTCCGATCCCTTCCCCTCGATCCCATCCCTTCCCCACACCCCCAGGCTGTTTAAATCCTTTAACCAAACCGACACAAATTCCTTTTCTCTTTTTTTTTTTTTTTCCCCCTGTGATTTTTGGGTTGGTTTTTTTTTTTTGTTCGGTTTTTTTTGCTTCGGTTTCTCGTCATCGATAAAAACGCCGTCGCTGCCAACGCCAGGAGGGGCGGCCAACGGCCACGCCAGCCCCCACAGCTCCTTCTCCGCGCTGCCACGGGGTCGGGGACACGGGACAGGGAGGGGACAAAGGACCGCTAAACCCGCCTGGTGCTCACTTGACGCCTATGTACAGGGTGGAGCCGCCAGCGTCGGCCCCCGTCTCTGCCCTGCCTGGGAGGCTCAAAACCCGCTCGTCCTTCCCCGGCCTCGCCCGGGGTCTTCGCTCGGTGCCCGGGGGGATCCCGGGGGGGTCCCCGCCGCCGCCGCTCAGTTTGTGTACACCTGAGTCCCGATCACACGCATGATCTCCTTCTGGATTTTGGGGTCCTGAGTATTGATATTGGCATCTCCCACTTGGCCGTCTTCATACCTGGAAGGGGAAAGGGGGGGGGGTAAAGGGGTGTCCCAGGGGTGCCCCAGGGTGTCCCGTGGGTGCCGGCGAGGTGGGCGCAGCCCGGGACTCACACAAAGAAGAAGCGGGTGCAGACGTGGTCCGAGACGGGGCAGACCCAGATGTTGCCGTGCTTCTGCAGGTCCTTGGAGGTGATGACTGCCGGGGGAAGGGGCTGTCGGATGGGGGACGGGGGACAGGTCCCCGCCGGGTGCAGCCCGTGGTGGGCACCCTCCCTCCCTCCCTCCTTTCTCTGCCCACCGGGTGAGCCAGGTGCTGCCCGGCCGCCCCTCTCCATCCCGCCCCGCGTGTCCCCGCACCTTCGCACAGCGCGATGCAGTTCAGGTTGCGGCTCTGGAGGAAGCGGGACTGGATGGAACGGGTCTACAGGGAGAACAAACAGCGTTACCGCCCCGGCCGGGCTCGGCTCGCCCCGGCCCCCAGCACCCGTGGGTGCGGTGTCCCCTGTCACCTGGGGGATGGTGTTCATCCGGTTGTACCTCTGCACCAGCTCATCCTTCGAAGGCATCCGGTGCTGCCCTTTCCCCATCCCTGCGGAGAAGCCAGGCAGTGGCCGTCACTCCCGGGTAGGGAGCACCCCCGGGGTGACGCGAGGACACATGCCACAGACGGGGACGGCCACTCTGGGTGCTCCCGCCCTGCGACCGAACCCTGGGAACCCCCCCAAAAGTGGGCGTAGCAGCTTTTGGAGCCTAGAAAACGTTGGGTTTTAATTCCCTGGCGCATCGGAAAGCCCCGACCTGGCTGGGATGAGGCTGGTGCGGGTGGGAAGGACGCGGGATGCCGCCCGCTCCCACGCGGCTCCTCCGGCCGGCACGATGCCGAGCGTCCCCGGGCCCATGCAGGGAGCGGGGATGGGAGTGCAGGCAGGACTGGGCAGCACAGGCAGCCTCTTACCTGAGTATCCAAAGGAAATACTGGAGATGGGGCTCAGATAGATGCCCTTGCCATAGGCTGCTCCATGCAGCTTGCAGGAAAACACCAGGGTGAGCGATGGCGGGGTCACCCCGACGGCTTGGGCACGGTGGCGGAGGCAGCCCGGCCTCCACAGGCAGCGCATCTCCAGCTGCCTGCATCCCTCCCTGCCTGCCTGCCTGCCTGCCCCGGGATGGGGGCGGAGGTGGGGGGGTGGTGTCAGGCGCAGGGGAGCGTTACCTGCAGTTTGGTGTAGGAAGCGTTGACCAGCCCGTTGCGGAGGATGGAATGCCAGTTCTCAATGTGAGA
The DNA here is from genome assembly GCF_028858705.1 of Grus americana. Classification (NCBI taxonomy): domain Eukaryota; kingdom Metazoa; phylum Chordata; class Aves; order Gruiformes; family Gruidae; genus Grus; species Grus americana. The sequence goes on along the minus strand of NC_072861.1, from coordinate 1,890,735 downwards.
GCCGCTGGAAAACGTCAGCCCCGCGTCAGCTCCACGGCACCCTGTCCCACGGTACCTCGGCCCATGGCGCCCGCTCAGGGGGCTCCCGCCGCCCCCCCCCGGCCCCCTGGCAACTCACTGGAAAGCAAAGGTGCTGCCGTAGAGTTTCTTGGCCGTGCGGAACCGGGCTTCTTTGGCCGGGGGGCTGCTGAGCAGGAGGAACTGGTGGGAGGTGTGCATGAACTTCAGCTGCTACCAGGGGAAAGGGAAGAGCAAAGACGGCGCCGGCAGGGAGAGAGGACAGACAGACAGAGATCATGCGCGGCAGCCCGGCCCGGTGCCTGTCCCAGCCCTGCTTTGGCCGTCCCGAGCTTGCCAGGAGGGCCCGTGGCATCCCCCGTCTCTTGTCCGTCAAATATCCTCCGCCCTACATCCCATCCGCTGCCTCCCGCGTCTCCCCGGCTGCAGCCCCCGTCCCAACAGCTGCATCCGCCGCCCCAGACCCTCGTATCGCCCACCCCGCGTCCTCGCATCCCCCATCCCACAGCCCGCACCCCAAACCCGATGTCCTGCACCCCGTATCCCACATCCCACGTTCCATACCCTCCATCCCGCATCCCGCACCCCACCTGGAGCCCGGCCAGGCCCCTTACCCTGCTGAGAGGCAGTTTGACGATGTGGGATCGGTTGCTGGAGATTATCCTTGGGAAGAGGAAGAGGAGGAGGAAGGTCAGACAGGGTGGTCCCACGCTCCCCTGGGAATGAGGCCGAGCCACACCAGAACCCGCCCCGAGGCCGGTGGACGGTCACAAACCCCCAGGAGAAAGGGACCGCGAGAGGCCGAGGGGCTCGTGCCGGCGATTCCCAGCTGCCCCCCACCCCATCCCCTGTCCCGGGGGACGTGGGGCAGCGGGACGGGGTCACAGCACCTTCAGCCTTACCACTGCAGGAGGGGATGGGCCAGGGGGTCCAGCTTGTCCATCTGCTTCTTGATCTCCAGGTAGGACCCCTGGCAGAGGTGAGAGAGGGTGCGGGTGGGTCCCCCGACACCCCCCCAGCCGTGGGTGGATGGAGATCGGCACCGAAATGCCCCCCCCCGGTGAAGGATCCCGCACCGGGGGGGTCTCACATGGGGCCAAGGGTGGGGTGGGGCCAAGCCAGCGTACCTGGGTCATCTCCCGGATGGACATCACACTGTCCAGGGCCTTCTGCAGCCGCTCGTAGTTCTTCTTCTGCGCGTGGGGCAGGAGAGAGGTCCTCAGAGGGGTCCTCAGAACTCTCCCCAGCCCCATCACCCCCGGCATGGGGGAGCGTTGCCCCCTCGGCACTTACTTTGGGGTTGAAGGCAAGTGTTTTGGGGTCGTTGGGGTCCACCACGGAAGGATAAGGCTCGAAGATGATGCTCTTGCGAGGGGACTCCAGGGCAGCGCGGCACATGGCCACCAGCAGGTCCACCACCTTGGGGACAGAGCGCGGGGTGAAGGGACGGCACCCCGAGATGACGGCACGGTCACCCACCGCGTGCGCTCCTACCTCGGCGCCCGTGGCCACCTCCTCCGCCGCGCCGGACATGACGCCCAGGGTGTAGAAGGAGAAGACGCAGAGCTCCCGGGTGCACACCGCCGGCTGCGGAGGGGACAGGAGACATGGGGACCGTCAGGGACGATGACACGGGGTGACAGCCTGTGCCCGCCCAATCCCCGTCGTCACCGCACCTTGAGCATGGAGCCGTTCTGGAAGACGTGCTGCTCGTCGCACACCACGCAGTACTCATTGAGCGTCGGGATCCGCTGCTCCGCGTACTTCATGATCTGAGGGAGAGGACGGTGGGAGTCACCACCCTCCCCGCCGCGGCCACGGCGCTCGGGAGGATGCTCCGGGCAGCGGGACGGGGCTGAGCGGGATGCAGGACGCTCACCTGGACGAGGAAGCCGTACTCCAGCGTAGGGACGTTCTTGCAGTGGCCGCCGACCTGCGACGGAGCCGGAGCAGAGCCAGCTGCGTTATCCCCTTTCCCCCACGCACCCCCCCCTCCGCGCGGCACCGGCAGCCCCGAACACCCCCCTCTGCCGCAGCGGGACCCCCGACATGCCAACGCCCCTTCCGAGGACGCAGCCACAGCGGGGACGTGGCACCAAGACGGGGGGGTAAAACCCCATAGGACCCCACAGCCGGCGTCCCAGCTTGCCCACCAGCACCCATGGGTGCTGGGGACAAGGCGCAGGGGATAAAACCCCGCAGGGGCTCCCTTCTACCCAAAGGGGTCCCACCACTCCCCAACAAGCCATCCGACCCCGCGACAGCTCCCGGGAATCCAGGAAGGGAAAGGAGAGGAAAGCAAACCCCGAGGCGGGGAGGCACCCACCAGGATGTTGAAGGGGGCGACACCTGCCTGGGTGCTGGCGGGGGGGTAGCCAAAAACCTCCACCTTGGGGTTCTTCACCGTGCAGGAGACGGAGCGGTTCATCAGGCGGTTGACGCGAGCCTCGGGGATGCCCAGTTTGCCCTTCAGCACCGAATCTTGGATGACGGGGAAGCTGGGAGACCTGCGGGCACAGAATCCCGCTGAGCTCCCCGGTTTGTCACCGTCCCCTACTCCTCCGTCACCCAGCACCAAATTCACCCTTCGGCTGGTTTTTGGGAGAAACCTCCATCTCTTGAGGCTCTGGTAGGGAGGGGCGAGTGGGGAAACTGAGCCACAGCGCCAGGTCCCCAGCCACCCAGGGTGAGGGGACAGAGGGTTGGTTCCCTTGGGGACACCGTCAGGGTCTTACTTGGGGATGGGGGAGAAGATGCTGAGGCCAGCACGAAACTTCTTGATGGTGCCACTCGTCTTGAACCAACTGTGCCGCTTCTCCTGCTGGGTCTTCAGGAAATCGTTGCTGAGATGTTTCCATTGCTGCGATGTGAACATGCCCAGGATCCTGGAAGAGAGGTGCCATGGGTACCCAGACCCTGGAGGTAGGAGAGAAAGTCTTGCGAAAGGAAGACCTTCCCTCGGTCGAGGAGGATCGGGTTAGAGAACATCTAGGCAATCTCGACATCCACAAATCCATGGGTCATGACAGGATGCACCCACAAGTGCTCAGGGAGCTGGCAGATGTTATTGCCAGGCCGCTCTCCGTCATCTTTGAAAGGTCATGGAGGACAGGAGAGGTGCCTGAGGATGGGAGGAAAGCCAATGTCTGGTCTTCAAAAAGGGCGGGAAGGAGGACCCGGGAAACTACAGGGCAGTCAGCCTCACCTCCATCCCTGGAAAGGTGGTGGAACAGCTCATGCTGGGGGTTATCAATAAGCACGTGGAGGAGAAGGTTATTGGGAGTGGTCAACATGGATTCCCCAAGGGGAAATCATGCCTGACCAATGCGATAGCCTTCTATGATGGCATGACCGGCTGGGTGGATGAAGGGACAGCAGTGGATGTTGTCTACCCTGACTTCAGCAAGGCTTTTGACCCTGTCTCTCATAATGTCCTCGTTAGCAAGCTTAGGAGGTGTGGGTTGGATGAGTGGACAGTGAGGTGGGTTGAGAACTGGCTGAACAGCAGAGCTCAGAGGGTTGTGCTCAGCCACGCAGAGTCTAGTTGGAGGCCCATAGCTAGTGGTGTGCCCCAAGGGTCAGTGCTTGGTCCGGTCTTGTTCAACATATTCATCAGTGACCTGGACAGGGGACAGAGTGCACCCTCAGCAAATTCGCTGACAATACCAAACTGGGAGGAGTGGCTGACACACCAGAAGGCTGCGCTGCCATTCAGCCGAGATCTGGACAGGCTGGAGAGTTGGGCGGGGAGGAACCACGTGAAGTTCAACAAGGGCAAGCGTAGGGTCCTGCGCCCAGGGAAGAACAACCCCAGGCACCAGCACAGGTCAGGGGGTTGACCTGCTGGGAAGCAGCACTGTGGAGAAGGACCTGGGAGTCCTGGTGGACAACAAGTTATCTATGAGCCAGCAATGTGCCCTCGTGGCCAAGACCACCAACGGTGTCCTGGGGTGCATGAAGAAGAGCATGGCCAGCAGGTCGAGGGAGGTTCTCCTCCCCCTCTGCTCTGCCCTGGTGAGGCCACATCTGGAGTTCTGTGTCCAGTTCTGGGCTCCCCAGTTCAAGACAGACTGGGAACTACTGGAGAGAGTCCAGCGGAGGGCTGCGAGGCTGATGAGGGGACTGGAGCATCTCTCAAATGAGGAAAGGCTGAGAGAGCTGGGGCTGTTTAATCTGGAGAAGACTGAGAGGGGATCTGATCAATGCTTATCAATATCTAAAGGGTGGATGTCTAGAGGAAGGGGCCAGACTCTTCTCAGTGGTGCCCAGTGACAGGACAAGGGGCAATGGGCACAAACTGGAACACAGGAAGTTCCATCTCAACATGAGGAAAAACTCCTTCACTTTGGGGGTGACCGAGCCCTGGGACAGGCTGCCCAGAGAGGTTGTGGAGTCTCCTTCTCTGGAGAGATTCCAAACCCACCTGGACACCATCCTGTGTGACCTGCTTTGGGTGATCCTGCTCTAGCAGGGGGTTGGACTAGGTGATCTCCAGAGGTCCCTTCCAACCCCGACCAGTCTGTGTATCTATGGGTGCTTGAGCGGGGTGCTGGCACCCATGGGTGCTTCAGTGCCTGCTGAGCCCTGTCCATGGGGTGGTCCATGCCACCCAGCTCCTCCTCTTCACCACCCAAAGCCGGCGTTGAGCCCATCATGGGGCTGTGTGGCAGATAAAAGGTGGTGCCATGGGGACATGGCCCGTTTTGGGGCAAAATGATGACACCGTTGGGATCCACCCTCCCCGCCCCCCTTGGGTGCCGGTTGTGTTTCGGCTCTTACTTCTTCAGCTGCAGACCCAGCCCGAAGCCCTCCTTGTTGGACGGCTGGAAAACCTCGATGGACGGTTCTGCGGGGACAGAGAGGAGGACAAGCTGTCGGTGCCACCGCGGTGCCGGTCCCAAGGGCACACGGGGACACTGTGTCCTGCCTGTCCCCACTCACCGGGGCCATCGAGGTACTGGGAGAGGGAGAAGCGCAGGCGCAGGACGATGGGCTCCGTCCGCAGCACCTTCCACGCCGTCGCCACCTCCTCCTGCCGAGGGAGAGCCGCGATTCGGCACGGCCGCGGGGAAACTCGGGGTCCCCCGCGGGTGCGTGTCCCCCCCCTTCCCCGTGCCAGCGCCGGTGGGGGGCACCCCAGGGACTCACATCGAGGAAGCTGATGTTCACGTGGAGGTCGATGTCCACGTCGTCGATGGTCCCGTACTCCCTGTGAAGACACGCGGGGCCACAGAGGGGGGGACGGGGTGACGCTGGCACCGTGCCGGATCTCCTGCCCGGTGCCCACCATGCCGGGGCGTGGGCAGGCTTGTGGGGCGGTGACGGGCACGTGTGGCTCCACGTGTATCAAGTGTGCGCACCCACCCCCCCCCCCCCGAGAGCGGGGTGTCACCGGGACAGCAAGCGGGTTGTGGATGGGTGTCTGGGGACGGCACGGCGGGGTGCCCGGGGACGGCGGGCAACGCGCGCACCCACCTGACGGCCACGGCATTCTCGCTGTAGATCTCCTTCACGGCCTCGATGTCGGCGTCCAGCTGCGGGTGACGGTACAGGTCGGCGGCGCAGGTCCCCTGCGGCACAGCACCCCGTGGCACCGTCAGACCCGTGGCCCCCCCGCAGCCCCGTGCTCAGGACTGGGTGCAGGTTGGGGGTCCCTGAGGCCCCCCCTGTGGCACCCATGGGACCTGGCACCCATGGGACACGGCACCCGTAGGACCTGTCACCCATGGCGCTTACCTGGACGCCGTAGAGGAACTCCTCGGACTCATTGTCCCCGTCGGAGTCATCGTCCGTCCAGTACTGGCCCTTGAGGTCCTGGGGGGGCAGAGAGTTGGGGGGCGGTGGATTAGGGGGGGAGGGCAGAAGGTTGGGGTGCAGCGGGGATGGGGGGGGTGGAGGGAGAGGGTTGGGGGGGAGCAGTTTGGGGTGCAGTGGGTTGGGGGGGCAGGTTGTCGGGAGTGTTTTGGGGGGAATGATTTGAGGGGAGCACTTTGGGGAGCAGTGGGGTGGGGAGGAGGTTGGGTGCAGCGGGACGGGGGGAGCAGATTGGGGGGGTCAGGATGGGGGGAGCAGGTTGGGGTGCAGCGGGTTGGGGCAGCAGGATGGGGGGAGCTGTTTGGGGGACAGCGGGATGGGGCAGCAGGATGGAGGAGCAGTTTGGGGGTGCGGCAGGACGGGGGGGTGGCAGAAGGGGGGGCAGCGGGGTAGGAGACCAGTTTGGGGGGCAGCGGGTTGAGGGGAATGAGATGGGGGGGCAGCGTTTCGGGGGGGAATCGGGTTGGGGAGCAGCCCCTTGGGGGAAATGGGGGACGGGGGGTGGGCACAGCGGGTGGGGGCCGCGCACGGAGCCGCCGGGGGGGCCCCGGCCGATCGCGAACCCCGTCAGGCCCCGTCCCCCTCCCGTGCCGGGGACGCGGGGGGACCGGGCCACCCCCCTGCCCTCCCAGGCCCAGGCCCGCCGCTCCCCGCCCCCCCCCCCCGCCCGGCCCCGGGCCCCGCTCCCTCCGCCGGGCCGTGAGGGGGTGTCCCGCTGCCCCCCCGTGTGCCCCCCTCGGCCCCCCCTCACCATCTCAGCGCGGCCCGGCCGGGCCTGCCACCGCCTCCATGCTGCCGGGCGGGCGGGCGGCCATCGGGCCTTGACGTCAGGCCCTACCGCGGGCCCCGGCGCCACCGCCGTCACCCGGCAACGCCGCCGCTGACGTCACCACCCGTGGGGGACCCCCCCCCACATACACACCCACACCCCCACACCCCCCCCGGTACCCCCCGGCGGGGCATCGGGGCCCCTGGGATCGGGGCGGCCGTGACAGGGACCCGTGGGGCTGGCGGGGTCCCCAGTGCACCCAGTGTGCCCAGTACGGGGTCACCAGTGCACCCAGTACAGGTCCCCAGCGTGCCCAGTGTTCCCATCACAGTGTCCCCAGTGTGCCCAGTATGCCCAGTACAGGGTCCCCATGTGCCCAGTGTGCCCAGTACAGGGTCCCCAGTGTCCTCAGTATGGGGTCCTCAGCATCCCCAGTGCCCCCAGCATCCCCAGCACAGGGTCCCCAGTGCCCCCAGTACAGGGTCCCCAGTGCCCCAGCCCAGGGTGGCCACCTTGGGTCCCCACAGGGCTGGCCCGCCATCCCCACGGCCCAGCGCAGGGCATGCGTGGCAGGTCCCCATGTCGCCGGCGTGTCGCCAGCGTCCCCAGCGCAGGGTCCCCGTGGCCCCAGTGTGGAATGTCCATCCTGTGTCCCCAGCGTCCCCAGAACAGGTCCCCACGGTCCCGGGACAGGGTCCCCAACGCCTCCAACATGGGGTCCCCAGCGTCCCCAGCCCGTGCTCACCGTGGATCCCCAGCGCAGGGTCCCCATGGCCCAGGCACAGGGTGGCCATGCCGTGTCCCCACACCGCTGGCACGCTGTCCCCACGGTCCCCACGGTCCAGCACGGGGTCCCCAATGTCCCCACCACAGCGTCCCCCGCCCATGGTCCCCAACATCTCCAGCCTGGTGTCCCCATGGTCCCACCACGGTGTCCCCAGCACAGTGTCCCCACTGTCCCAGTGCAGAGCATCCACCTTGGGTCCCCAGTGTCCCCAGCATCCCCAGTGTGCCCAGTGTCCTCATCACAGGATCCCCAGTGTCCCCAGTACAGGGTCCCCAGCATCCCCAGTGTCCTCATCACAGGATCCCCAGTGTCCCCAGTACAGGGTCCCCAGCATCCCCAGCTCAGCGTCCCCAGTGTCCCTCATGTCCCCAGCCCGGGGTCCCCACTATCCCCTGTGTCCCCCGTGTCCCCAGCCCGGGGTCCCCCGTGCCCCCCGTGTCCCCGGGGGGTCAGTCAGAGGCTCAGGACCCTCCACACCCCCCCAAAACGCCCAGCGCCGCTGCCCGCCCCGGACAGACGGGCCCTACCCCAGACCTTGAGGGCCACCAGCGCCCCGGAATGGGGGGGGTGTGTGGGGGGGGGGGGTAGCGGCGGTGTGAGGTTTGGGGGAGCGCGGCGCCTTTAAGAGCAGAGAAGCGAGGCGCGGCGCCTTTAAGAGCGGCGGGGCGGGGCGCGGCCCCTTTAAGACGGCGGCCACTCTCCGGCTGCGTGCGCGGCGGTTGCGCCGCCGCCTCATTGGCCAGCCGGGCGCGTGCAGTGTCGTAGCGCTCTCTCTCCGCCCCTATCCCCCGCGCCTTATGCGTCCGCCGGAAAAAGAAAAGGAGTCCCGACGCCCCGCCTCCTCCCACCGCTTCCCCCTCCCCTCTCCCTCGCGGGGCGGGCGGCGGAGTGATCCGCCGGGGTGAGGTGTGTGTGTGAGTGAGTGAGTGGGGGGGGGAGGGGAAGGAGGCGGTGCTGCGGCCGGCCGGCCGGGATCACCTTGGCGGGGCGGCGGGGCGGAGCGCAGAGGAGCGGCGGCTCTCGGAGAGGACGGGTGCGGGGCGAGGCCAGGCGGCGGCAGCAGGAGGAGGTAACGGTGGCATGGGGGTTAGCAGCAGCAGGAGGAGGAGGAGGCGGCGGCGGCGAGCGAGTAGCGGTACCCGCCGCAGCGGTACTCGCCGCCGCCATCGTCCCCGTTCCCGCCGTCGGGTGAGGGTCTCCCTCAGGACGACGGTTGTGGGGGGGGGGGGAGAGAGAGCGCGCGCGGCCGCGGTGCCCCCTGGGAAGGTGGGGGGTATGCGCGCGCGGTGGGCTCGTGGGGTCGAGCACGTGGCGCGGCGCCGTCCCGCCCAGCCCCGCTCGGTGCATCCTTCCCCCCGCCCCACGCAGCCGCTGCCCCGGGTGGGCACCGCCGCCCTCGCCGCGGGGTATTTGGGGGGGGATCTGTGTGTACGTGTGGGTCCTTGAGGAGCGGTACCGGGGGAAAGCGTGTGTGTCCCGCAGCGGTGCGGTAAAACCGGAGCGCGGGGGTCCGGATTGCAACACTTCGTCGCCCGCCTTCCTGATGGCTGGGGCTGGACCGGAGTCTTCTGGGAGGCTGAGTCAGACGGAGCGAAGCGCTTTGCCGGCTTTCCCCCCACTCCTCCCCCCCCCCCCCCCCCCCCCCGTGCCTGCTCTCACGTAAGAGCCGCGGCGATGCTCTGAAGGGCATCAGCTTCCATCAGCGTACGGCTCGCTAAACTCACCACTGATGCTGTTGCCTCTTTATCCCCCCCCTCCTTCACCCCCCGACCCCCCTTTCACCTCCCCCCCCCCTTCACCCCCCCCACCCCCCTTTCACCTCCCCCCCCTTCACCCCCCCCCCCATCCCCGGAAGAGAAAGCCTCTTCTGACTTAATCTTCTCCTGTAATTATGCCTGCCTAAACACGTCCAAATTGATTTGGACAGTCCCTTGAACTGTGAAAACCTTTGAAACGTGTTTAAACCCCTCTTTGCAAGGCTAGATGGGCATGAATGGCGCTTTTGTCGGCGGACAATGGCAACCTCCCGATTGCCTCCTCGGATTCGTAAAAGTAGACTGGCAATCTCTAAAAACCTCCTTTGTTCCGATAAGGCAACTCGTTATCGGCGAGGCTCAGGTTAACAGAAATCAGTGTTTTGCGGAGGTTTTTGTGATGTTAATATCTTAACTTTCTGGCTGCCTCCTGCGAAGGGCTGCTGCTAATCCTGACTTGCCTTGGCCTAAAGGTAGGAGGACAAAGAAGTGGGTGGTTTTTTTTTTTTTTTTTTTTTTTGGGTTCCTCAGATACTTCCAGAGAAACTCGAGGGCTTGTTGTGCAACTAGGAGTGTTTAATTAAGAAAAAAATAAAAACCAGTCCTAAGCACATAATTTTATGCTCGACATCCAATTTATAAAGCAGAATTTAGGCTAATTTAGAGGAGTTGAAGTTTGACGGCCTAATGCGTCATGCTGATGCCAGCTCGTTTCCAAACCCTCACCAGATGAAGGCAGGCCTCTTCTGCAGAGGCAGGAAGCTCTGCTGCGAGCCACGTGTTTGAAGCGGGGACTTTTGCCTGCGAAACCCTTGCAAGAAACTTCACTTTTACTAGATAACGAGCTTGCGGAGGCTGCGGCGCAGCCTGCGTTTTTCCTGGTTATCTCTTTCTTAATCCACCCAAAGTTGGCGATTTCACAAAAACCTTAATTTATTGGTGTTAGCTGGAGCGATCCAACGCCAGCGTTCGTTTCCTTTCTGTGTGTTGAGCTGATAATTTAATTTAATAGGAACAAGACGTTTCCCAGGCTGCGGACCACGTGCTAGTCCTTTATCTCCCTTCTCCCCTGGGGAAGACGGTGCTGCGGCCACTGCAGCGCACAGTGATGGATGGCACGTAGGGAATGGGGCTGCAGTACCTTGTCGCTGCCGCCCGCAGCTGGGCGCGCAGCAAATCTCCGTCCTGGAGCTGGGGATGCAGCGGAGGGATCTATACTTCCACCTGGACTTATATTTAAATATAAAAAGAAAAAACAAAACAAAAAAACCTCCACCCCCAAAACTTTCTTTTATAATGGAAAAAAGATTTTTACAGTTTCCTTGAAGGCAGCTAAGTGGCTTCTGCTGGTGCGGGGCCAGGCTGAAAGGTTCCTTGTCCTCTGCCAGAGCACCACGCTGCAAGGTTAAGTCGGTAGGTGTGCCCGCACTGCAAATACCCTCGAGATAAGTCTTTCTTGTCACCAGGTATCTGATATTTGTCACCTCAACTCGCTCAATTTATTCTTTTTTTTTTTTTTGTTAAGCTTCCTGTACGCCTTTGCCCTCCAGGGAGGGCAAGCTGGGCTAAAGTAACGCGCTAATCCATCTGCGCGCAGGGAAAGTGCTGATGTCTCCCAGCACCGTGCGGGCTGGCCTGACCTTCCCGGCCCCGGTAACTTGTTTTCCGAAAGGCCGGAGAGGAGGAGGCGGCATCTCCGTTGCGGAGCTGTGGCTCGCTGCCGGGGAGAACATACGCCAACCGGGAGCAGGTGGTGGCTTCTGGTTCCCATCCAGCGTTGCAGAAAAGAGATGGCATTTTGGGGTGGCCATCTTGTACTTACGTAACGTAACTCCTGCAACAGCCGCCGAGGGAAGAATGTGTTGTCCTCCCTCGCTGGAAGGGGGGTTGCCAGACTGTTAAAACCCGCTTTGCTGCAGAGCTGAATATTTTTTTTGTTGTTGTTGCTGAGTGCCTTTAGCTTCTGGAATGAACGAAGCTTATGCTTTTGTAGGCTTTTTTTGGGAATCTGAAGGCCTGCCTGATTTCATAACCCTGCCCTTCTCTAATAGAAGCGCTAACTCAGACCATTTCTGCCTCTGGCTAGGGACACTGGGTGTGAGCAGCCTTGTTCTGCAGCACCGCTGAGGTTGTGTAAGCGAGGCTGAGCAATAAAACCCCAATCCTCACCCACCGTGAGCTTCCCCCCTTCCTGCCAGTAAAACATCTTTGCCCGGCGTGGTGATGGTTAATGCCGGTCCTGCCTGGGGACAGTCCCTTCAAGGCCTCCTGGCTGCAGTTTCCACTTCCCTTTGTCACTGATAACAGTGAAGGCTTGGCCCGGGGTGGGGACTGGGGTGGGGACTGCCGCTGCTTTCTCTGTCCCCAAGGGCAGATCCGGAGGTGCCGAGGATTTAGGGTTTCTCTCAAGCCAACCGCAGGATGAGCTGGCGAGCGTTAGTCACCTCACTACTGCAAAACTGGTCGTCCTGACCTCAAACGGATCTTTCTAGAATATTCAAGAGCCGGGAGGTGCCAGACATCTTTGGGCCGCCCTGCCTGAAGCGCAGGCAGCCCAAGTAATAAACTTGGGGATTTAATCGTTATTCCTTGAGGAGGGAATTCAGATTTATTCAGTGCTGGAAACATTCAGGCTTTGTAGGGTATTGCTTACCCCCCCCCCCCTTCCTCGCTCAGCCCAGACTGAGTGCTCTGTGTCTTCGGGTGTCCTTGAAATCCTTGCTCTGTTTGATATTAATAAAAAGCAAGTCTGGAGTAGTGGGAAATGCCAGGCATTCCTCTTACATTTAGAAGACTGGTCCTTCTAGCAGAATTCAGTCGATGCTTTGTGAATATGTGGTAATGGGAGGCAGGAAGAAGTATTAAAAAGTGAAACTTGTTGGTAGTGGGGCACGGTGCTGTGAGCAGATGGGTATTTCAGATACTTTTTGGCTGCTGGGTTTCTGCTCTCGCCCCTGGACAGGGTCACGATGTGTCTAATTAATTTTTCTGAGCTCACTGAACTGCTGGAAAATCTTGTGAAGGAGATTCTGACTGTGAACTTAACTTTCCTTTCTCTTTTGTATTTATAAATACTTTAGGGGGTTTAAAATTATATTTGCAAATGACTTGAGTGGGTGTGGGGGGTTTCCATGAGATAGGGAGAACTCGCCTGCCTATTTTTAAAAACTTCCAAGTCATGCTCTGGATGCAGTTTCCATCTCGGGATGCCGTTGGTTCATTTTCCTCTCCTTCCCAGAAGCTGCGCAGACCTGCTCGTCTGTGTTTGTGTGGAGAGGTTTTCCCAGCAAAGGCTTTTTTTTTTTTTATTTATTTTTTGGCATCTAGAGAAGCCGGCACTGCTCCGCAGGTGTCGGAGGAAGCAGCAGCAAGTGTTAGAGGGCTAAAACACAATGTTTCAGGGCTGACCAGCAGGTTTTCCTATAATAATGGGACTTTGTCGGGCTTTTTATGTGGGCAGACCTTCTTGTACTGACTCCGGTGAATCAGCAATTTCTGGCAGGACTGAGGGAAAGGAGGGTTGCCAGGACAAATTATGGTTTTCGCTAGCCTGACTCCTTTATGCCGCATGGGAATGAGGCGATGGTGAGTCAGGGCTGCCTGCGAGAGGATCTGCACGTATGTGGGGAAGGTCTGCGGAGCAGAAGTGGCAGAGGGGAGGAGCCTCGGCGCGAATGGAGCCTCTGCGGCACCCGGCAGGCACATGGCAGGCTGGCAGAGCATCTTCCTGCCTGTTTCTTAGAGGCATGGCTTCATTTCTGGTCAGCCCTGCCAGCTTTGACAAAGCTTTTGGGTTTATTAGTGCCTCTGTTTCAAAGCTGGTGTGCATAGCTAGTGCCGTTTTGTGATTTATTGGGGGTTTTTTTTTCTGTCTGCTTGGGGCAGGCAGAACAAAACCCCTGCTCTATCCCTACCTTCACCTGAGCAGCAGCCTGGGTTTCTACGAGTGCCACCCTAAAGGCATTTCTCATAGTTGAAGGCAGCTTATGCTGAAAGAGAAGCTTGCTTTGAATATCCCCTGCGTGCCCAGGGCATTAAGTTTGAAGTCAAACCACTGTTTGAAGTTTGACTAGTGATCTGCCTGTGCTGGTAGCCACCTTACATCATTCTTTACCGGAGGCTTTTTGAATGCAGGCAATCTAGCCTGGGCAGGTCGAAGAAGACTAGCAGCTTTTAGCCACCACTGCTACTTGAGAATAAAATTCTCAGGCCGTGTGGCCTGAGGTGCACAATTAGAAATGCCCCGGGGCAGCAGCACTGCTGGGAAATGAGTGTCCTCCTATCCCAGTGGACGGTTAAGTTTCACTTCAGCTTCCTCTTGGGATTGCAGGCTGTTTCTGCTGTTGAGGGGATGCTCTAGTCCTGTACGGGCAAGCAGCCTGAGTTCAGAGAGGTTTTTTGGGTTTTTTGGTTTTTTTAATCCAAACTTTGAGAAAAATAACCAGTCGTAAACCTTGTGGTGGCTTTTTGCTGCCCTGGGTGAGGGGGAATGCAGGGGCCAGAGGAGACCTGCAGTGTCTTTGGTTTGAAGAGGGACCGTGAGCGATTTAAAGAAACCTTCAGCCTTTCACATGTTCTCTGCCAAGGTGTTGTGTTAAATGAACTCAAGTGTACTTGCTCGGCAGAAGATTGCTTGCGTAAGAGTGTATCTGCACTCGTGCTAGCGACGAGCTGCCCTGGTTGCGATGGGAAACGTAGTTGAGGCCTGTAGGAGAAATGTCTCGAGAGCTGGGAGGGAGGAGGCAGAATCTCTCTGCCTGCGCACTCAAGTGCTTGAATTTTGTTGCGTTGTGTAGCTCCAGGGGAAGACTGGCAATGAAGAGAAGCTATGAAGGGAACATCTGCATAGAAGGCAGGTGAGCTTTGGGTGGTGTACGTGGGGGATGACGTGGAAATAGAAGTGTGTCTTGCCTGTATCTAAGACTCTCAAGTAGGAACATAAAGATAGTTTGACCCAGTAGCAGCTTTCTTGTTACCTCCATATTCATCACGTGGGTGTGTTGGTGTCTCTGCTTGATGAGCAAGTCTGGGGGATTCCTAAACCTGGCACTGCTTTCTTCCCTTCTAGACACAGGATTCCAGCGACGATGTCGAAGCACCACGATGCAGGGACTGCTTTCATCCAGACCCAGCAGCTGCACGCTGCCATGGCGGATACCTTCCTGGAGCACATGTGCCGCTTGGACATCGACTCGGAGCCAACCATCGCGAGAAACACCGGCATCATCTGCACCATCGGTAGGCGATTCCTAGATAGGAGAGATGCGCAGCTGCCAACCCCTGCGTTGGTGAAACTTGTTAGGGAAATTGTGGGGAGGCTTTGGCTTTCATCCCTTGCCAGGGCTGAACTTGTGTGTTGAAAGAACACAATTTTCCCATGTCTGCCCAACCCGTGTTATTGCTAGGAGTGAGTCTGGTAGCCGGGGACATCAGAACTGGTCAGGTTCTGCTGTGCTCCTCCAGGCAAGTTAAAACGATCTTTGTTACTGCAGAGATGAGCCGCTTCAGCGCTGAGCAAGTCTGTATCCGTTATACCTTACTTTTTCCCTTCTGCGTGAAACAGTCTGGTGTGTCTGGGTTATCTCATTATTTTTTACAAAGTTTTTATAGCCAAACTGTTTCCTCCTCCTAGGCCCAGCCTCCCGCTCAGTGGAAAAGCTGAAGGAAATGATTAAATCTGGAATGAATGTTGCCCGCCTCAACTTCTCTCACGGCACCCACGAGGTAAGGGTGGGGTCTGAGCTGAAACGGTCCCGACTGAGCCATCAGTGCATGTCGTCTGACCCTTTTCCCTCATGGAAGAGGGAAATCCAGCTTTGTCCAGACCAGCCTTAGTGTGGGAAGGCGAAACTTAGCTCTGTCTTTTTGGGAAAGCATGTTGGTTGCACACATCGAGCCCGTGTAATTGTTGATAACATTTAAGTGCTCTCTCTGAGCCGTTTTGAAAGCAAGTTCAAGTTGCTTCCGTGCTCTTCTGTCTACCAGGGAACCAGGTAACTGATATTTGAAGCTTGCGTGCCAACTGCTTGCCATGAAATCCTTCAGTTCTTCCTCACGTCCTGCCGTTCCCTGTACAAAGCTGCCGCTTCTCACTTAATAGCGGGAGCCGAGAACATTTCTTCCTGTCCACCTCCGCTTGAGTACGCAACCAGCAGTTGTTCGTCTCGCTTCTTGTCTTGTTGCTGGGGGTTTTGCAAGGAGGCGATCAATGAATAACCTTGTCTCAAAAGAAAACTGTTAGTGATTTGAAGTAATTACTGTGTCTAGTTGGAAGAACTGAGCTCCTGGGTTTGCTCAGCTAACCGGTTGTGTTCCTGGGCAGTCACGGTACTTGGGAGGCGGTGTGGTGAGCTTATGAGAATAAGGTCAAAAGAAATCCACGCTGTTTGTGGCAGACAAGCCCTTATTGCTATAAATAGGTGAGATCCTCAGCGACACTGGAGGAGCTGAGGATCCCATTCCAGGTTGCCTAGAATGCCACCCTGAGCCTTCCTGATGAGGTTTTTTTTTTTTTTTTTCCCCTGGCTGCCCTCCAGCTTTCAAAATGTCAGACGGTAGCCAGTAGCAGCTGGAGGCAGCTTTACTTACTGAACCGTGTGCCTCGCCGTGCGTAACAGCTTGGCCTCTCACCCTCGTGGCCTTTAAAGGCCACAGGGCACTGTCAAAATCAAAAGGTCTGATGCTTAAAACTGTGGACGACCATCAGACCTTGACTAAACGCCCTGGGGTAGTGTCGGTGCATAGGTTGCAGTTAGCAAAATCTGCCTGAAGGAATGGTTACGTGGGATAACTCCGCCTCTCCGGGTGGCCCTTGGGCCCGGTGGCTTGTCAGGGAGTCAGCAGCCAGGCTGAAACTGGGAATTTTCACACCGTTACTGCCCTGTGGAGCTGCCGCTGTGGTTTGCGTACTTGTTAGCTGAGGTTCGAGGACGGGGACTGTGGCTTTCTGCTTTGGGTGAGGTCTAATTGCACATTTCATACAGATGAGGTTAGATTACAACAGAGTCTGGGTTGAGTTTGACTGTTGGCCGTAGCCAGCCTTAAGTTTCAGTCCGCTCCTGGTTCCTCCAAAACACTCCGGTTTCCAGTGAAGCCCCAAAGGGTTTTCATCTGTCGCGAGTGCTTCGGTTCTGTATCCGCCCCAAAGCATTTAACAGGGCTTCAACTTTATCAGAGGTGCTGTAGCACCTGGCTGCCACCCTCTTTTATACAAAAAAAAAAAATAGCTTTTACTTTCAGCTCTGCCTGCATTCCTGTTCTGCATATGTAACTCTTCAGGAAGTCGGACTCTAGGAGCTCACTGTGGAATTAAAAATGAAAAATCCCGGGTGACTGGCTCCTGATAAACGTAGGAGCACCATTCAGACAGGTTTTCTGTACCGCATCCATCTAGGTTGTGGTGCGTGGAAGGGTCGGGGCCTTGTCAATCTCAACTTGCACGCTCAATCAATAAACTAAATAATTTTTCCTGCTCTAAAGAGTTAGCAGTTGCAGCGTATCATCTCTGGCCGAGGCCCTGCACGTGAACTTCAGCACGGCTTTTTCTGGCCCCGCCTTTCTGGCGCTGGATTATCATCCCCATGATACCGAAGTCGGTGTGCGAGGCTCGTGTCGAGGCAGGTGGCACGGGGGGGAAACCGGGTGTTTCCAGACAACTCGGGTCAAACGCCGTCGGTCTGTGGCACAGAGAGGGGAAAGGGTATTTCTTATCTACAAAAGTCTTGTCAAGTGTTACGCAACTTGCAGTCAAGGTTATCTCTTAATGTTGTTTAAAAGAGTAAAGTAAACTGATCTGCTGGTCATCTGAAGCTTATTTGAGGTAGTTGGGATGGGAATTTCCCCGCAGAACTGTCTGTCCTGAAACTGGCAGCGTTAGCAAAATGCTCTTGCGCACGTGAAAGTTTGCAAGCCGGGTGCGTGGTGCTGGAGTCTTGAACTTCTGGCTGCGATTGCTTTGGCTCTTGAAACAAACTGTAACTACTTAAATGAATAACGTTCTCCTAGCAAATCCTTTATTTTGAGGGGAAATTTAAGCCTTAGCGTTGTAAAAAAGCTTGTCCATCTGCTCGCCTGTGGGACTGATAAAAGGGATCAGACTGAAAGTCTGCGGGGGAGTCAGCAGCGCAGAGGATGGCTTCCTCCCTTCTGTGCTCTGAAGGGAGGAGAACAGCAGCCGCGTGTGGCAGTTCCTTGGCTGTGACATTTTCCCGCCATTCAGGAGTCTTTCCGCGCACGTAATGTTCTGCTGTGTTGAACAGGCAGACGTTCAGCAAAGCTTCCGGAAACGCTCTTTCTACAGGCCTGTTGGTCAGTGAGCCACCTGCAAACCTATGTCCTGTTGGAGAAGCCCCTTCAGCCGAGTGCCTGGGCTGTCTCTTGAGTTCTCCTCCTGGGATTAGAACTGGGGGCACTGAAGGCACAGCCAGGTTACTGCCGAACCCCACTTTCATGTGGGGAAGCCCTTTGTATCCTCATGCGTCACTTTTCTGGAAGCTCAGTCCAATTCTTAAGCTAGAACTGAAATTGAGCATCACGTGAGAGCAGAGCTGTCAGCCTGGGCAGCGTTTGGGGTGCGTAGTGGTCTTTTTCATAAGTGGTGGAGTAGAAATGGCCTGAATGTTTCCATTTTTTTTTTCTTTCCTTGCCAGTATCATGAGGGCACAATCAAGAATGTGCGAGAAGCTACAGAAAGCTTTGCCTCTGATCCCATCACCTACAGACCTGTGGCTATTGCACTGGATACCAAGGGACCTGAAATCCGAACTGGACTCATTAAGGGAGTAAGTTGCTCTTTTTTTTTTTTTTCCCACTTTTTTCACTGTATGAGACTAGCTATTGTGTTACGCGGCCTTTTCCGAACAAAAAAAATGCCTCTAACGAACCAGCTACCAAAAGTTTTAACGAACTGTTGCAGCCTGGGAGGTGGTTGTGTGCTGGTTTTTACTGGTTTTGCTGAAACGCACGTTTTGACACGCAGAGCGGCACAGCAGAAGTGGAGCTGAAGAAGGGGGCACCGCTCAAAGTGACCCTGGATGATGCCTTCATGGAGAAATGCGATGAGAACGTGCTGTGGTTGGACTACAAGAATCTCACCAAGGTTGTAGAAATTGGCAGCAAAATCTACGTGGATGATGGTCTGATTTCCTTGCTGGTTAAGGAGAAAGGTGGGTAACAACCGTTCCAGCTATGCCTCTTTGTTTTTTCCTCGAAACGCATTTGTGTTTTTTAGCTTGCAGTTGCACATTAAAGAAAGGAAGTACATGGTTTGTAATGCTGTAGTGAGACTCACTCTGAGCAAAACTTTCTCTACTTCAAGTGTAGCAAGTTTCCAAAATGTATCTTCAGCTGGGTTTCACTAGACTGTCATCTAAAAACTTCTCTTCAAAGTTGAATGTGTGGTAGGGATGTACCAGTGCTTACGATCAAAGCCTGTTCAGCCAGGCTAATTCACGTTTTTAATGCAGGATTTAACTAGTTTCACGGCATAAACCCTGAGTTTTGTGGTTAGAGACAGAACTAGCTTTAACTGGTAACGTAGATGCAAGGTTAGTTCCACAATACTCCCTTTCTAGTGCTGCCTAGACTGCTTTAGCCTCCAGGTATCACCTCAAATCCCAGAGGGTGAGGCTTTCAGGGTGCTCAGTTTGGTATTCTAGGGCTCCAACGTGCAGAAGTGAGACCTGGTGGCTTTTTTGGGGAGGCAGTCTGAACCTCCTGCACGGAACAAATGGTGTCTTTGCCAAGAACAATGTAGAAATGGTTTTAAACCGGTCTGTTGTGTTCCCGTGGGTAAATCGCAAGCTTATGTGTTGCGTATCACCGCTCTCTTCAGTGGATTTATGTTTTCATCGTGTGCACCGCTGTTCTTGGGCAGCGAAGCGGTGTGGGAGCTGGCAGTGGCGAGCTTTCAGGTAAACACTGACCGTGGGAACACATCTGTTTCAGGCAAGGACTATGTCATGACTGAGATCGAGAACGGCGGCATGCTCGGCAGCAAGAAGGGAGTGAACCTGCCTGGTGCTGCGGTCGACCTGCCCGCGGTCTCTGAAAAGGACATTCAGGACCTAAAATTCGGTGTGGAGCAGAACGTGGATATGGTGTTTGCTTCCTTCATCCGCAAAGCTGCTGATGTCCATGCTGTCAGGAAGGTGCTAGGGGAAAAAGGAAAGAACATCAAGATCATCAGCAAGATCGAGAACCACGAGGGCGTGCGCAGGTGAGCTTTGCGCAGGTGACGCTTCAGTTTTGTCGCCCTGTATCAGCGGAAGAACGCAGCCCCTTCACGCTGTAGTCAGGACTCCCGGTCTCTGGTTTGCCAACAGCAGCAAACTCAGTAGTCCGAGTAACAGGGTGGTAGTTAACACTACGTGCGTGGGACTTGATGTAGCTGCGTATGAGTGGTGGGTTCTGTAACTGTCACAATCCCCGCACCCCTGAAAAATCTGCGGTATTTTTTGTAGCGAGTGTGAGTTCAAACTTGCTCTTTTGGCTGCAAATTGGTGAGCTAATGCATGGGAATCGCCAAACTATCAAGCTAAAATATCTCAGGTCAACTCAGGCTCCCCTTGATCTCTCTTTGTATAGCTTTAGAAAGTTTTGTGTAGCACTTGGTCTTGTTTTTCTTCCTCCTACCGCGGCATTACAGGGTACCAAAATGGCACGTGGAAAGCCCCTGTGCCGACAGCGTAGCTGCGTGTTGCACTTCGGAGCGCTGAACAAATAGGTTAACAAACCTCTTCTGTTGCTGTCAGGTTTGATGAGATCATGGAGGCCAGCGATGGCATTATGGTGGCCCGCGGTGACCTGGGCATCGAGATCCCTGCTGAAAAAGTCTTCCTTGCCCAGAAGATGATGATTGGGCGCTGCAACAGGGCTGGCAAACCCATCATCTGTGCCACTCAGGTACTTGGAAAGCAATGCGAACTTGTAACTGCCAGAGTCGTTACAGCTGCTGAAGGTTTTACCCCTCGAAACCTCGCACAGTATGAGCCTTTTGGGCTGACAAAACAGATTTTGGGGGAAAATTGCGTATGCTTTGCCTTGGCGTCTTGTAGCAGCTCATCTGTGTCTAACTGAGAAGGCTTGCTAAGGTTCCCAGGTATCTTCCCACGCTGTGGCGTCGGAAGGAACTGAGTAAAAGATCCATATCCTTGTTATTCTGGGAGCTGTTAGGGAGGAGGGAGAGCTGATGCTCGGCTTCGCTGGTTCCAGTAGGGATCACGTGCGGACAGTCCTCAGGCACTGGGAGGACTGGTTTCCCGGCTGTGCTCGCTCTGTGCACAGGCTGTGGAAGTGAAAACTGGCTCTAGACTGTAGTCATCAGTGAAGGTTCTGGATTTACAGCAGCATGTGCTCCTTTTCCCATATTGCTACGAAAATATGACTGAAAGGCTGCCTCGGGTGGTGTTTTGTGAGGAAAGGAGTGATGTTTGCCCGGTGGTGAGCTGCAACAGGGAGGAAAGCTTGAGCACGTGAGGATTTGAGCTTTCCATAAAGATGTCTAATGCAATTCTGTGCTCTGAAGAGCTCTGAGTTCCTTAGACTGAGCCTTGTGCTGAAAAGTTCAATTGGAAAGTCAGAATACTGTGTCTGTGGTGGTGTGTGGGTTAAATCTGTATTTTTTTTTTTTTACTCCTGGAAAAGGAGTAAATATAGAACAGGTACAAAATGAAATGCCTTGTTTTTCTCGCTGGTAGGGGTCCGGTTGCTAACCAGCTTCAAATTAAAGCATCTCTCGAATGGTCTCATCTCCCAGAGTCCTTGGGCTGCATCCTGGCTTCTGCCCCATCTATAAAGCACATTGAAGTGCACTAGTGAAAAAGCAACTGGTTCCTTCTGCAGTATCTTGATTTCTTTGACTTTGTTCTCTTCCAGATGCTGGAAAGCATGATCAAGAAACCTCGCCCGACCCGCGCCGAGGGCAGTGACGTTGCTAATGCCGTCCTGGATGGAGCGGACTGCATCATGCTCTCCGGAGAGACCGCCAAGGGAGACTACCCGCTGGAGGCCGTGCGCATGCAGCACGCTGTGAGTACTACCGCCTTCGCTCTGGTGGGGAGCCGGTCCCGCAGGTGACAGTAGCAGTACTCTCTTGCCCTGCATCTTCCATCTCAACCAGGCACCTGAAGATCTAAATGTGTCTGGTGCTAGGTGGCAGCACCTAGCAGTCCAAAGTAGCGATTTCTTTGTTCGCACTCCTGCTGCAGGTGTGGGGTTTTTTTAACCTAACGTGGTCCTGAGGGCCTGAAACCTCACTTTATGTGCTCCAAACTATTGTTGGGCAGAGCTGAGAACAGCTCTGCGGTTGCTCTGAAATCTAAAACTTCAGATTTCTCATATTTTTGTCAAGGCCAAGGTAAAGGGTTTTTTTTGTTTTGCCGTTACCTTGGTAGGAGTTTCTCAAAATGCCCTATTTGTTTTGGCGTATTAAATGCCTTAAACTTCTCCAAGGTCAAGGAGCTGCTCAAGCAGTTTATCTCTAGATAATGAAAGGTATCGGCTGACTCTTCCGGGGGGGGAGGCGGGGGAGGTTTGTGAGTCTGATTTACAGCGCTGTTGCATTCGGCACCTGGTGCGCTCAGTGTTGGGGGTGTTTGTTGCACGGGTACTGACAGCACCGTATTTTTTACATGCCTGAACTGCCAGAAACCTCTGCTCTGCTTCGAGTTCACCCAGCTCGCATTTCAGCTGATAAAAAGCCTGATGTCGAGTAGCTACAAGCGTTGCTTCTCCCCAGTTACCAGCGCTGTGAATCACGGCGGTGATAACTCTCACCAGAGTTATAACTCTCACAAGTTTTACTTGCAATTCAGGTTATATAGATTAATCAACTCAGCTAGCGTTTGTTTGCAGTGCCGTATGTAAATATCTTTTACCTTTATCTGGTCAGTATGGAGTGGTGTTTTGTTTTGCACGTGGCAAATGCAAAAATATGACTTGATGATTACTGGGCAGCGACTGCTGGTTTACAGGCTGATTCCTAACGGTGCACCTAAAATCTTCTTCCTCAGTTTTTTCACTCCCTAAATCACGAGGGTTGACTTTCTACTGCGAGTTGGAAACTTGCTGCACCAATTTAATGCCAGAATGGAACCTCAGGTGTAATTCTTAGCCTGGGGCAGGTGGTCCTGTGCCTGTAGCCCGAGCTCAGGATCCCTCACACGTGATTCCCTTCCTCCCGCAGGCCTGGGAGTAGCGGTGTTGGCTCTGCCAGGCCCCTGCAGAAATACCGAGGGTTTTAACCCTCTGTGCAGAGGAGCAAATACAGATTCGCTTTATTTAACGTAACGCGGCACAGGCAGCAAGGTGCCAACTCTGTGATGGCAGGAGCACGTTCCCCTTGGTGTTAGTTGAGAGAAGCCCTGCCCAGGGATAGCGCCCACGGTCTGAAAATCTGCAGCGTGGCCAGAGCAGGTGAATATTTCCTTCTGAAGTGGCCAAGCAGGGAGAGAGCGCTGAGTAAAAAGCAGCTCCTCTATGCATTCCCCAGCCTGAAATTGGTATCGGTTTGAGTTTATATATTTGATTATCCAGTGCTGCTACAGGAGTATTCCAAGTAAAGCTCCCTCTGTAGTGAGCTGCAGACAGCAAACGTGGGCTGCGATGTGGAGAGCAATCAGGGTCTGCGCTGCATAGTACCCTTGCACCTCTCTAAAACACTTGAGCTGTCTCTCCCCAGGCTGTCGCAGCAGCTTTGCTGGGACTCTGCAGTGGTTTTGCTTAGCGATCCCTCTCCAGCTAGCCTCGCAGAAATGAGATTACTCTTTAGTAGCTGGCACCTCTGTGACTAAAATACCACGTGCCTTGAGTTTAGTAGCGAGCTTCCAAATATTGGGCAGGCTGTTTCCCGCTTGTGGGAGCGGGCTTCCTTCCAATTCCAGTCCGCAATCCACAGTTGTTTTCAAATGCCGCCCTGGCCACGCTGTCTAATGGGACCGAGGTTTAAATAGCCGCTCCGTTTTCCTTTCTCCCACCTCTGCCCTGGTATTTCCACCTGTGTACCAACTAGAAACCCTCTTGCCATTTCTGTACGAGTAAAGCCGGCTGTGACGTGGACTTAAGAATTGCTGTGCACTTCCGCAGCCACTGTCAAAGCAGACACGTGTGTACACATATTCTTACAGCTGGGGAATGCAGGCTGCCCTCTAAACTCAGGTTTGCTCTGCGTGTTAAGCAGAGTTGCCTGCCTTTGGACCAGGACCTGAAGATAAACTGCCTGGCTACCAGCTCTTGCGTTCAGAGGAAGTGCTTTGAGGCAGATACTTCCATTTTACTAAGGGCAAGTGTAAAGCCAGCGGCAACAAAACCGACTGCTTTAGGACCAGAGTTGGCCCTGGCCTGCTGTTCCCGCCTGTGACATGTGTCCTGTTATTTTTAGATATAAGATACTTAACTACTTTGGCTTAAACTGTTACCTGTGGAAGAGAGATAATTCCCAGCACAGCATAAAATAATTCATTAATGCTAGAGTAGCAAAATTGTTATTTGGAAGGGGTCTAACTACAGAGCTTTCACTATAAGGGCATTTCAGTCTCTGCTTAAACATCAACTCGTCATGCTTTGTGTAGTGGCTGCTCGCTTTCTGAAGTTGGCCTTGACAAGATGATGAACCTTTGCCACACTCTTCTAGTCTCTGCAGGCCTTCTTTATTGGGTTGTCAAGGGCTAATGCAGTCCTCCGAGATAAGAATTATCTCTAAATGTGAGTGATTCCCAGCATGCTGGGATGAATAGGTTACTGAACTTGTTGCAAATGTTTAGTCTGAACAGAAAGTCCTTAGTTGTGCCCCCGCACCTCTTGTCTGTCCGAGTCTGGCACTGTACAAATAACCCAACACACGTGTTGTGACAACCCTATAAAGAAGGCTTGTTCCTGTTTATTTCGCTGTTACCGAAAGGGAAGTTGGTACAGCACTCGGAGGTGAAACTTTATTGGCTCTCAAGTTAAATAAAATCTTTATTGGCTCTCAAATCTTTATTGGCTCTCGAGTTAAACTCAATCTACTGAAGATAGGAGAGAGCCCATCTCCCCTTCTCAGGGACGAGATGGAAAGCATGTTGCCTGCGCGTTGGCTCCACACAGGCTGTTGTAGCGGTGCTGTGTGGTGTCGGGAGGGTCCGAAGGGAGGACGTGGAGCTACGGGGATTGCCTCTTGAGGAACCGGGGGCAGGTAGATGGCACGGGAGTCTCTCAAGGAAGCAACGAGCAGCCGCAACAAAGCGTTCCACGGCTGTGGCACGTCAAACGGGTTGCGTTCAGCAAACTCACAACCTGAGAGCCAAAAAGAGTTTCGCAGCCTGACCTTTAATATCTTCTTGCATGCATTACTATGACAATTAAGCAAATTAACGTGATCTCATGTTACTCTGGTATATCTTTCCTTCTTTCCTCTTTTCTCCTCCTTCCCTCTTACTGGGGCCTGCAGATCGCTCGTGAGGCTGAGGCAGCAATGTTTCATCGTCAGCTGTTCGAAGAAATTTTCCGCCTCAATGTTAACAACAGGGACCCTGCCGATGCCATGGCAGTGGGCGCGGTGGAGGCGTCTTTTAAGTGCTTAGCTCCAGCCCTGATAGTTCTGACCGAGTCTGGCAGGTAGGGCTCAGAGAGGGCACTTGGTGCCATGAGTCAAAACACGCTCCGTTCTAACACTGCAGATATTTAGCAACCAAGCTACGGTATCAGCCTTGCCATAACCGTTGCGGTCCGAGCCGGCCGCTCCTCTGTGATAGGGAGGGATTTTAGGTAGGCAGGAGCAGAGCGAGAGTGCCTGGCAGTTGGCATGAATGTCACCTGAGTGGGGGCTCGGCAGGGCGAGGTGACTCAGTAGGTGCCACCAATTTGGTAAAAAAAACCCCAACCTTGAGAATGGAACGGTTCCTCAATAAAGCCGTGCTGTTTGGGCGGCCGAGCATTGCGGCCATTGCCCCAGCGTGTTGAGCTAAATCTGGGCTCGCTAATTGGCAAGTGTTAAACGTCAAAAGTTTGACGGTATTTGTGTGACACCTCGCTGATGGAGCACCTCGCCTTACCCCGTGCCGTCCCGAGCGACTGACGTGAGTGTTGTCTTCCCGAACGCGTGTTGCTCTTATAGATTGCCCGGGAGGCCGAAGCCGCCATCTTTCACAGGCAGTTGTTTGAGGAACTTCGTCGTCTGACTTCCCTGAACTGTGATCCCACGGAGGCCGCCGCTGTTGGCGCTGTGGAAGCGTCCTTCAAGTGCTGCAGCGGGGCCATTATTGTCCTCACCAAGTCTGGAAGGTAGGAGGTGACAGGTTCCCTCAGGTCAAGCCCACTTCGTGACAGGGTGGGTGAAAGGAAACTCCCCTCCACAAAAAAAAAAAAAAAAGGCTTTGAAAGACTAGAGCTGTAACGGTGAAGCCCGGGTTTTGGCAGCGACTGAGAGCCCTGCCTGCGGTGCCGGTTCCTCGGGAGATGGGCAGACGTCTCAAACATCTGCGCGTACGTAACCTCCGAGTTCCGCAGCGTGGCGTCAGCACTGAGCTCTGCTTCCCCTTGCCATTGCGAATGGCATCTCTGCCGGCAGCGCTGGTTGGAAGAGTCAAGGGAAAATAAGTGTCACAGCTTCGATTCAAACTTCTTGGCAAGAAATCCTCGATTTAACAGTAAGGCAGAAGTTCAGTGGATGCAGAATCTATTTTTTTTTTTTTCTTAAAATCAAGGCCTTGGCCTTTCATAGTGGCATCCAAATTCTTAGTCCCTTGCTGAACCTTTCAGGCATCAGCCCTGCTTGCTTAAGCTCACAGGGCGAAGAGGGACTGTTAGGCAGGAAAACGGAAAGCGTCGGAAATTTCCCTCTTAGCGGTTTCCTTTATGCCTGCCTGCGAGTAGTCTCGCTGGACGGGCAGACATCTGGCAGGCGCCCAGCGGCCAAGCGCTGCCTGCGCTCTTAGGTGAGCTCAGGGCCTCGGCTGCAGGTAAGAGACCGCAGTGCGGACGCGCTGGAACTATATAGTTTGGGATTTCAGTCCAGCGACGGTGACAACTGCTGAGTCGAGATTCACTCTTCCAGTTGCGGAAAGGGAGCTGAAGCCTTGCTGATCAGCTTTTCCATCTAGAGGCTGCTCGCTCGCAAAGCATGTCCGACCATAAGTCTCAGACTGCTTTCCGGAAGAAAATCTGAATTACTTGCACTGGATTTGGACCAAAGAAATAGTGCAGCGGCAGCAGAGATGTGATTATATGCGCTGGGCACGGTCTACCTGAAGATTTGGACCATCAGGGTGAATCCTTCACCTAAATTTACAGCTTAAAATGATTCAAAGCAGCCGCTTTGTGCAGAGATGAGGAGTGATGACTGTAAGTTTCTGGATACCCTCTTGCTTCTAATGTTTCTTTGTAAAAGGTTCCAGTCTTACACTTGACCTTTTTAAAAGAGATTTGAACTCTGATATTTGAATATTTTTAGCTGTGGATTCTGTTACAGCCTTTGAGTACCTGGAGATTTCCTAGAGCTACCGGGAGGCTTCTTGGACAGTGTGGGAAGGATTGTCTGAGAGCTGGCACGTGTGTTTGGGTGCTTCGAGCAGACTGCTACCGCCTACTTTTAAGCAGCGACATTTCAATCTGAGTAGTGCTGAGCTTGGCTCCGCTAAACGAGGCCGCAAATGCTAGCGGAGATACAGGCGTGCTCGTCGGGAAAGATGGAGCTGTAACTGCCACGGCCGTGCAGTTTTAGTCTCTATTTATTTGCAGATGCCCTCTGTAAGCAGTGCCAGGGGAAAGAGAAGCCGTTCGTCCCCACCCAGGGCGTGCTGCTTGCTATTTTAAGGCATTTTTAAGCGCTCTGCGCCCAAATTCCTGGTATAAATTTTGGCCTCGGATGCGTTTGCTTCCTGTTGGGCGCAAGAGCAGAGCTCTGTGTGGAGGAACCGGCCCGTTCCCTGACGAACGTGGCTGGGAGGCAAATGGCTTCCCCCCTGGCACGCTTGGGGTAGCGCCGCTGGCGCCGGGCTCTTTCCATCCCGTAAACCGGGAGCTCCTCAAACCGGGAGGGAACGCGCGGGGGACCCCCGTGGAGATGCCAAGGACTGCTTGCGGAGGCCAGAATAAATGGGCAGCTCGCCACCTTCGCGTAGCAACAGAGACAACTAAAGGCTTGTTTTCGGGGACCAAAACACACGGATGGCGCTTCCTAAACTCAGAGGCGAGGTGATCTTCCCCCACGAGACTGGAGACTGCCTTTCGTGGTGGTCCTCCCAGTTTGCCTAACTGGGAATTCAGCAGAGCGTCGAGCTCTCACCAGCGTCTCCTGTGGTCATCCCCTGCGTCTCTCCGAGGTTGACGGGCGAACTTTGCCGCTGCTCGTGCTCCCGTTGGCTGTACCCGTGATGTGGTGTTTCACCTCGTGTCTGGTTTCCTTCTAGGTCAGCACACCTGGTGTCCCGGTACCGCCCGCGGGCTCCCATCATCGCCGTGACCCGTAACGACCAGACGGCACGCCAGGCCCACCTCTACCGCGGCATCTTCCCCGTCCTCTGCAAAGAACCAGCCCACGACGCCTGGGCGGAGGACGTGGACCTCCGCGTGAACCTGGGCATGAATGTCGGTGAGTGACACTGCTCCGGCCTCCACCAAGGAATGGTCTGGTGCGACACAGGGCTCCTGAGCACCTCGGAGGATGATTTTTTTTTTGGGGGGGTGGGGTGGGGGTGTTGCCGAGGGGAACTGGCTGCCTGTGTGGTAACGGTGTCTTGTTGGGAAATGGGGGATGGCACTTGCATAAGCACAGCCGCATCCGGTTGGGAAACGGGACAGCGGCTTTGTCACGGCGGTCTTAAAACAGCTTCCAGCAGAAAAACCAGGTTGGTTTTAACGTTGGGAAGCCCTTGAACCACGCTGCTCGTTGCTCCTGAGACACAAGCCAAGCCTGGAGCCGGGCCATTCCTTTCTCTGGAGAGAGCCCCTGCTCTTGAATTTCCAGCTCCACGCCCCAGAGGAGCCCCGGACGGGTGGCGTGGGGAGCAGCGAGCCGAGCTCTGACCCTTCCCTCTTCTCTCTCTTTTTTTTTTTTTTTTTTTTTTTCCCCCCCCTCTCCCAGGCAAAGCACGTGGGTTCTTCAAGAGCGGAGACCTGGTCATCGTACTGACGGGTTGGCGTCCCGGCTCCGGCTACACCAACACCATGCGCGTGGTGCCCGTTCCCTGAACGACCGACGTCAAACCAGCGCACACCTTCCTTCCCCCTTCCCCTCCGCTCCCCTCGCGTTAGACCAGCCATCGCTTGCGATGTTCTCCTCTGTCCCTAGAGTGGATGTAGGTTGCTAAACACCACCCAGTACAGCACCAACAGGGGGAAGAGACCTTAAATCACTAAAAAGAAATATACTTGAAGCGTTTAGTTTTTTGTAAAAACCCTCTTCCCCCGTAGCGAAGTCCTATGTCGGAGTCAGCGTAGGAGGTTCCTGCATCCTCTTTAGCCTGTAGCGACTGTCCTCAGGGTGTGCAACGCCCCTTCCCCTGCCCTCTTTTGGGGCGACTGGGAAGGGGAGAGGCGACGTGTGGTCACCGGTTCCCCCGTTTCCCCCCTCCCCGCAGACCAAATCCTCTTCTTGTCAGGGCTGGGGCGGGCAGCGGAAGGGTGTTTGTTGGCTCCGCGCTCCCCTTGCACCCTCGTACCTTGTCTCTGTGCGTTAGTCGCGTGTCACCCCCAGAGCCCTGTCCCTCACTCCCACGGCCCCCCGGGGTGCTAGAGCACAAAATTCCATCAATAAAGAGAAGCTGAAGCACCGGCCTGCCCCGCTCCCTGGACTGGGGAGGGGATCCCGGGGAGGGAGGGTCCTGGCCCGGGGGTTCCCCGCCACCCGCGGGGGCTGAGCGCAGCCCGGAGCTGCTGCCGGTAGAAGTGCCCGCGGTGCCTTTAAGAGGCGGAGCCCCGCTGGGCTCCGCCCCCTCCCGCCAGTGGGCGTGGCGGGAGGAGATCCGAGCGCGGCGGCGGGTGGAAGCGACCAATAGGGGGCCGCGGCGGGGGCGGGCCTGGCGGCGGGTGGCCAATGGGCGGGTGCCGGGGCGCCGCGAGGAGGTTGGGCGCGCGGGGCATGACGGCGCCGGGCAGCGCGGGGCCGCCGCGGAGGTAGGGGCGGGCGGCGGCGGCGGCGGCGGGGGGGCCCCGGGCGGCGGGGGGGGGCGGACACGGACGCGGCTCCGGCAGCCGCAGCGGTCCTGGGGGGGGCGGCCGGGAGGCGCGGGGCGCGTCGCCGGGGAGCCCGCTGCCAGCCTTCGGCTTGCCCCCGGCCGGCTGCCGCGGCGTCGCACTCTGAGGGGAGCGCGGAAACACTGAGGGTGTCGTTCCCCCCTCCCCCCCCCGTCTCCTTCTCTGCCTGAGGGGACGAACCGGGCCGGGGGGTCCCGCCGCCGCCCGTCCCAGCAGCCGTCCCGAGGGGAGGCTCGGAGACCGGGAACTGGCCCCGAGGGCTGCTCCGGCCGCTCCTTGCCGCGGCCCCCGGCGTGGCTCGGTGCTCGGGGGGGGGGAACGCACCGAGCTCCCCCGGCCCATTGTCCCGTCCCGTCCCCCCCCCGCTCCTCACCGGGGCCGTGAGGGGCCCGAGGCCGGGCCCTCTCCGTAGCGCGGCGCCCGGTAAAAACCAGTATCCCGGGACCCGCAGGGACCGAGGCCTTGGCTCTCACCCCCCGCTGCGACCCGCCGGGCGTGGGGCCCCCAGGGACAGGCGGTTCCCCGGGGCGGGGGGGTGGGACGGGACCCCGGGGCGGTATCGAGGGAGGCTGCCCGCAGCCAGAGCCCGGGGCGCGGGGATCTGAGGGGACGCGGACGGCTCCGTCTCTCCCTCCTCTCCTTGACCTCCTGCCTCTCTCCTGACAGCGCCGCCCGGGACCGGCCGCTCCCCTCCAGCATCCCCGGCGGTGGCTCCGCTCCAGCAGCCAACACACGGGATTGAAATGACCTTGAAAGCCGGGAACAAGGGCAGCTCGCCGGATCCCGCCCGGGCTCACTCGGGCCGAGGCAGCCCGGCCGCAAGTGCCTCCCTCCGGTTCAGATCCTCGTTCGTTTGGTTTTAGTTGGGGTTTTTTTTGGGGGGGGTTTTTTGGGGAGGCGAAATCCCTGGCTCTCCTGCCTCTGCTGCCTGCTTCACCCTCGCTTGTGCCGGTAGCAGGGAAGGGATCCAGCGAAAATCAAACGCCGACGGACGGGCTTACGCCGGACCGTTTCCAGGCCGGATCCCAGCGCCGCGTAAGAGAAGGGAGATGCCGATCCGGGAGGGAGGGAGAAGTGCCGGGCTTCGTCTGGCAAAGCCGCAGCCTGGGAGGCGAGCTGGGGATCTCGGGGAGCCTGTGTGGGCAGGGAGGGGGGTGTCAGCGCCGGTACGGCGGGCAGGGGGTAGGCAGGTCGCCAGCAATGTTTTCCCTTTGCCAGGAACTCCTGCGCTCGCCCGCTCTCCCTCATCTCCGGGGCTCTGCGTTCCAACTGTTCTTGCTCTGCTTGTAGTTTGGGACGCTCGGTGTGGCGATTTTCCTGCAGGAGCAGCTTCCTGCTAAAAAAATTCCTTGAGGAGGGTGATGGTATGAGCTGCTAGAGAGTATTTTCCTCCCTGTGCCGGCGCTGGAAGCGGCTCTTGGCAGGGAGATCTCTCTGTCAGCTGTGCCTGGAGCCCAACCTTATCTTATCCTGTGCTCTGGATCTCTGTCCCTGCCACATCTGGGAGCCGGGACGGAGCGAGATCTGGGGAGGGGAGACCAGGCAACCGCTGGGGCTGAGGATGCTCCTCGCAGCCCCCAGACCCTCCCTGGAGCAGCCCGGTGCCAGCGCTGTGTCCGGAGACTGTCTGACCTGGGACTTGTCCCTGGCGGTGACCGTGAGAGGGAGAGAAAACCGGGATGGGACCGTGCAGCACTTCCAAGTGCTCTCTAGCCTCTGACTCTTCTCATTTTGGGGGATTTCTGTGTTTTTGGTGACTTTGGGGGGGGTGTTTCCTCCATGCCCACACCTCAGGCAGTGGGTGCCCGTCCCCTGTGCGGTGCCCCTCAGCATCAGCCCCCGTTAGGGCTAAATCCGCTCGCCCGGATTAAGTGGCACAACCGCTTGGGGATTTAAGGGATGATGTGGGGGAAGCCGGAGCGGGCTGAGCTCTGGAGAGGGAGGCTCTGGAGTGGGTCAGAGCTCCTCTTCCAGCACGGAGGCAAGGGAGGGGAAGGCTCAGGTGCCTCCATGATGCGAGTTTCAGCTTCAGGGCAGCGTGGCATCACCTGGCAGAGGGTGTTTGTGGCGGGGGGCTGCCTGTCCTGAAGGCATGGGGTGTCTGAGGAATCAGGCAGGGAAAAAGCCTTTTGGTACGATGCTAAGGGATGTTATTTTGGTGCTTTTTGTCAGTAGAGCCTCCCTCCCCTTCCAGATGCATCCTATGACCTGAACTTCTAAAGAAAACCCCACAACCTCGGTGTGTTCATCCCGTCCCCGCAATGCTCGGGCTCTCCGACCGTGCGGGCAGCTCGTTCGCTTTGTTTTTCCGGGATCCAGGAGCTCGTTCCCAAGCCAGTCCTGACTGCACGGCACCGGTGACTTGCGTTTGGTTTTTCTGCAGCCCTGCGCACGTGCCACATCTTGAGGGAGCATCCCCCGTGCCACCGGCTGGGATTCAGCCCAGCTCCGTCACATCAGGACAGCGTTTCGGTCGGGCCCTCGAGGCTGCGGGAACACGGGGGCTCACGCAGCTTCGACTCTCGGGCCGTTTGGGTGACGGGTGTTGGGGTGCAGCACTGCCGTCCTGGCTCTCCCCAAGCCCATAGGGGATTATTTAGATGGGTTTCCCTTTGGATAAACCCCTCGGAGCGGGAGCAGGGAAACACGGGGCAGCACAAGAGCCCCTCTCTTTATTTAGGAAGCGGTTTGGGATGGCTTCTCCGCCTGGGCTCTGCCGCACCGCCACGGCATTGTCCCTGCAGGCACCGGGACGCTCTCCAGCTCTGTGCTCGTCCTGCCTGCTGGCGCTTATCCTGCCCGCTGCCATCCTGCCTGTCCCCCACCTGCTCCGGCATCACCTGCTGCCCGTTGAGCCGAGCTCTTTTCCCATGAATAATTTCCTCTCCGTAGGTCTGGTGGCTTCTTGCCGTCTCTGCTGTGCTGCCGGAGCCTGTATCATTGCATGCCTGCCGGTGAGCCTCGGCGTGCACCGGGTAATCGTGGATCAAGGCTGCGGTGTCGGTCCCCTGGGATCGCTCTCTGCTTTGGCTTTTGGTGCCAGAAGCGCCGCAGCATGGCAATCTCCAGTCGCGGTTTGCCGAGGGCGGAAGTGTCGCCTTTCTGGCCCGCCGGGTGATAACCTCCCCTGTGCGGCGCTAGGAACATGTTTACTTTACCTGTCGTAGCAGATAAGCGCCTCTGATAAAACTCATGATAGTAAATAACGGGCTTGAACAAGAGGGGAGCAGTTAAAGGAGGGAGTTGGTGCCTGTGGCACGGGTTCTGCCCTGGGAAGATGGTGTTTTGCCGACCCGGAGGAGCAGACCCTGGCCCTCGCTGGCTGAAATCTCCATCGCCCCAGGGAGTTCCGTAGACTTGTGCTTTTCCCATCCCAACCTCCATCTCTTGAGCACCGCAGTCTGGGAAGAGGCTCTGCTTTGGAGGGTGTTATCCGAGGCAGCGCGGAGGGAGGTGGTGAGCGCCAGGGAGTTCCTGGCAAGAAATGCCCCTTTTTTTTTTTCCTTTTTTTTTTTTTTTTCCTGCGTGATTTGAGAAATCGCAGAAATATCCTTGTTGTCCTTGAGCGGCAGAGATATGAGCGTCTCTGTGCCGACGGGGATCGAAGGGAATGGATTTACAGCTCCGAAACGCCTCTCTCCCCTCTCTCCCTTCCTCTCCGGGGCTAACGGGCTTCTCCTTGCAGCGCCAGACCGATGCATGAAAAAGCAGCTCCCCTGAAGAGCCCCGAGCCCATGCACGGCCGTGAGAAACTGGAGGCATCGCACAAGGAGAAGAGTTTGGATTCCCTCGACGGCAGGTGAGGGGCAGCGTCACTGTGGGGTCCCAGGACTATTTGGTCTTTTTTTTTCTCCTCCTGTTACCACCTCCAGCGGCATGCCCGCTGCTTCCGGGCCCCCAAAACGCAATCTGATGGCTGGGAGTGGGCGCAGGGGGGTCCCCTCTTTGTTTTCGGCCTCAAATATTTAGGTCTATAAAAGCAGGGAGGGGAGAGGGGTTTGGGGAAGGGAACGGTAGTCCCGCTGCTGAGGTTTTTGGGAGGATTTCACTGTCTCTGGTTTCTCCCTTCATGTGCCCGCGTGATGGATGCACGGCCGATTCCGTCCTCCTGCCCTGGCACGTTCCCAAATTCCCATTTGTGCTTTCCCTGGGGAAACCTTGAACTCGGCCGAAGCTGCCCATCGCCGGCTCCTCACCGGGGGCAGCTCTGGCCTCCGTTATTTAACCTCAGCAATACCAGATGCTACGATAAATCACCCAGACATCTGAAACGCGGCTTCCCAGGGTCTCTCTTCAATCCTCTGCATCTTGCCGTGTCTCTTCTTGCAGCACACGTGTTTTTGGGAGCAGGTGAGAGACCTGGGGCTCTTCGCTTACCCTGAGCATTATTATTTTTGTCCTTCCAGCCTCCACCTGAACGAAGCCCTGAAGGATGAAGACATCAAGAAATGCCACCGGGAAGTGGTAAGTCTTCGGCTTCGTGAGCGAACGGGCTGGTTCATTGTAGGCTGACCCGGGAGGAACCCACCCAGGGTCTCAAACGGGGGCTGCGGGAGCTGAAGCAGCTCCATTCCCACCCGTTTGAACCTTTTTTGGTTGTTCAAATCATGCCTAAAGTGGGGCTTTTCAGTCCATCTACAAACAAGAGACGCTCTGGAAGAGGAAGGAGCGGAGGGACGAGGCGTTTTGCCTTTTCCCGTGAAGAAGATGGAGGAGAAAAACATTTTGCCGACGATTCAGAGGCATGCGGGAGGGTTACGGGGTTGGCAACAGGTTTGTGCTGGGACCGTGGGGTGTTTCGTGGTGGTGATGCCACAGTCTCCTCCCCGTGTCCCCCTGAAACGCTCCCACTGGCACCCCCGCCATCCTGGCGTCTCTCTGGGGGGGGGGCATCTAAGCCGACCCCAGGTGATGCTGTGCCTTGATCCTCTTAGGCCCGGCTCATCCGGTGACAAGGTGCGCGGAGCAAAGGTGACCTTGTCGCCACGGGCAGGAGGGCTCTGCCTGCAGTGCTGCCGGCAAAACTGCCTTGCTGCCGCACGGCCCTTCGAGCTGTGCCGGATCTCTCCGTATCCCGGCAAAACATCTCGCCCCTTGGATTTCAGGTGGCAGCCGTCACCGCTGCGGGGACAGCCGTGTCCCCGGGGAGTACCCCGAGATCCGGGGCACTGCCTGCTCCGGGACAGGGGGCACAAATCTGCCTGCGCTGCCTTACGGGACTAATCGAGCAGATTTAACGCAAAGCGCTGAACTGCTTTTGTACAGAATTATTTAAGGACGAACTTGCCGAGCATCCCGCCGCGGCTGCCGACAGGCTTTGAAGAGGCACCGGAATATAAATAGCTGGATGGCGCGGCGCGATGGGCGCAAAGCAAGTGTTGTCACCGTGCCCCGAATAAGGGAAGAGCTTGAGGAGGAGGAGAGAAACCGCTGGGCAAAATAAATTGCCTGCGGATGAGCCCGGGGAAAAACAAGCTCCTCGCAGAGGCTCAGCCTCCTTGGATAAACTCTAGATATTAGGGGAAATGTTTATTTGGGAGGATGGCACAGCGTTTTCTGGGAGCTGGATCATCCAACCCTCCTCTGGCCCTTCGTCCCCGCTGTCTCCAGCCCAGCGGGACCCCGCTGCGCCGGTCCCGGGTGCGGGGAGAGGGAATTTTTTTGCAGGAGGGTGGTTTTTTTAGTTTTGGTTTTTTTTCTTTGGGTCTTCTTATCGGCAAGGTCACCAGATAACTTTGCTTCATTTTCAGGCTGCTAGCAAGTACAACTCCCAGTACCACAAGCTGTTCAAGGACATCCCGACGGAGGAGAGCGTGCTGAAAGGTGGGTGGCACGGCAAGGGACGGGCACGGGGGGGGGACGGCAGGATCCGGCAAACGGATCTGCCATGCCCTTCTCTCTGCCTTGCAGTTTGTTCCTGCGCCCTCCAGAGAGACATCCTCATCCAGGGAAGGCTTTACATCTCCCCAAACTGGCTCTGCTTCTATGCAAACCTTTTCGGGAAGGACATTAAGGTAACGTGGGGGCCAGCCCACCCCAGTCCCGTAGGGCTCGTAGCCCAGGCCATGCTGCAGCCCGCTTATCCCCTCCCGCACCCAAATACCACCAAAATCGCCGTCAAAAGCCTCCGACGCGAAGGCTGGGGAAACCAAATATTGGTTTGGTTTAAAAGTCCCTGATGCAAAACCTCCTACAAGCTGCAACAGCGTCTGAAGGAAGATCAAAGGTTTCGGAGGTGGGGGGGGAGAGATTTGAATCTCTCTTGGCTTTTCTTCTTGATTTACAATCTGATGTTTCCCCCGTTATTCTTGTGGCTGACGGGGATCTTGGGGAGAGATGACTTCCTTTAAAAACTGGGCTGAAGAACTGAATTATTTATATCAGCCGCTTTAAACAAATATCTGATGGAATTACAGGATTTCAGTGAAGTTATCCTGCCATAAATTACATCCTGCCTTATTTTTAACTCTCCCTGGGTTTGCAGGGGCTCTCTTGTGGTGGGTCTTAGGGAGACTCGCTGAACGATGCCTTCCCTGTGATCCTTGCCGTTTTGATCGAGTAGAAACCGCCTTCAAGCCGAGATTAATGCAGGGGGTGCCGCGACCTTTAATAAAACCAAGCTGTCTCGCTGAAACGCCGAGTCCCGGCGTCGCTGCTCTGCTTGGGGCGTAATTACGACGCGCGTTAAATCTCCTCCTTGCGAAAGAAACTCCCTGAGCTCTCGCCGTGCCCGTCCCCGTGTCTTTTTTGCCCTCCAGGTTGTGATCCCGGTGGTCTCCGTACAGCTGATAAAAAAGCACAAGACGGCTCGGCTGCTGCCCAACGGCTTGGCCATCACCACCAACGCCAGCAGAAAGGTAACCGCCGGCGCTTCGAGCATCGGTACCCGGCCTCGTCGCAGCAAAACCGCAGCCGGGGGATGCCCTGATCCAAGTCGGGTGTGATTTGAGAGGAGGGAACGAAGCGATTTCCGTCTCCGGCTGAAAGTGGAGGCCGGTTGGGAAGTGAGCGTGGTTCTCCGTGCTGGCAGCTGGCCAGGGCAAACACCACAACTTTGCTTTTGTTTCTGAATTTCGCTTTGTTTCTGGGCAAAGCGAAGCCCAAGTGAAACTCGGCCAAGCCTAACGAATCCCTGCCGGGCTCAAATAAAACCTTTAAACTTCTTAAGCGCAAGCAGGGGAAGGGTTTGGGCCAGGGTTCAACCCCAGCTGGCAGAAAACTTGGTTAAGGAGATGGATTTCCGGTTTTTAAATCACGTTGGGTGTCGCTGACCACGGTGAGCTGACGTAGTCCTGCTTGGTGTGTCCGAGTCCTCGGCTGCCGCTCGTGGCAGCGTGCGATGCCCGTCCCCTCCCAGGGAAGGGGGTTATTCCTGCAGGATTTTGGGAGGCATTATTCCTGCGGGGTTTTAGCAGGGGGTGGGACAGGGCAGGATTTGGGTGTTCAAAGCGATCTGGTTGCAAGGCTGTTCCGTGTATCGCGTGGGCTCTGCGTGGGCAAGGCGAGCACTGCCCCGTGCCCCCTCGTGCTGATCCGTGGGGACATTTTTGCTCCTCCCGGCTCCGTTTGCTGCTGCGTCCCCTCTGGGCTGAGGGCAGAAGGCCCCATGGGGACAGCAGCTGAGCGAAACCGGCCCCAAAAAAATCTGGTCCAGGATTTAGCAGGCTGCAAAAATAGCAGCGGGGAAACTCTGCAGGGAGGGATGCAGCTCCCGAAGGAGGGGGAATTCAAGGGCAGGACGTCTCTGCCTGTCCCCTGCCTGTAGGGGAACTGGACTCGGGATGGAGGGGAATCTCTCCCAGCAGCTTCTCTCTTTCTCTTGCAGTACATCTTCGTGTCCCTCATCTCGCGCGACAGCGTCTACGACGTCCTGAGGAGAGTCTGCACGCACCTGCAGGTACGGCCGACGGCTTTTCGCTAGCCACGAGCTCCCTTTGGGCTGCATCTCGGCGAGCAAAGCTCTTTGCCATCTCCATGAAGGTTTTGACTGCTCCCAGAGCCCTCCCTGATGCCCTGCTGCCTCTTCTCTGCATCCTGGCTCTGCAGCAAGGGACAGGAAGAGGGGCAGGAGCCGTGCCATGGGCATGTCCTGTCCCCGTGAGCTGCCGGTGGCCTTTTCTGGGTCACAGATGACGGAGGCAGAGCCGGGAGTTTCTGCTCTCTCCCAGGGCGTGTATGTGAATTATTTATAATCTGGTAGTAATACTAGTTCTGCCACTCCGCGCATCACTGCCTTTTCCCCAGATCTAAAGTTTTAAGGGGAGGAAAAATGGTACGAAGTAAAAAAAAAAAAAAAAAAAAATAAAAATTTTGAATTAAAAAGCCCAAGGACGGAAGAAATCCATCAGCCCTTGAGCTGGAGAGGAGGGTTGCTGGGACATTTTCTTCTCCCTGCCTTTGAAGCACGTGGGAAGCGGTGCCGAAGCCCTTCCCCGCCCGGAAGGGTGGCTGCCAGCTGTGCCAGGGTGGTGATTTGGGTGACTCAGCCCCGTTGATGAACTGGAGAATTTATTCTTTGAAATATGCTGGGCTCTGCCCAGATATTCTCTTTTTTTCTTCTCCCCCTCGATGGTTTATCCCCTCTGCTGGGAGCTGAGACTGGTGCAGGAGCCCTCGGCTCAGATGTGGCCCTGTGGGGTTATTTATCGGCAGGGGGAAGCAGCGATGGGGTGCCCCGTCCACCGCCGGCTGCTTTTCTTTGGCCCCAAAATCCCCATGCTTGGAAATTTTTAAGCAGCTGCTCTTCATAGACTCACCAGAAACATCAAAATTCAATCTTCTGGCTTGGGTTGAAGCAGGGAGAGGCAGCGCCGTAACGCCCATTTCTTTTTCCTCTCCAGGTTTCCAGTAAGAAGAGCTTGAGTTTGAAGGAGCTGACGGAGGAGCCCGACGCCGTGTCACTGGTGAGGCTCGGGGCAGCTCTGGGAGGGGGAAGGACCCCCACGAACTCACCCCGTGGGCCGGAAAGCGGCCGCCCGGCCCCCTCGGTGGCTTTAATCCCTTCCCGGCACGCTGAGGTTTGGCCAGCAGCCGAGTTGGTCCTCTCCCCTCGCTGCTGACGAGGCTGCAGAGGGAAAAGCCTGCCGAACCGCGGTGTGACCAGGGGAGCATGACGGATCGCATCCTTCCGCCTTTGGAGCACGGCAGGGCTCGGCTCTGCCCGCGGTGGCTGCGTCCCCGGCCGACGGGATCTGTCCTCACCGTAAAATGCTGTTGGGTGGCCTCTCCCTGCCCCTGCTCGGTCATGAAGCCGTCGGCGTTGCCCCCAGGCCGCACGGGGATGCTGAGCAGGGTGTCCCCCGTGGGCTGGTGGCCCTGTGCATCGGGCTGGGTGCAGGAGGTGACAATTGGGGTGGCCTTTGTGGGCCGGTGGCAGCGATCAGTATTCGGGGCAGGCGTGGGGTGCGTCGGCTGGTCTTTTCTATGGAACCTGCGTCCCCATGGGGCTGTTGTGGAGGACCAGCTTCCCCGTAGGATGATGTTTTGGTGGTCGATGGAGATGTCGTAAGGTTCGAGTCCGAATCTGGCCCCGCAGCGTCCTCGGTGCTGCCGGTTTCATGGGAGAAACTGCCGTCGGCGGCACGGCTCACCCGGGGCTGTTCCCGCAGGAGGTGATCGTCCCCGAGGGCAAGTGGAGGAAGGTGTCACCTGCCTCGCTGTCGCTGTCGCTGCCGGACGCCGACTACCAGTGCATCCACCGGACCTCTGTCAGCAGCCTGAGCGCCAAGGAGAGCTCCTTCACCTCCGAGGAGCCCCTGGTTTCAGGTGAGGGCTGCGTCCGACCCTGTCCCGCACACTGTGCTGGGCATAAACCTCCGTAAATACGTGTTCATCCATCCTCCGCCCTCGTGGAAGGGATTTCTGCCTTGCAGACGAGCAGGGTCGAGGCTGGGAGTCGGTGACGGGGTGTCCTGCCTGCGGGGTCTGAGCCCTCTGCGTGTACTTGGAACAGCGTTAGCCCGTGAGGGAGGAATATTTGATGCTTGAAGGTTCCCAGTTGCTGATTCTTTGCTTGCGTTTCAGAAAGTGCAATAAACACCGAGGAGGAGCTGGAGGTGGAGCAGAGCTGCGTGGCGGAGCTGCGACCTTCCGACTACCAGCTCCTGAAGATCTTCATCGTGCTGTAAGTGTGTTGAGGGCGGCCGCGGCACGGGGAAGCTACGCCGGGAGCGTCTGTCTCGACCACCGGCCGCTGAGCGCTTGCGTTTATTCCTCTGCTCCCAGCATCTGCCTCCTGGTCGTGTCCTCCTCGTACCTGGCGTTTCGCATCTTCCGTCTGGAGCAGCAGCTCTGCTCTCTGAACCGGGACTACCTCTCCCGTGGGCACAGGAGGTGAGGGACCCTCGGGGACACTTCGGGTCACGCCCGAGGCTTTCACCTTGGGGAAGAGGTTTCCTTGTGGATTTGGGGTGGTTCCCTAGTTTTAGGAAGCACCAGGGCATCTCGGTGGAGCTGGGCCGTTCCCTGGGACTAACGCGACCGCGGGCATCAGCAAGGGATGGACAGGAGAGGATTCCTTTGGGTTGGGGACATGGGGGGAGCCTGTGGGGCCTGGGGTACGGCACCTCCGCGGCTGCTCGCCCCGTCTCACCCCGCTCTCTGCTCGCAGGTGACCATTACCCCCAGCGCTGGCTGAGAACGGACGCTGAGACGGTGGATCCCGTGGCCGTTGCACATGGCCCGGCTTTTCCTCGGCCAGTAAAATGGGACCAAGTATCTTCTCTCTTCCTACTGGCGCCCGCTGCCGGCGGGACCGCCCGGCCAGCTCACGGCCACCGGTGCCAACTCCCTGTCCCACTAGAAACCCATTTTTTTCCCCGGGACGCCGCTGCGCCGTAGCACCGGACAATGGCTCGGGGCTGCTGAGCACTTGGACCTCCCCTTGCTGCTAAAACGGGCATCGTTTTTTATTCCAGACTTGGATTTTTCTTGTTAAAAGATGACTTTAGGTTTACCGAGAACTCCCAAAAAGGCGGATGAGTTGCCGCTGCTGCTCTGGGTGCAGCCCGGGCAGCGGCTCTGGGCTGAACCAGCCTGTTCGTCCCCATCTCTGTACCCCCTGGCTGTGGTCAGACCCCAGGGGTCTACGGGGAGAAAGGGGCCACCAGCCCCGTGGGGCATCCTCTATCCCAGCACCCAAGGGTGGGGGTACGATCCAGGGCCCCTCCTTCTCTGCTGGGCTCCGTACCAGTCCCCAGCCCGTCTCTCCTGGAGCAGCGGGGCATCTCGGGGTGCGTGCACGCGTGCGTGTGTGTCCCTGCAAAGCACTTTAGGGTGTCGTCCCCCCCCCGCCCAGACCAGGCGTCCTCGCTGGGGACAATGCTGGACCAAGGCTTCGTTAACCCTGCTCGTCTCGTTAAGACGTCCCGAAGGGAGCCCGTGGCTGGCAGTGATGAACGCGTCTGTGCCCCGGTTCGTGTTAACCTCGTCACCGCGCGGAGCCGAGTCCCGTGGGATTTATCCCGCAGCCTGCCCCGGGAGCGTGCTGGGGCGGCAGGTGATACCTGTGCGATTTATTTTGATTTTCTTTCCTATTTTTTGGGAACTACAAGTGCTGATTGGGCCAAATCCCCGCGCCCTGGGGAAGAGCTCGGTGCTCGCTCCAGGCTCGGAATGGCTTTTAAATGAAAATAAAACCAGGATTTTCTAGTACGCCCCCGTCTGCTGCCGGCATCCTTGCGGCTGTGCCAGCCTGCGAGCCCTGAAATTGGAGTACCCCAGAATCTGGGCTGTCCCGGTGCCCCTTCATTGGCCACGTGGATTACATGGGGACAGCCCCGTCCTCGCGTGGGTTTTGGGGGACGGGTGGCTTTGCCTTGTTCCCCCTTTGGGACAGCGCTGAGGCTGTGCAGCCCCTAATGTCGCAGGACAGGAGGGATGCTGCGTGGTCCAGCGCTGCCGGGATGCTGGTGGGTGCTCAGCATCGTTTCTTGGCACCAGGGAACCCTGCGTGTCACCCCGGCTGTGCCGGGGAAGGTGGGGGTACAGCAGTCTGGGGGTGCAGCCCTGGATGGGGCAGGGGGACCGGGGTGGCTTTTGGGGGGACACCCAGGGCCAGGGATGCTCCGGGTGTAGGGGACGGGGAGGTTGTTTTCACTAGATGGCAGCAGAGACCGTGCGATGTGACACTCGAGGTGGTGGCGGCAGGGCCACCCTGGGGACAGCGGATGCCTGGGGAGGGTGCTGAGCTGCAGGCACATCCCGCTGGGGTGCGCAGGGTGAGCCTTCCTCCTTCTCCTCCCCGAACACCGGTCTGGCTGCTGACATGAGTTTGGGGTTGGTTTGGGTTTTTTTTTTTTTCTAAAAACAAGTTGGTGCTCAACGGGTTCAACCTCAAAGTGGGGCTTGTGGCCCCAAAAATGAGGTACAGAGATTTAGGATTAGGGTTATTTTGGTCTCGTGCGCCCAGCCTGGTGGGTTGTTTTTCTTTCGGGTGCTTCGCAGCACCCGATACAAAGCGAGCGCATGAGGGCCCTTGTCCCCGTGCCGAGCCCGGGGCCAGGCGTGTGATGGTGGTGACGGCCACCTCGGCTCTTCTCACGGCTCTTTGGTTGAAGCCAGCGCTGGGACAGCCTGTGGGTGCAGCTGGCTGACGCCGAGGAGGTTTGGAGGAGCCCAGTGTGTTTTTTTTTGGGGGGGGGGGGGGGTCCCCTGGTGCCAGGAGCCAGTTGCGAGGCTCCGGTTTTGTTTTCCAGCCGGTGTTTGTTCGCCTGCCTGGTCTGTGCCGTGTTTGCTCTCACGGCGACGCCCTGCTGTGGGTTTATTTGCTTCTCTTTGTGTAAAGGAACGCCACGTAAAGGTCTCAGGTGCAGGAAACGTTGCCGGGTGCTCGCCTTGCTGGTTCTGGCAGCCCTGCCCTGTCCCACGGGGACGAGGGGTGCCCGCCGGATGAGCACAGCCCCCCACCCTTGAGCCCCCCCCAGTTGCACCCACCGTCCTGCTTCCTCACCCCAAATCGACCCCTAAAAAATAGGATTAGGGGATTAAATCGGCCCGTGTGGCCTCCTCACTATCGCACAAGGTGCTGGCGGAGCTGTCCCCGCGCTCGCTGGCTCTCTGGAGCCAATTTCTGCTCGTTTTCACCCACTGCAGGGCACGCAGTGGCCAAGAAGTCGCTGCGAGACCCGTGTCGCGACCATCGTGGCCGCGATACCGTCCCACAACAGGAAACCGCTTGTCAGCCGGGTACCTGCACAAAAGACGAGGTGATGCTGACAAACACACATTTTGGTTCGAGTTTTATTCTGGATCGGGGAGAAAAGCATCCTCCCGTGGCGGCAGTGACGTTGCTCCGACAAAAACCTCGTGGAGTGCCAAGTGAATCCCCTTCAGCGAGCAGCTTGATCTTGTTTCAACCATCTCTTGGGTTTTCAGCTCCGTCCGAGCGGTGGAAGGGGTTTTCCCAGGGAGGGATGCCCTGCCCCGCGGGCTGCTCTCCGGTCCGGGCAGCCTGGGAAGGACGGGGACGACCCGACCCTCATTTTGCCCCTCTGGGGTCTGTTTGTGTTTGTTGGGTGTTTTGGGAAAGCGTGGGCTGCAGCTACTTACCTTCCTCTCGGCAAGAAGCAATGTTTAAGACTTTCCTGGGCTGGCAATAAGATGGGGAGAAAAGCTCTGGGTTCAAAATAATCCTTCCCCCTTTTCCGAGGGTTATATTTAACCGGGATGTCCCCGATCCAGTTGGTGCGCTGGGGTGCGGTTGCTCTGCTAGACGCCACCCGAGCAACCTGCTCTTTGCTTCTGACGAGGTTAGAGATTATTCCTCATCCTCTCGTTTTAATTTTTATTTTCCCTGCTGCTAAGCCTGTCTTTTGAGGAGAGGATCTGCTCTGACATCCCAGCCGCCATCCAACACGGGAGGAAAAGTGTTTCGATTAGAAGCGTATTAAGGATTTCTTGGGTTTCAAGGAGACCGCAGTTCTCTTTGGCTTTTATACCTCAAACTCTGTCCTTTTGTTCTCCCTGTTGTGGTGGTTTTTTTTTTTTTTTTTTTATCTCGAGTAACAGAACTGGTTTTGTGCTAAAGGAAGCAGCGACCGCCTCGTACGAACACTAATGAGGGTTGGGGAGCGCTGACGAACCCTCCCTGAATGGAGATGACCAAAAATCATAACGAACAAAAAACCCCAAACCTTCAAAGAGTGAGTGTTACTTTTCATCTCAAGTTTCCTTTCCTAGGATTGGATTTCTCAGCTTCCTATTAATTTGCCAGCAGTTCAGAGTCAGGTTTTAATTTGTAATAGCAGCAAACAGGGGTGGAGTGGAAAAAAAAAAAAAAAGCTATGGCTGTACAGCCTAGGAGTGCCTATCTGAAGAGAATTCTTTAATTAATTGTAGCATTCCCTTTCGAGTCTTGTCTTTTGACATCATCAAATCAGCATCAGGTTTTTAAGGGGTACAAATCCTTGCTGCCAAATCCTAGACTGCTCAAATACAGCACTAGCAGGAGGCACAAATTAGAAATAGCCATGCTAAAGCGTTTTGGGGCTTGGTTTTAAAGGGCATTTGCTAAACCTGTCTCAGAATGGCAATGCCCGTGTTTAATTAAAGCCACCTAACGAGGGCATGTTGCCTGCTGGGCAAAGGCGGAGAAGTCTCTTTAGCAACCCATTTTGCCACAGCAATTAGTGTAAAATTTCACCACGGAGAGGTGATTTCTTTGAAAGCAAAGTGACTTTTCTCCTCAGA
Organism: Grus americana; assembly: GCF_028858705.1. Taxonomy (NCBI): domain Eukaryota; kingdom Metazoa; phylum Chordata; class Aves; order Gruiformes; family Gruidae; genus Grus; species Grus americana. The sequence continues at coordinate 1,846,736 of NC_072861.1, read as the reverse complement.
AGTTCAAAGGCCAGCGATTTCCAGAGGGGACTAAGGCTTTTCCAGGAGGGAAAAGGGGATTTGGGGGGGGGCTTAGCCATGCTGGAGGGGTTACATTCTTCTTCTTTGGGACAATCCTGCGCATGGGCATCTCCCTCAGGCACTGGGGGTGCTGCCTCACGGACTGGGAAGGCTTTTTTTTTTGGGGGGGGGGGGGGGGGAAGGCTGGAACTGCATCTCGGTCACTTCTGTGCCAGTTTCGCGATGAGATTTTTCCACTCCGATCTCTTCTGCGTGATGTAGGAGGGGGTGAGGAGCTGCAGCAAAGGCTCTGGCTGACCCCTGAAGTATCCCTGACACAGAGCCTCCGTGTTGCAGATCACGTACATCCCGCAGTCATAGCTGTTCTGCTGGGCGGGCGCCTTCTCCTCCACGAAAGTCGCTTTGCCCCCTCTCTTGCCCAAAAAAGCTTCCAGCTTCCCCGCCACTTGCTTGGCGTGGACAGAATTGCATTTACTGTGGGAATCGTAATGGGCGAAGTACTTTTTGTCCCTGAAATAAACCAGTAAGCTCCAGTGGGTGCCTCCAGCGACCTGGTTGGAGTTATCGTTGATAGGCAAGAACACCAGTTTCTTGTGGAGAAGATCCAGCGGTTGAAGGAATATGGCTATTTCTTCCTGACTAAGGGCACATTTAATGAAGTGAGCCACTCCGGGGCTGATAAAACAAACCTGATCACTAAATTCTTGGAACTGGTGGTTGGTGAAGTACTCGAAGGCAAACCCGATGATGTGATCGTTAAGCCAGTTCGGGGGCTCCAGCAAAGCGACGTCCGACTGCCGCAGCAAACTGTCCATGTAACTGAGAACAACGGGGTCCATCCTGTGCAGGTCGGGGCCGCAGCGCTCCAGGAGACTTCAAAAGCTGAAACAGAGAAAGGGCAGAAGATGAATTAAGGAATTAGGATCACACCTGAGGCAAGAGATAGCACTACAAATATCTCGAGTTCCTTCTCAGTGAGTGGTGAGCAAAAAGCCCAGGTTTCCCAGACGGGTATTGGAAGGACCAGCATTCGAACCATCTGCCAAATGAGGAGACGGAGGACACATGGGATGCGATGGGTTGAGCTGGGTTCTTCTGCTCTAGGACCAGTGCGTGGCTCCGATTAGAAAAACATTTTATCGTTATGATCTTAAGCTCAAAGCAAAGCGATTTCAAAGCAGTTCCTGCTCGGGAACTGCAGGCACGCCTTCAGTTCTGTGCTTCGCACAGAAACCAGACGTGACCTGGGAGAAGTCAGTCAATGTTTTGGTGTTTCACCTGCACGGTGCCAATCGCTGTAATTCTTTGGATCACTGGTATTTCTGAAATAAAACTCTTTGGGGGCTGTCTGACGGGCGTACGGTCCCTTTCGCCTAGCAGATAGTGCCACAGCTCCGTGCCAGACACACGACCTGTTCCGGGAAAACCTGCTGGCCCGCCAGCACAGGAGGCAAGGTGGCGACGAGTAAGGAGGAACTAAGCAAAACAAGATGACAAACAAACCAGTTCCCTACCGTGGGAATGTTTAGGACAAATCTCTACCTAACCAGCAGAGATTTCCAATAACTCACGTACCACCAAAGCCGGATGATCCGCAAAATACCTTTCGGTTCTTAGCTTGGGTTTTAACTTGCCAAAACTCTGCGCTTGTGGGTACGCCGAGGGGTGAAGGTCCCTGCGGGCTTCCACCGGTGATGTCCGCCTGTGACTAGAAACAAGCGGTCACACCGACTCACTCTTTCCGATCTTTTATGCCGTTATTTGTCCAGGCTATGTTCTTCCCTCTTAATCTGCGACTGTTTATCCTTAAAAAGGTGCCTGGAAATCGGAAGTAGACTGTAGCACCTTGTTCTCCCTACCCATCCGTTTGAAGATGTACTCGAGGGACTTCAACAGGTCTTCCAGGCGAGACTTCTCCCTACTACTCTCCGTTTATCAGGTTATCCATGTATCCACTAATTCCGGTCTTTCTACTAGTTGTATAATTTCCTTTTCAGAAGCTCTTGCGTTTGCTGCTGTGGATTAAAGTGTGTTTTAAGAAAGAGGTTACACAGCACGCTAGGAGGTGCTACTCAATAAACAACGCGAAATACTCGCTGGCATCAGGCTAGGATTTAGGAGGAGATCTCCCAAAGAGAAATTGTTGATTAAAAACCACCACGGTTTTGCTCTCGTATCCTCCAGCCCAGGCTCCTCAGCTGCTGCGATGCGCCATTAGCCCCTGAGGCGTCTCTCCTTGCCGGGACAGGGCTAGAAACGCCGCGGCTCGGGCCAGCGGTGACGTGGAGCTGGTTCGGCCTCACCCTTTCCTCATCCGTGCCAAAACGCAGCGTGAAAACATCTCAGGATTTCTTAAGGCACCGTGTGAAAACTAATAACGATAAGATCACTTGAATATGATTCACTACAAATAAGACACTAATTATCCATTATGATAGAGGGAAATAAAAAAATCAAGTGTTATGTTTTTTACGTGTTAGGAAAAAGTAGATTTGTGCTTCTTGGTGCAACATGAATCATGAAAATAATCCTTCCCGGCCAGGTATGCATAAATTAAGAGACATTTATCTCTAAAAAAATCTTGGCAAGGTCACATGGCACGTGACTTGTAAATAACAGAGTGGATGAAGCATGCTGCATGCATAACGCATCGGAAGGAAGGGCCGAGGTAGAGTATCTGGGGCTTGAAAGAGCTAATAACTGTTTGTGTATGGCTGGTAGATCCGAGAGATGCCAAGCAGCAAGAGTCACTGGAAAGGAAGGGGAGCAGTCATTGTTATTTATACTGAGCCAAACACAATGGTATTTGGACACACTTCCTACGTTAATCAGCTCAAACTATTTCCAAGTTTGTGGAGCAAATCCTTTGCAACAGCATGAAAACAGAACAAAAAAAAAAAAATCCCAACTAAGTCCCAGCAACTCTGTAGCGTGGCCGAAGATTTAAAGAGCCGTACGGCCCGCGAGCCTCGAAGCGACCAGTTTGTGGGTTTAATGGGGTCACTGCTGAAATATTTTTTGCATGTGCCCGTACAACGCCCCAAATTTTCATTTACTGTGTATTTTTTTCTGCTTCATCTTCTCCTAGAGATGCACAAAATACAGCAAAGAGCTTTCCACTCAAATCCAAACGGGATTACGGGCTGGGAAGGAAGCGTGTGTCCTGTATTCTGTTAATTTTCCACTCTGCAGAAACATGGTTTGTTTTTTTTTTTTTTTGTCAGTCAAAGGGAAAAAAAACCCCAACAAAAAACATTTGGCAGCTTCCTACAGTCAGGAAGGGAGAATGGTTATAGCAAATGCTTAATTGCCACTAGCTACTACTTTTAATTTTACTGCCATCTGGTATTTGTGAAACTGCTTGTGAGTTCTGCAGGATGACTCACCGCGTGCAGCTTAAAGGAAAACCCTTCGTAGGCTCCGACGCCTTTCCGAGCCACTTAAGGTAAGCTGCGAGGACCAAAAATGCGTAGTGGAGCTGTGAAAAGCCATCAGAGAGGTGGTTTTATTCGGGAGAACCTCCCTATTAAAGCAAAAGACGAATCCGCAGAGAAGCTGGGATGTGGATCTGAGCACCTTTGACGTTAAGGGGTGTTGAAATCCAGACGCGGATTGCGAGCGGCTGGGATTTGCTTCCTGAGGGCTCAGGTACACTCTGTTCAGAAGTTTTCATAAAAAAATAGGAATAAATACTGACGCAGGCCTGGAACATTTGTTGTAGGTTGCCAACAAGAGTCTCGCTCGTTCCTTTTATTTGCATATTAGTAGTTGGAATTTGTGCAAGCTCTCTGTAATCCTCAGCTTCTGGGAGGGAAATTCATCTGCCCCGTTTCGAGCAGTAAGATGAGAACATCGGGGAGAGGAAAAGGAGCATTTCAATAAAAATGTCATCAAGCCAACCAAGATGAAACCGCCCGTTTCGTTTATAGATTTAAAACCGGTGCCGTCTTGCAGCAACGTGGCAAGAAGTCAAGTTTCTCTCATCTCTAAGTTATAACAATTTAACAAATAAGCCGCCGTCGTTACAGCAAGTTTGATCCATAAACTGATGGGACTCCTTTGTGTCCACGATGTGAAGCAAAGCCTGAATTTTGTAGTACTTGGCCAAAAACACCCACCTACCCCCCAAACCTATGATTTTTCACAACATTAAAGACAACTACCTTCTGCACGTAATTGCTGCCTTGCGCTTGAGAGCCAAGGAATGAAACTCCCGAGTAATTGAGTGTAAATAGGCAGCGATGGAGCAAAGTGAGCATAAATTACAGGTGAATCAGATTGCTACGGTCTGTTTTTATAAATTAAAGGTGCTAAGAACATCCAGAGTGAATATTTTAAGGTGCCACGTCGCTAAGCTCCTGTACCAAATTTAAAGAATATGGAGGTAAATACAAAAAGCCGCCTGAAAGACAAATTATTCAGACTTTACCGGGGAGGGGTAGGAGGGACAGAGAAGTTTTCAGCAGCTTGGCTGAGGTCTTTGAAACGATCGAGGGTAAAAGACCCCACGATTTAACCACCAGACCATTCCCTTTTACTGGAAATACATTTTTTTTAGACACCGCGTCAGCGCTCTTAATAGCCGTCATTGTTAGTGGTAGCAAGAATTTCTATTTATCGGCCTGAGTCCCTGCACTTATCCGTCTCCTAACAGCGCCAGGGAAGCAACTCAAAGAAAATTAAATAACCAAGCCAGAAAAGAAGCATACTCGTCTACTCTTTTGTTAAATATAAGCAATCTCTTCGTAGCCTGCAGATTATAATTCCTGTACGATACGAGAACCTTTGGGGGTTCGATAGGCACGAGTCGGAAGAAAACACTGATAATTCCCGTACGCGCAGATGATGCCCAAACCTCTCCGTTCCCCGACGAATTCCCCAACCCGGACACGTGCAGCTGCTCTACGCCACCGAACTCCAGAACCTCGCTTTGTTTGACGACATCTCACGGGGGAGTAAACTAAAACCCGGAGGAACTACACCAAAAGCTACTACATCAAATGAGTTTCGCTCCCCAGGATGGGGTCGGCCGAAAAAATTAAGTTTAAGAGGGAAAAAGCACCGATTACGTCAATGCCTGAGGAAACCCCTCGGCTCGCTTTCATCCAAACGATGTTAAACCCAACGTCGATGGATCGCTGACTTTGAGGAAGAGTTTATTCGAGAGATCCCCCTCGTCCCGCTGCTGCTTCTGAGGAGAGAAATGAGAATTAAGGGGAGAGGAGAGGGTTCGCCCGGGCTGGGGTCAGGGTCAAGGCCGGGCTGGGGAGCACGGGCCCGGCCTGGGACCAGCCGGTTCGACACCCAGTGCCGGTAACGCGTCTCTACGTTTAACCATTTCAATCATTTTAACCATTTTTCCCTCAAAACGCGCGTTGAAGCCTCCGGGCCCGGTGAAGGCCGGCACCGACCCTCAAGGGCTGCGGCCTGCGCGATAAGCACCGCCGGAGCCCGAGCGACACCGCTGTCGCCATGACAACGCCAGCCGGGCCGGGCCTTCCCCTCACGGCCGCCCCCGCCGCTCACCTGCCGCCTCATAGGCCGTTCGCCCTCCGCGGCGCCGGTACCGGCCGGTTGCTGCGCGCTGCCGTAAAGCTTGGCAGCGCCGCGTCGTAACTACCCGGCGGACGCAGGGTATGCGCAAGCGCGGGAGGTGGAAACGAGGGCGCGGCCTGAGGGGAGGGGCGGGGCGACCTATGGGGCGGGGCGACCGATGGGGCGGGGCGACGCGCCTGCCTGCCCCCCTCCCGCCCTCCTCCTCCTCCTCCCCCCCCCCCCTCCACCCGGCGGCGCGCGGGCGGCGGCGGGTGCGTGAGGGAGGCGCGCGCGGCGGGCAGTCGGGCAGCGCCCGAGCGGCGGCGGGAGCGCCCGATCCCCCCCCCCCCCCTTTCTCCCTCCGTTCCCTCCTTCCCTCAGTAGCGGCAGCGCCCTGCGGGACCCCCCCCCCTCCTCAGCGGCGGCGGCGGGCGAGGGATGCGCCGCGCCCCGACACCCAGGTGAGCGGCGGCGGTGGTGGTGAGGCGGAGGAGTGGGGGGGCCTCTGAGGTGGGTGGGTTGGTTGGTTGGTTGGGTGTGTGTGAGGGGAGAGAGGCGGGCGCGGTGCCGCTGCTCGGGGCCGGGGTCGCCGCGTACCCGGCTCGGCGTGAGGAGAGCTCGGCGGAGCATCGCCCGGTGCCGCCGTGGGGCCGGCGGGAGCCTTTGTTCGGTGAAGGAGGGCGAGTCCCCTCCGGTGGCGTGGGGCTCCCCCCACGCCCTCCCCACGCCCCGCGTTCCCGCAACGGGTACAAATGACTGGGTCCCCGCTCGAGCTTTGGCCCCACGCGTGACCGATCCCCACCCCCAGGGGAAGCGGCGGGCGCAAGGTGCGGGACGGCTCCTCGGCGGCCGGGTCCTGTCCTCGGGTCCCGCGTGGGCTTCCCCACGCGTGGGAACGCCGAGGGTGGCGGCGGGGCTGCTGGTTTTTAATCCCTCGGTGCCGATATGCTGCAGTTTACACCCATTTTGGGGTGGGTCGGACACGCAAGATGTGAAAAAACAACAAAAACCCCACACCACAGCCTTGGGGGTGTGGTGGGGGGGATGCGGAGCTTTTACCTCCCTTAGTGTTTCTAGTGTCACCCGTGGGTCCGTGGGCTGGTGGCATCCCCGCAGCGGGGAAATGGCCCCGACGCCGCGACGATGGGCACTGCGACGGGACCAGGTCGCGGTCGGCACTGTCGTCTTTGGCACAGGAGAGCAGCCCGTTACGCCGCTGAACGCGAGCGGCGTTAACGATTCCCACCCCGTCTTAACCAGCTATTTCTAATTTTTAACGCAGTGTTTGAAACCGTGGCAGCTCGTTCCCCGGCATTCTGGACCTTTATGGGAGCGCTGCTTCCTCCAAAGGTTAAAACAGTCGATATTTCTTTCTGGAATTTTCCTAAAAGTAGCCGAAACAGCCCTTTGCTTTATTCCCCCCCACCCCCAGAAAAAAAAATCCTCCGACGTGACTCACGGTAGGACCTGCCGTAAGTTCAGAGCCGGGTGTTTTGCCGCCCTTCTGCTTCTACATCGGCTTCCTCCTCCTCCATTTATGTTTTTATATCCTGAAATCAAGCTGAGATTAATAAAGTCGGGAGCATGAGCTCAGCAGAAATCATGGCTTTCACATCGCTCGCTGCAGCGCCCGTTACCCTGCCCATCAGCGTATAAAAAAATAATCACGTAGCGGCAAAGGAAGGAGGAGAACGCTGCTACGGGGAGAGAAAACAGCGCAGCTTTTTGCTAAATCGATAATGAAGCGCTTTAATAAATCGCTTCGTAAATAGGGTGTTAGTTGGGGAAATGGGTTTCTGGCTGGCTCGAGCGTTTTCCCGGCTTTTTTCCCTGGGGAACGCTAGGAAATGACAGGGGAGCGTCGTCTTCTCGTCTCTGTGGACACAGTGGTGGTGGTGGTGGACTGTGAATGCTTAAGCGTGACCTTACCGAGCTGAGCTTAACCACGAGTGCCAGCAAACTTCGGTCAGGGTCGGAGAAGGCTCCATTATTGCTGAAGAGCATCTTCTCTTCGGGCCGTCGTCCTGGAGTCACGCGATAATCACGATTTCCCCTATGTCTCTCAGTAAACTCATCCATTTCAGTGGCTTTTCTCATTTTTGAACAGTTTTTAATTAAAATTAGAGGATTTTCTTTGCATTTTTCCCTTGTGGAGGCTCTCCCAGCCCTCACTTTCGCTCCTGGCCATGATTTTTCATCCCCAAGACTTTTTTGGAAGCTGTTGGTCTGGCTGCTGACAGTAGGGAAGGTAATTCAGCAGCACTGGCACACGACTAAAAAGCTTTTTGTTTCCTGATCTATCAATGATGTAACTTTATCTATATTTATTTATTTATTTATTGCGATCAATATATTAATCAGGATGGCTTTGGAGATGTTTCATCTCTCTTAAAGGCCTGTGGTACATCAGTGGTGCCTCTGAAATGTCTGGAAAAAAGGTTTTTTTGAATACCTCAGTTCTCTTTATTTCTTAAAAAAAGTATTAAAACATAAACTCAGTTTTGCAGAGCGTGCCTCAGACTTATTTCTTCTGTGCATCCGCAGCTCCAGTCACGATTTATAAAGTTTACATTTTTACCTTTTTTTTTTTTTTTGGGTGGGGAAGCTGCATTTTAAGATTTAAATCTTAAAATTGATTCTTTAATTTGATTCCTTAAGGGAATCAAATGGCCGACGTGACATCTGCTGTTGCAATATCTTTTACATCGATACATGTTGCCTAAAACTCAGACTAGCAAACCTTTGTGATCCTTTGCTAGGAAAATCTTAACTGTTTCATGCCTAAATTATTTTTATTTAGGATGTTCACCGTGATTTTAGCGAGCGTTCATCACGTTTGCAAGAAAACCTCTGAGAATGTGAAGCATGCGAGGTCAGGTGCTCGGGAAACGTGAAACCTGAGGTTACCTGTGCAACGTTAATTTAGTTCATTTTGAGGTAGGGCTGTAGTAGAAATCCTAATCGCCCGTGTATGCTGCTTGATTTCTGGGAGGATGGTATCCAGCTCCAGATGGAAGAATGGATCCTCCCCATCGAGCACAGGGATGGTTTTGCAGCTTGGTACCACTGGGCAGCTGGTGAGGAAGACCAAGGTTCACCATCACAGCCTTGGGACCAAGCGCTCTACTTAATCCTGAAGCTGAGTCTAGTAAAACTGCGAGTAAATGTGATCTGAGAGTTTCTAAAACAATTTGGGGTGGTTGGTTTTTGGTGGGCGTAGCATGGCCACTTTCTGGCAAATTCTGGTTCTCACTCCAAACTGTGGATCTTTTTGATATAATTCCTTTAAAAATATATTTATTAGGGAGAAAACAAGGTTGTTGAACCACTTGAAGTGTCTCGGCTGGTCTAACTTGATTTTGGAAATTCCTGCGTCCTGTTGGTTTATAAATAAAACGGGATTGCAGTCCCACTTGCACGTGAAATACTCGAGAAGTATGAAGGCAGACCGAGAAGAGCTGTCGTCTGCGGGAAGGAATCCCATCCGTTTTAGATGGGTTGTTTTGCCATTGTGTCGCCCTCAGATTGAAGGCACATTCGTTACGTAGTTTACGAAGCTCCCAGCCAGGTCACGGAGTCTGGCTCCCCAAGACCGGCTGGGTGCAGGTTTTGGCTTTAGGAGGCGAGTTTTTTGGGTTTTTTTGTTTGTTGAGGTTAAAAAGAGCATCTTATTTTCTCAGGCTTGGGTCCTGCGTGCCTACATTTGCTTAACTTCCTCTTGAGTGAATGGGATTTCTCTCTTCTCTAAAAAGTAAACACAAGCATAAATATTTAAAGGATCGCGGCTTAAGTTTGCAAATTCGAGACTTTCTCTAGCATTCCTTTGGACAGAAGCAGCATCATCAGAGATTTTTGGTTGTGTCCGGGTAGTTCCGCGCTCTGGGAAGAAGCGTGTTAATTGTTTGGGCTTCCTGCTAGAGAAATATTACACTGTGTTTTCAGGTTAGGTGACTGGGATTATCACAAAGCTTAGGCGTGGGTTTCTTATTGAATTGTGAGGATGAAATGTTGCCGGTGGGATGTCTATAGATCATCGGAATTGAGATTATTTTTATGGTCTTTTATTTTTCTTTATGCAGGCCAAATTTTTCCACAGGCTTTGGTTATATGTGTGAAGGCACAGGTGTTCAGGATCGAGGATATATAAACCAAATACGTGAAACTCTTGCCAGAAAATGGATAACAACAGGAAAAAAGGGAAATGGAATAGTCTTTGTTTTCTCTATGTGAGTCTTTGCTATTAAATCTTGCTACCGTGTTTGGCAGGTCGAACGCCATGGTGTGATGTACGTCTCACTCCTGTGATCGCATTGCTGTCTTAATTTCTGTATCTTGGGAATTAAACATTTAAAAGCAAACTCAACAAAACATATGTACTCAGAAAATAGCAAAATTCAGAAGGGAAGTGCATTGAACAGTGATTTTAGAATTGAACTAATTTTTGTATCTGTTTTTAAAATATTAGCAAGAGTTACGGCTCTACTAGTCATCGTGGTAGCAGGTTTTTTTTCCCTTGGGGAGGAATCCTACAAGAAGTCCCTATGAAAAAGCCTTATAGGTGAAGTGAGCGCTGTATGTCTTTGCCACAAATGGTTTTTATTTTAATAAAACCTCCCTGGTTTAATGGTATCCAGTTGCATATTGCTGCTTCTAGGTCATTTTTTTCCTCTCCATCGAGTTCTTCTGATGGAGGACCAGCCGTAGGATTGAAAGGGACCTCAGGAGGTCACTCTGTCCAAAATCCTGCTCTCAGCAGGGTCAGCTGTGAGGTCAGACCAGGTTCCTCGCAGCTTTAGATGTCTCACATCAGTCTTCTTCCACCCGTGGTTGGCAGGTTGCGAGACGAGAAGGGAAAGGGAGCGGTTTGAGCTACGTTGGGTGGAAGGTGTCCAAGGAGAACAAGATTATATGTGATCCCTGGCAGTCCTTGTTCACAAAGCACATCCTTCCACTTGCAAGTGTGTTAAACTGCCACTTCACGCTGCATTTCCATGATTTCATTAAGCTGATCTGGTAGCAGGCTTCAGTTGAAAGAGGATCTGACCTGGCTGAAGTTAATCTTGGGAGGGGAACGGGGATAGTCCTCGCCTGGATTGATTTGCTGATAATCAGCCTGAAGCTGGCAAGTGACCAGTGCTGCAGCATTTTGGTGGAAACTCCTCGGAAGTGAAATGGTTGTGCACCATTTTTCTAGGCAAAATGAAATAGCAAATAAATACCTGTACATTTAAGGATTATTGTTACTCCCCTGATTCCTTTCTGCTATTAAGATCTTGCATTGTGGTTTGTCTTCAGGCACAGATGAGCATCCCTTTGGAGAGGGATGAGGCGTCTCTCTCTTGCACAGGGTTCTTGTACACCTTTGGCTGTCCACACCGTGCGAAGGCATGGCTCGGCACCGGCTCTGTGAAATGAAGCTGTGGGTCGCTCTTTCGGGCTCTCTTGGCGTTTCTTGTCAGCCCTCTTCAGGGTTTCGTTAAGAGACTCGTGAAGAGACAGAGCTAGGTCTCCTGCCAAGTCCATCGTCCATCAAGGGAGATGAGTCTTAAGAGTGGAAAGCCCATGGTGCGCCGAGGATGCCCCAGGTACAAGCTGCGGTGTGCTTGGACCTTTCAAGCTACAACTCTCCATCCTCCAGCAGGAACATCGATAGGGTCCACTTGGTTTCATCCTCTTGCTGTTGATGTGAGATAAACATGTGAGGTGGCTCATCCAAGCTCTTGTCTCATCCAAGCTCTCGTCTCGCATGAGTTATTGCTTTTTTTTTTTTTTTTATTCAGCTACACGCCTGACTTAAAGCAAGATGTGGGCGTAGCTCTACTGTGGTCTTCCTTCATCTCTCCGTTGGGTTCTTGGGTGTATTTAAAGTGTCTCTTTCATGTCCCAGAGAAAGTTTATGACATCCACATGGATGTGGAAGGTCCCTAGGAACACGCTGGCTGTAGCTGTAGGTTGTCTAAAGCTGTTTCATCGAGGGGAGGGCTGGATCAGGCCCTTTCAACCCTGGCGTCTTCCATGGTTCAAACTGGGTGCTCAGCTTCTCTTAGAGAAATCATCTTGGTTTCCATCCTACAGCTCATAGGAGTTACTGCAAACACCTGTTAGGATCAACAGGGATCTGCCCTGCTTGGATACCGTGTGTAGAGGCAGAGGAAAAATGTGTTTTAAGATACACAAATTGTAATGCCCAGAAGTACTGCATTCGGTGTGTAATGGGCTGCTATTTGATATTTTTCCTTCTTGGTAGTTAATTAGCTATTTAGGACCCAACTGAGCGTACTGGGTACGTAAATACTGATTTTTCTTATGCTGCTACTTTGCTTTCTGCCACTGTTAATGTAAAAATGGCAAAACTATGTGAGTTTCAATATCAGTTTTGAATCTTGTTTACTCATCTCTCCACCTTGAATTGCTTCTGGCATACCCCAAAATGATCTCAAATCAGTGGTAGAGTTACTCCTCCTTCGGCTGCCTGTTTAGTCTCTGCTTATATCCACCAAACCCTGATAATCTGATAGCCCCTGTGCTGTTTTTTAATCAAAATTCTTACAACTATCTTTTCTTACGTGTAAAGCATGACCTTTAAAATGGTATATGATCCTGGATATGATATATCATGGTCGAGCATTAATGGAAGTGGAATCCATATAGATGTATCTTTGAAAAACCTGAGCTTTAAGACCAACCCAGACCATGAATGTTTTTGATAGACCGCCAAGAATTCTTTTATTGTATTCGGCATCTACATGGTTGGTTCCGAGGGATGAACTTAAAACAAGTTAACTGAAAATATTTACTTTAGAAGACTTCCGCAAGTCTACTGTCTTTTCATGCTTTACATAAATACATAGCCCAAAATAAAATTCTCAAAAACGTTGACATTTTTGCTTTTGCAGTACTTGTCTGAGAACTGTTAGGTTGGCTTATGCTCGTTGGGTGCATAGAACAACCTGCCCTGGGAGGAATTAGTAAATTATTTAATTGTTAAGGAATGTGGTGCCATTAGGTAAAACATAAATAATTGAATGCAGTAGATCATTAGAAACGTACCACTTGATTAAAACGATGTCAACCAACTTTTTAAGATTTCAGAATAAGTATTTTTTTGGAAGGTTATGTTGGTAAATAGCCCTTCTGGGGTTTTTTTGGAGAAATGTAAGCGCAGGAGGAGCCAGTCCTTACTCCTTAATTCACTGATTGCCCAGTAAACAGGGGATAATTATGTGGGTTTTGTTGCTGCTGGTGGTGGTAAGGACAGCTGAGCAACTCTTGCTTGAAGAAGGGACTTGGACAGGTGTTGTTTAGAAGCAGAGCTGCTGTTTCTTCTGCTTCTCTTCATCAGAAAATAAAGATACGGCCCCACAGCAGGAAGGGCTCGCTGGAGAGAGATGGAGCGGACGGGTGACTCAGTCTGGATTTGGGCCACCTCGTTTGCAAAGCAAGGCGAAACGTCTCGGTGAGCAACCAGGGCACACGCTACACGTTTTATCCTTTGCGGCGGGACCGTTGCATAAATAATCTGCACAGGCAGGCGCTTGCGTTTCGTGTCAGAAGAGCAGGCTCGTTCGCTGTGGCCATTGCCTCGGATAATCTTATCCGGAGATGCTCCGCTGTGCCTGGAAGGTGGGCGAGGAGATAGGAGGACAATGCAGAGCAGAGGTCAGGTTTGAGGTGCCTGCAGCAGATAATGAGGAATCTTAAGAGTATTTCTCAGCTATGAACAGAATGAACTGACCAAAACCAACTGTGGAGTCTGCAGGTATGATTTTATAAACAAAAAAATCCTTTTTCTGCTCACCGCATAACCTTGCATGACTCTAGCAATTGCCAAGGGCATCTTGACTTGTCAAAGTGCAGGACCCGTTTCAATGCGTCGTTGCACTTCTCCAAGTACATCTCCGATTTCCCTGCAGTCTGCAGTGATTTAATTAAGGAATTTATTAGCATTAATAAATATCAGCAGTAATATTTCTTCTCGTAAGGCTGAAATGGTACCTCTAAGAAATACATTGCCAAGGGAGAAGACTGAGCAACAGTTGCCCATCGCTTGCTACCACTCTTTGGAAGAGACATGGACTCGTGTGTTGTTTCAAGCTCAAATCCCTTTTTAATTACAGGATGGGAGCTGCAGGCCTGCCTTCAAACAAACTGTTTCCGAGTTCAGCTCTACTGTATGTGCCACTGTATTTCTTTCCCTCTATTTATGTGACTTAAATACCTCTCTAGAGCCGTTGCTATTTGGTTGCGGTGAGCAATGAAATAAATGTGAGGGGAAAGTAAAAAAAAAAAAAAAAAAAAAAAAAAAAGGCACCTTCAGTGAATGGGGAAAGGAAAATGGAATAGAGAAAAAAAGTGAGCACCAAAGTCCACGTCTGCGATATTGAGAATTCATTCTCCCACCTAAAAGTGTTTGCTGGAAAGAAATAAGATCTGAAAACTGAAACAAGGGAAAAAAAACCCAACTAAAAGCCTGCCTGCATATTTTTCTATATTCTGTTCTTGTTGAAGGAAGGCGTGAATCTTGCCTGCAGTGTTCGCTGGCTGGGTTTTTAGCGACATTAGGGGTTTCCTCCTCTGGTTTACTTCTCTGTGGTACAGCTGTCCTACTTGAGCTCAAGACTTCATGCTGCTTTCATTTTTGTTTTGTCCAGGAACGTGTGAAACCTGAGGAGTAAAAGCTGAATGAAAAGTTTTATGCAGTTGTCGTACTCTAGCGAACAGCCCCAGCGCGAGATCTCTGGTGCTAAAACCAAACCGTTTTCAGTTGCGTGTGAAAGTCCCTTAAAAACTCAGTTTAAAAGTAGCTTGGTGCTGATGTTTGTGATTCAGGCTGTGTGGTGGGGAGATTGCAATCTTCTCTTCTGCGTTGTGTTTATTTTTAGTAAAAATGAAATCTTTGAGAGAATATCTCTTCTCTCAAGCAAAAAATAAAAAAAATTAAAACCTGCAGACATGGATTTAAAGTGTTCTAGGTGCAGTTTTTCTGTGTTATTTGTACTTGAGCATGGACTATCTTCTGCACTGAAAAAGGTAGTTTTGTTTTTTGGGTTTTTTTGGGTTGGTTTTTTTTTTGGGAGAACTGGATCAACCTTTTCTGCTGTTTAGATTTTCTGGGAGCATTAATCTACATACTTTTCTTTCAGGTATGCTCTTTAGGGGGTGGAGGGGACAAGTATTCAAAAAACTTGAACAATTTTCCTTAGGTGAAGGATCATTACAGGTTCAGATGCTGCCGTTATTAGCGAGACTCCCGCCAGCTGCAATTTAACTTTCTAAACGTATAAACGTTGAAATTCCTGATCATTATGGAAGTATGCGTATCTGTGCGCTTCGGGGAGCTGTAGTTCTGAAACGCCAAGATAATATTTAGCGAGTGGCCACCGATGGATTTGAAGAGGAGAACTTCGGTCTTACCTGGCAATGGTAATTAATCATCAAAAAATGCAACTGTTTTGGTTTCTAAGCTCTGTGCAACAAAAAACCATTTTGGTTTCTAAGCTCTGTGCAACAAAAAAGCTTTGTGGGGTGCAAAATAATTGTAAAGCTGCAAAGTCAAGTGTGCAAGTTGAGCAGAAAATAGTGAGTTAGGGACTTGGCGCACACCAGTATCGTGCTTTGTAGACCTTGGGGAGCTTCTGGTGGGCACCTTCTTCAGGAACAGCCTCTTGAGATGGGTGCGCTTGGAACTTTAGTGATGGGAGAAGTGAAGTGGAAGGAAACAAAGCTCAAAACTAACAAAAAAAAAAATTCCTCTGGTTTAGTTTTGAAGCATTGCATTGGGCTGTAGTATCATTCTGATGTGAAGACCAAGACAGAAGATGTCATGGTTGACACAGAGGATGTGGGTCAGGCCAGGTTGGACCTGCAGGCTTTGAGATTTTGGGGGTTGGGGGTGTGGGGGGTGTGTTTGTTGCTGGTTTTGGTCTTTTTTGTTTCTTTTTTTTTTTTTTTTCTCAAGTACCTAAAAATAACCACAACTCTGGTCACCTGGTAGGAATCGTCACCTATTGTAGAGGCAAGTGGGGAGGTAAATTTTCTTTGGTGGCATTTGCTTGCTGATAAGACTATTTTTTAAATGTGTTTCCTTTCCTCATTCTCTACATGCCATCTAATTTCTCAAGAAACAAGGTGTGGGTCCTTCTGGTGCCCTAGTGCAAAACTGAATTATTCTTTGCGTTTTGTGCGTGTACTGAGATACGCAGCAGTGCAAGTCCTAGGTAGGTGAATTTGGTGTGGACCGCTGTGCAACTGTATATTATTTTGAGGAAACCAAGTATTTTTGCTCATGTTACAAAGTATGCCCAGTGGATTTAGTGTTGCAGGTGAAACTTTCATTTGGGTTAGCTGCATCGTTCACTATAACATGCCTGAAAATGGTGAATACGCGCTTACTCTTGCTTTTTTCTTAGTTTTATTTTTGTCCTGAAGCAGTTAATGCTGCAGCATATGTTGATTTTTGGGCAAAAACAATACGAGGCAGTTGCTGTGGTCTGCAGGGTGTGGCTCAGAAAGGTCTTGTTTCTGATTCCCTTTGCTAGGCTGAGCTGGGAAGGGCTAATTATAGAGACAAAATGGGGAAGGAAGAGAACGGGGTCAATTAGAGCATCCAGCACGGTTTCCTTTAAATTAGTGGTTGGGCTGCATAGATTAAAAAACAAAACCAAACCCAATAAAGAGCCGTGGAGTGAGATTTCAAATGCTCTGGTGTGGAGCGAGGTCGGCAGCTACAGCAGATGTTTTGCAGTTTCAGTTTAAGTAAAGAACATTTTGAATTAGTAGTTTTATTACCAGAATTGCCAAATTGAACTGATAAGACAGAGGAGCTATTGCTACTGGTATGCCTCTTTAATATGTTTTGGAATAGCAATAGGTTGTGATAATGAATGAAGCAAAGAAATGCTTTGCACCCTCAACCGTTGAGTAAATGGATTTTCTGTGAAAAAGAAATTGTGCGATAATTTTAAGTCTTTAATACTCGAGATGTTATATTTTCAAAAAAAGACTTATTTTTTCCCCCTGCATCTTATGTAAATGTAACATGGATCAATTTTGGATGTGTTTTATCCCTAGTTGGAGAGCAAACTGAGACTAAACTTCTTTTTCTTGAGGCTGTATTATGGGTTTAAAAGGGTTTTTTTCTGGATTTATGTATGAACTAACTCAGATCAGAGGACACGGTATTTAAAGAGGTGATGCAGAAGCGGTGCGAGCTCTTGGCTAATGGCTCCGCAGGTGCGGAAAGCAATAAACCCCTGTGCCAACTGGAATTTATGCAAGTCAGTTTAAAAAAAAAAAAAAAGTTTTTATGGTGCTCTTACCAGATGATCCTTTCAGTCCCTTAACACCCCCTTGTCTCAGTTTTCCTCCTTTTAGGAAAAAAGCCTTGGTTGGCAGCCCCTTTGCATTTCTGCCGTTTATTTCTGCTTTTCCTTTGCCGGACTGCCTGCGGGGCAGCATGTAATTACCGAGAATCGCTGTGCAGAAGTGGAGATGGCAGGGAAGGGAGAAAAATCCCAAATTTCACCCGTCTTTTTTTCAATCCAGATTGGCAAGTTCCTTCTGCCGGTGGTGTGACTCATCCCGGGCTTCCTCGCTGGAGGCCACTTCTGGCAGGGCATCAAAGGAGCAGCCCATGCCTTCAAACCAGAGCTGAACCAGGGCCTTCCTTGAGTGAATGAAGGCTGTTTTTCTGGTCCTGGGATCTCGCGTTGTGCTGAAGATGGTGAGATGCACCCAAATCTCAAGGGAATTAATGATAAACTCGATGAATTCATCCTGAGGGTGAGAAGGGATTCTTCTTGCTGCTTTGAGCAAGACACGTGCTTGTCCAGAGGATCTTGCCCAACTGGGGATGGGTTGGAAAAAGCCCTTTGGGATCATCAGAGCAGTTTTTTCACTTTTTAGTTTCTTTTGTAGAGCTGATATGTAGGATTTTAGTTTGTCGATTAGGAAAATCTGAGGCTAGGAAGGGAAGTTTTAGTTCTTTTTTTTCCTGAGGGTATAGGTAGAGGTGTGCTTTGCTCAGGGCTGTGATGCCAGCAGAGACTCCTGCTCTCCTCTCCTTCGTTCTCTTGGTAAAACTAACGATATGAATGCCCCTCCCTCATTTTTGGTTAAATCAAATTAGCTTTAAACCTTTGAAAGAGTAAGGTTTTTTTTTTTATAAGCTTATTTATTTGGAGCAAGGAGTGTGAGCAGTTCCACCAGGAGAAATTTAGGATGGTGCTGCCAACAGGGAGAGGCACAGCTTGGACCTAGGAGAGGACATCGATCTGCAGGACATGTCACTGGTGACATGATGCAAGAACCTCCTCGTTGTGAGCTCTACTCTTTCTTTTTTTTTTTAGATTTTTTTTTCCCAGCTGAAATGCATTGTCAATAGTTTTTAAGTTTCTAATATTATTTTATAAATGGTTTACAGTATTATATAGTATTTTTAGGCTTATTCTACTTGTTTACTGTGTTGCCCGTGTGCCCTAGTTACAGCCCCAGGTCTCTTGCAGAAGTTGCAAACAACTTCATGGTTTGAGATGGATCCATAGGGTCTACCAAGGAGGGCGACAAAAAAATATGGGTTAATGTGGGGTTTTGGCACACCTACAGCCTTGGCTATGGGATATTTCTGTTCTGTAGGTGTCGTGTAAGGGGGAGAGAAGCTTGAGAGAATATGAAAAGGATGTATAAATATTTAGAGGCTGCGCCTTTCAAATGTGTGATGGGAGAGTCTTGGAAAATTATGAAAATGGTGGGGTGTTTTTTTTTTTTTTTCTTAATGGGTTGGAAATGGAGATTGGCATCCTGAGCTGGCAGAGGAGTCAACCTCTTGATAGCGATCTTAAGTTATACACAAGGAAGAGCCTTAGAGGTACAGATAAAAAATGTGAAGTTAATTCAGTAAGGATGTATTAGGATGCAAGAGAAGAGCAATGTGGTCATATAAAAATAATGATTATTTTTGCTGCAACATCCTCGCAGGTTGGGGCAGGGTAAGATTGCCTTTCCTCTGATCAGAGGGAAGCTGCTCCACCGGCTGAGATAAGTGCCCGAAAAGGGAGTTTTGCCTTTTTTTTTTTTTTTTTTTCCTCTCTCTCTGTTGGATTTAGCCTCGTCAATTTTTATTTAGGCAGTGACATTTTAAATACCGAATCACTCTGGTTCCTCTTTTGCTGCCACATTGCATACACATTTCTTTCCTTTGCTCACTTCTTGGTTATTTCATGTCTGTGACGGAGTCCGCAGCACAGAGCTGTTACGGTTTCCATATCGCCTCCTTATTCTGCATATATATCGTGCAATCTCTGGAGTTTCTGGAGGGCTGCTATAATACTTGTAAGTATATTTAAGCAATTTTTCTTATTTTTTTCAGCTGGTGTTGATGATCTGTCAGCCCAATTGTTGAGCAAGTCAAATTTCACTGCATTGCTGAGTTCTTTTTGCTATTCAAGTTTTGAATTAGTCCTTTAGGTGAGAGCACTCACTTGCAAGGTATCGCAATTTGCTTGGTATATCTTACAACTAAGTTGGCTGCGTTTCTAATTAAGATTTTAAATGGTCACCTTTAGGTGAAAACTTATCCCAGTGTGGAAAGTGGCTTTCTGTACACAAGTGTGCTGAAGAAAGTAATTCTTTGTTAGGTCTGTGTTAATGATTTTAATAGTCTTATTTAATTTTGGCTTTAGATTTCTGATCATGCTCAGTGCTGCGAACAACTTTTTTTCCCCTCCTGCAGCATGCTTAGCCTAGTCAAGATGTTATATCCAGCTTTAATTTTCTCTGTTTCCTATGATTCTCGGTTAACCCACTTTTCAGGAAATTAGTGGCTTCCTGCAGACTATTTGTAGTTGCTGTTGGCCAAGAAGCGAGGTGATGTCTATGCAATGAAATATGGCAAAGCGTTTGGGAAGATTAGTTTGGAGGTAGCAGGGTGTTTTTTTTTTTTTCTTTAAGGCATTGTCGAGGTGAAAACCCACAGCAGTGGCACTTGTATTACTCTTATTTACTGGTGTTCAAAGAATATCTGATGCTATTGTCCATTCCTTCATATGTGAAATCTAATCTCTGCTTGAATTAGCCTTTGTAATAAGGTTCCTGCTTGATAAGCGAGTAGACAAATATTAGGGCATTTCCACCAAGGGCTTTATCCTTCACTGAGATAAAGTGGTTGAGCTTGAATGTAGGTGATTTATGCACAGAAAACAGACTTATCAGCGTTCCTGAATTAATCCGTTGCAAAGAGCGGGCACTCCTGCCCCCAAACAAAGCTGGATTTAGCTAGATGGCCTCTTCCCTATCACAGAAATAAAATATTTTCCCATTTTTCCACGTGGATGGTATTTCTGGTGCTGCCTACGATGTGCATGCAGAAAATGCATAAAGAATCCGGTGTCCGTGGGCAGCTCCCGCGTCAGCCCAGGGCTTCCAGCTCCATGGCTGAAATATGTGCAGCCTGTTCCTTCGGCGCCTACACGGTCCGGCGACCTGGTGAGGAGGAGGAGGATGACGATGGGGGCCAGAAGGAGATTGTTGCCGTTGCAAATATAACCACTCATCTGTCCCGCTCCGGAGCAGAGGGATCCTGGGGGTTGAGCATCTTCTGCCATGGAATGTAACAAGCGAGTAGAGCTGTAACAAGCGAGTAGAGCTGCACCGAGCCTTAAAGCTTGAGCGAGATATGGTATCGGTGTCGGAAGGTGGCTGGTGGCTGTTATTTATTTACTTCTGTTCAAGCTTGGAAAGCGTAGACACAAAGGAAGATAAAACTCATGTTAAATGAGGTATTTCTAACGTGTCTTTATGACTATGAGTGCTGGTGGTTGTGATGTGGATTTTTTGGCTTTTTTGTGGGGGGAGAGGGGAGAGAAAATTGCTTCCAGAGGTGATCCTGCAGCTGACGAGAGAGGTAGCGCTAGGGTAGAGATGGTAGGTGTTACAGATAGAGGAGGTTTCTTCCTGTCCTTATGCAAAATTCTTGTCAAAGCTTTATGTTACGGGGGAATCCTTTGCAAAATAACACCAGAACACTCCTTGGAGATCACCCCCTTGTTAACCCTTGCAAAGCATGGCAAGCCAGCCCATGAATTGCCATGCTCAAGATTAATCTGGAAAAAAAAAAAACCCTTTGACATTCTTCATGTTAAGGGAGATCAAGTAAACTATTCTCACTTCATATATCTGTGTAAACTCATTGGCTAACCTTCTCCGCTTTATGTTTCTCCTAATTCATCTTTTAAATGCCCTAGTGCCACCATTTGGTGGCTTTGATATTAATCTGATTTAATCGTTCTTTGCATAGGCGCATAGTGGTGGTTTAGTTTGCTCTGGTGGGGGTGCAGAGCTGAAGGGACCCACAAAACCTCGGGGAGATAAGCGGGTACTGAAAAGAGATGGGAGTGTGATGGAGCAGACTCTAGTTTGACAAAATCAGTAACCAGATCAGCATGTTGGAGTCAAGTTGCGTAATATACAAAGCAGTCATCAACGTAGGTAATTTCAGTGGACGTAATTCGAAATTCAATTTGGATGGATCAAAAAATATCCACATATTAAATTTGAAAGCTGCTGTGTGTCCAGGTCTTGCTTGGTTTTCCTCTCATTCATGCTCCTGTGAACATTTGCCAGCAGAACTCATGGGACTAAAACTTCCTAACAGCTTCTGGTTGGTCTTGGTCTAGTAATCTTCTACTTGTGTTGTCTACCTTAAAACTGAACTGGTGACCGGAGTCCCTTAGGCATGGAGAAGACAGACAAGCTGGCGCATGATTTCCTTTGGAACTTTCCCCAAATCTCTGTGTCGCTTGCTTTGTAGACCTCTCAACCTTAACAGGATTTCTGGTGGTTGGTGTGATGGGCCTCTACTTGACTCACTTGGAGAGAGTCAACCCCTTTTCTATCTGCCTGATCCAAAATCAGAGTCCCACTGTGGATGTGTTCAGCCAGAGTTTTGGCCAGTTTCTTGTACTGTTGGCACATGAAATGGAAAAAATACTTGCCATCCCTAGAAATGTTTCCATTTGACTAGTTGACTGGCTCCATGGTAAGCCCACCTCAATTTTGGCTTTCCTCATTTCCAATCACTGAAAGCAGTGGCCAGATAATCCCAGGGAAGGAGCGTAGTCGAGGATACCACCTCCTCTGCAGGAACGTGCTGTCCCCCTTGATTCAGTTGGCTTGATCCAGTGCTTCTCATCTGCTTCAGTGAAAAACCAGCTGGTTTAACTTTCCCTTGTGAAGATTGACACTCTTTCACCCAAAAACCCCCAAACCCGGTCAGCCTGAAACGAGATGTCATCCATTGCATATTCACGTGGAGGGCTGTGGCAAGGACCTGCTGGGATCCAGATTATTTACTTATAAAAACAAATTAGGAGCGTGTTTTCCATGGCTGCTCATCGAAGAAGCCTTTTTGATTTATGTTCTTGCATCTTTTGCATCTGAGATGAAAACCAGCATGGCTAAATGATGAGGTTCAGGGTGATATGAGCCAAACAGATGCACTTCAGAAAATGAATCTTCAATCTTGGATTTACTTAGCTCATTTCCTAGTGTCATTACTTTATCCGGATGATGAATGTGCTTTAGTTGTGTGATCCTACACTGAATATATTTTTAAACATTTTTTTCACGCTCCCTTCTGTTGATCTCATCACATAGCCAAGTTAATAGATTTAAGGCAATTTCATTTCCATACCATATGTTCTCTAAGGCGTTTTGGGGGGATAATTATGCTTATATATTTTACTTTACCATATGATGCCAATATGTACTCTGTTTTTCAGGTAGCAGCGGTAGGCATACATGTTCTCAGAGAAGCTCTGAGATGACTTGTGTTTTCTGAAGGTGCCGTCTCCTGTTGTCTTTTAGAGGAGCCAGGAAGGGATGACACCTTGGGTGTGAGGATGAGGAGATCATGCAGTCACTCCGGAAGTGTTTATTAGACTTAGTTAACCCCCTCAGCCCGCTAGTGGGATGTTTTCCTTGAAGAGCAACTTCTAAACCATTATTTCTCTACCATTAATTATTGGGGAAGGTAGGAGTTCGTGCAGAAGCTGTAAGCGTTGCAGTGAATTTAAAGGATCGAGGCAAAGCAGGATCTTTCCTGCTTAAATCGCCGTAGCTAACTGAAAATGTAAATTATAAAACTGAATTATGTTCTCAGAGAAAGCCCGATCTCTTTTGGGGAGGATATGATTTTTTTCCTGTTGAACAAAGTGTGATGGGCGCTTGAAGAATAAACTCGGCTGCAATTACGAACTGCTGCTGAGGCTTCACTAATTTACCTAGATCACTGGAGCAGTGTACTGAAGTTGACAAATTTAACAGCATCTGGATGGTACTAAATATGTCAAAACTTTCTTGAAACAAATGTAGTAGCTTGTTTCAAGTGGCTTGTGTTAGAGGTGAACAGGTTGTCCTTAGACTAAAGATGTGACTAAAGTTTGGAGGAAAAAATATGCAGTTGGATTATTTCATAATTTGGGCTGTGAGACTTCCTCTTCCTTGCGCGCACTTCCTTAGGGTTTGGGGTTTTTAATTAAAATTTGATTTGTTTTATGATGAATGGAGCCTGATAGAATTCAAACCAGAATGCCAGTATGCGTGTGTGTGGTGGGGTTTTTTTTAATTGTTTGGAGAAGTTGGTATTTGCTCCATTAAAATTTAACTTGATAAAATAGTGCAGAGAGAATGCTTATTTTCCCATAGCGGACTTATTTTTACTGCTTTTGTAGAAATTAACATCCTTTAATATATAGTATGAACTTATCATCTTAGTAGAGAAGAAATCTTGAAATGTTATGAAAATATGGATGCTAATAATTGACATAAGAAAATAAATTGGGCACTTAAAAAGAGATTGGTATATAATCACTGGGAGTGACTATTCCATCAAATCCATTGCTGTATTTTAGAATATTGAAGCTGAAACCTCTACCCAGTTGATTTCAGGACTATGGCTGGGATCTAAGTGATAAAGGAGACTTCCAAGGAGGAATGTGAACAGGTTAGACGATAAAAATCGGGGAATCCATTCACTGGTAGCGATTTGGAGGTGCAGGAGGTACCTTCCTCTTGAAAACCTGAGAGCCTGGGGTGACTTTTGATGGGGGGGAAATCCCAAACCAGCAGGTTATGGAGTGTGAGGATGAATAACTTGGTCTGGTGTTTCATTCTTTATTAAAAAAAATGAAAAATTCCCCAAAGCTCTGTTTCAGAGAAACATGTTTAAAAAAGAAAAAAAAAAAGGCAGCAACAAAAAGCCCTCATTCTTTTAAAATTTGTCTTTTAAGCCTGATTGTTCTTTAAATGTTAGGGTCTAGGATGCTTGTTTAAGTCAAGTTGATGAATTTCACCGCAGACTTGATTGGAAAGGTTCAAGGAAAGTGGAAAATCCATGAGACTGAAGTGTAAAGTCAGTGAGGACAACCAAGAATACAACAACTAGGTACCCATGTGTCTGTCAGACCTCAAATATTAACAGATTAAAAACCATCGATGCCCTTAAATGTCTGGGAAACTTTAGATCACATTCTGCCTGCAGCCAAGGTATAGATAAGGAAAATAATCCTTAACTGGTTAAAATGCGTTTTTTCTGTAGAAAGTGAGTCTTGGGCTGAGGATGGAAAGATAGGATAAAATAGGAAACAAGTTTTTTATCCTGAAAAGTCAGCTAAATCTCAGGTTTCTGATCCAAATTGTGGTCTGTGATTCCCATGCATGCAATATAGGTGGACTTGGTATATCAGGGACAGCATTTTATGGAGCAGGAACATAAGGATGGGACCGATATGAACAGAAAGAACTTTTCATATCGTCTTCTCTCTCTCAGGAAAAAAAAAAAAAAAAATAGTGTGTAAATGTCAGTGATGGTAAAGGAAATAAGGAGACCTATTTCAGTCCTTTCTGAACAATGCACGTTGATTAGCAATAACTTGGCATTCATCCAATCAACTGAGTCCTAAAAACCTTTCTGTGCGAGATAAATGTGTCTCACAATTTCGTTTTTAATGCATTCTTAATTTTTTTCCATAGTGTTCTTTTAAATTTCCAGGAGTAACGCACCCCCACCTTCTTCCGACCGTGTTTGTGCCGGCGGCTTATTGTGGGGGCTCTTAGTGCATCCGACAAGCGCCGTGTCTTTGCGTGCCTGATGAGAGCTGAGAGGTAGCATCTGCTCCGGGACGGACCCATTGTCGCTGCAGGGTGATGGTTCTCTACCATCCAACCGATGGCTTGTTGTATGCCGTGGCCCCGGGGCAGCCGCTTGTTGTGGCCAGCGCTGCTGTCCTAATGTTTCTAATTCTGTCAGTGAAATGGAGTGCAAGTAATCGCAAAACCCAATAGGTTAAATCTTCTGATTTTTGTTATAATTTTATTTTATTGTTGGATCCCCTCTTCATCCCTCCCCTCCCTGTTCCATAATGACTTTGCTTTGCCTCTAGCGAGAAAATTGAACTAATTTTGTTGACTTGTCTTTTTAAATACACGTTATTGGATTTACCCGACCTCTTTTTCTGATGTGGAGAGTTGTGCTGGCCTTGTGCCAGCTGAATAATTTGTAGTAATCTGAAAGCGTTCGGTTAAAATGGCTTATGGTCCCCCTCACCTAACTTCTGCTTCAAATAAAACGATTTTCGTGCAACTTCTAGGTATGTTTAGTTGGGTGGATGAGCATTTTGAAATAAATCCTTTGAGTATGAAAAAGATAGACAAGATGCTTGCCTAAGACTGAAAATATTTCAGCTGAAATGGTTGCAATGTTG
Organism: Grus americana; assembly: GCF_028858705.1. Classification (NCBI taxonomy): domain Eukaryota; kingdom Metazoa; phylum Chordata; class Aves; order Gruiformes; family Gruidae; genus Grus; species Grus americana. The sequence goes on along the minus strand of NC_072861.1, from coordinate 1,821,423 downwards.
GTGAATCCGAATAAAAATTTGAGTAACTTGAGAAAAGTAAATGGTGTCACTTCTTTAGGTAGGATCTTGGAAGGTGTTTTTGTATTGAGGTCTGGTGACTTTAGGGAGAGGTTTGTGATCTTACATCATATTTTAAAGTGGCAAAAATTATAGTTTCTCTTTTATGAACGATGTTTGATTCTCCTAAGACAGGTTCTAGTATAGGGCAGATGTCCTATTTTTTTCTAGGTGATGATGTGCTTGTGCAAAACCGTTTAGTAGTTCCCATCTCAGTTGTCCTTCATGCAAATAGAAAGGAAACCAGCTGTGTTATCTGAGCCTGTTCCACTACAATCAGCGTTGCGTTTCGGTTTCTTCAGATAACGCACGGTTGACCTTGGCTGCGTCCTGTCCCCTTCCAAGGGCAGGGACACCAGCCTGGTGTCGTGTTTTGTCCTAAATCCACATCCTTCTCTGCATCCGCTCCAGGGTGTGAGGTTGGGGAGGTATGCTGGGATGGAGAGCTGCACGGTGGTCTTTGCTTGGTTTTGGGTGGACTCATGGTCTTAGTAAAGCCTACCACGTGCTCGTGTTCCTCATCGCTATACATTGATGTTCAATATACCCGATATAATATTAAGAGTTGGGGGAACATTTTGGAAACTGCGGTCTGCTTTGTGGAAATAATTTGTTTATAGGGGTCGGATCAAATGCTGCGGAAACAGGTGAATGTCATGAGGACCTTGCTGTAACAAGCCCTTCTCCGAGGATATTTGGAGATGGAAAACAAGGTCTAGAAATCGTTTCAAGCTTATGGAAGCTATTTGCTTGCTGTCTAATTTAAAAGTCATAATAATAATTTAAAAAAAGCTTCAAGAAACTTAAAGATTATGTTTATAATCAGTTCTTGCAGCTTAGTTAAATGCAGAATTTTCTTTTTCTGTTACCAATGGCATCTTTATACTAGCAAAGAAAGTATCTAAAATATACTGCTAATATTCTTTACAAAGAAACAGGCTTAAAACCCGGGTGTACTGCAGTTTTTGGAGGGATGTCTGTATTTAATCTCCTGCGTGAGGTGGAATTAATGGCTTTCTGTACTGAGATACTGAGATTGCTGTATGTTTTGTGGGGAAGAGGCGCCTCTGCTTCCCCTTGAATGGGGAAAAGAAAAATTGGGAGAGACAGATTGGCACATGGTGGAAAGTAAAAGGTGAGAGGGCCTGATGACTTTCTCTGGAATAACCCTGCAACTGAAGCTAATAGTCATTGAATCATTAGAAGAATCACCTTTGAAACATTCAAACCCAAAATATCCCAGGGGAAGCTTTAGATTTACAGCAGGTTTCAAAGAAAATGAATATACGAGATGGAGGAGAGATTTTTCTCATTGCATTTGGCACCCCTCAAAGCAGCTAACCGTTTCAGGGTAAGTACGATTATCTGTTGACTGCAATTAGGGCAGACGCCGTCACCGGAGCTGCTTTCTAAGCTGCCCTGCAGTAAATGCATGAACAGATGTCAAAGAAGCAGTTTTGCAGACCTGGCTTAAAACGGCTTCTCTTTCTCCTCGTGATATTTTCTGCTTGGGCTGGGGAATTATCTTTGAGATGTTTAATACTTTGCTGCCGCAATCCCTGTCATCTAATTTCTTAAACCATCTGAGGATGCTTGACCTCTAGCAGTGCAGGCTGCCTGAGCTGTGTGCTTGAGGACCATTTGTTTTCCATTTGCTTTAATCATTCCTTTTTGAGGGTGGACCAGGTCAGAATTTTTTTTTTTTCGTAGCCGTGCTCTATCCTAATGAAAAATCATGCCTGCCAATGGAAAAAAAAAAAAAAAAAAAAAAGTGGGAAGCTCACCCCCCACCGCTTATTCTGGATGAATAAATAGGCCTCCTAAAGATAGGGAAGGCACATGGAAATTCAAGACACTCTGAACGGAAGAGAAAAAGCAAATACATTGTGCTAGTTCGGATTGAATATGCTCAGTTTTAATTTGTGCCCACTGAAGCATGGAAATCATTCCATTGCCAGTCTTGTGAATGTTTCTATTTTTGCTGCTTGATCTCCAAAGAAACCAGATCTCCAACCTCCAGATGAGATGGCTTTTTCTGCCCCCCCCTCCCCAGAGATTATAATGAGATTCAGGCTGTTACCTCGATTGGCTTAATTCTTACCTTATTGAACTAATATAGTGGTTTGGGTTTTTTTAAATTATTTTCCAGAATGTACTTTTGAATATTATTTGCCCAACAGCTACATTCCTGATACCCTATTTTGTGTCGAGCTCTAGCTTGGCCGGTTAAGATGGAAGCTCTTACCCAAGCACGAGACTGAAATTGTGATCCCAGCTGCTATGTTGTTCTAGCTTTTGCCCAAAGCTGGGAAGATTCAAATGAAACGCCAAGTCCATGTATGTCTTTGCCCCCCGGTGTCATTTTAATCCTTGTCTGTAGGTGCTGCTTGTCCTGCTTCGTGTTGGGTGCCTGTATGGAGTTACCTGCTTGGCTGGCTTGGAAATCAGGATTCTTTCTTCTTAATCCTTATTGATGATGCACAATTAGCAAAAGGTGTATGAATCCCCCTAAACTGGCTTTAAATAACCCGGAGGATATCAGAGGTACCTGAAAATACGTGTTTATTACAGCAGTGTGCTGTGTCACAGCATCTGCAGTAGATCTTTGATCATTTCCTGCTTGTTTCATTTTAAAAAGGTGAATTATGGCATCCCAAACGGATGCATCAGTCACCGAACATCGCCGAATTTCTGCAGACTGCAGTCAGCAGATCTGCTCCATCAAGAAAAGCAATAACTTGATAACCTTAAGGAGAAGCTGAATTTAGCTCGACCAGGGCTTGTAGTTCTAACAGACCCATTAAAAGGTCCAGTCCTCGCTTGGTCAAGCGTTTGTCTTTTATACATGTTGTGTTTGGATGCTAGAACTGATCCGTAGCACTTTGCCTGTGAAAACACCGTGATGCGTAGGAATTTCTCCTTTTGCTGTTAATTTTTTATTTTTAAAAGAAAGCGGTCTTTTCTATGCTATTCCAATACTTATTTTAACCCAGCAAATAAAAAGTGAGTCTTGGTAATGGTACCTCCCATCTTGCAGAGGATAGCAACCTAATTAGTTAACTAATGCAACTTGACTTCCTCCTGTGTTTTTGCTCCTGGACGAGCAGTGGTGGTGGAAACTTTCTCCACATTGCCATAGTGCGCCTCTGTTTATTAAAAGGATCTCTAATTCCCCAAAATAACCTCATCACCATAATCCATCCAGTTCTTGCCTTCCCTGTTCAAAATGTTGAGGGTGATGTCAAGGTTCTCTTCGTCCTTCACATGAAATCCACAGCTTATTTCAGCTATGTAATGAACAACTAAAGTAGCCGTTCATTGCAGCTCTGTGTCCTCGTGAGAGCTGCAGCTACAGAATTCAGAAACAAGATAAAAAATTGGGGAAAAAAGTAAGATTTGCTTAGGAAGCTCTAACCCTGTTAGGGGTAAGCGGACAAAAAGACAAGCGGCGGTGCGGAGATTCGTGCTACAAGTACGAGCAGTGATGGAGCACACAACACACTGGTGGCATTTCAAACAAGCTGTGCCTTCAGTTTTAGAATATCAATATTAATTAGTGAAATAGCAGCCTTGAACTATTTTGATGACATGCATTATTAAATACTTGGATAGCTCCTTTTTTTTTTTTTTTTTTTTGCTTCTCTTTTCGATATTAATGTTTTCAGAGAACTACAAAGCTTGTATTTTTCAGGTAGCTGACAATAGCTCTTTTTTAGGGAAGCTGTCATCTATAATTCAAGGGATTTTTCAGTACTTCGTAGACTGTAAGAAGGCTTTTGTTTTTTGGTTTCGTGTCCTGATGCATTCAGAACACTCTTCTTCGAGTTTAAAAGCCACTCCTGTGTTGTGGCACTTACCTGACAGCTTAATTTTGAGATTGAATATATTGTTTTATGGTTAGTTTAAATGCAACATCCTATTCATGCCCTTGCTTTTAAATTATCATTATCTGTGGGATTAATATTTTTTTATATATTTGGCCTTTAGAGGAAAAAGAGGATTGGTTTTGGTTTTTTTTTTTCCACAAAGTAGTTGCTGAAAATCTTGTTTAAAATATGATTCATCCTGTTTGCTGTTTGTTTGGTTTGGTTTTTTGTGGGCTTTTTGGGGTTTTCTTAAGGTAACTGAACAGATCTGGCAGTGCAGGTTTAATATTCTTTTCCCTTTGATATCTGAATGCTTTAAGATCTATTCTTTGTGCTAGCTAGGCTATCTATAGAGTGTATAGGTGGCTACCAGCTATGCATTGGCCTGCGGTATGTGGATAACTGGACTGGGTGACTGGTACCTGTATGGACCGAGGCGCTAAGGATGCTTTCAGGTTGGCACTACAAGCTTCTGTGTAGCTCTGCTCTGAAAATAAACTAATTTTGTCGGATTTTAAGTGTTTAAAGGAGTGGAAGCTACCCGTATGGTCTTAAAGAATACAAGACAGAACAGAAAAATTGGAGAATTAGCTATTAAAACTCTCGTTCGTTAAAAGGTATATTTTACCTAAAATGTTAAAAAATGGTACGTGGCTTCTGACCAGTCAGAGTCGCTTGGTATCGTTTGTTTTAATCTTGAGGAGTGCATATCCTATCAGTAGGCAAGTTGGAAATGTCTTTTTGGCAGAAGAGAAAGCTCAGGTTTTTGTGTTCATGGGTCACTGGGAGCAGGCGGGTAATAATTTTTGTGAAATGTAATAAAATTGCATTGGGAACACTGGAAAACTTTATTTGAAGCAGATTGTTTGCCAAAAAGAGTTCTGTGAGAAGGCTTTAAAATTATCCCTTTCTCGCTATCACTTGCCGTCTGTAATCCTCCATAAAATGAGGGAAGAGAGAACATCAGTAATGATGTTGTTATATCTTCTATTGCGCTTAAATTTGACTTCACACCTAAGCTGTATTAACTTCTTCCAGATAACTTTAAAGCTCTTAAGACTACAGAAAAAAGATCTGAAATTATCAAGATATTATTTGACCCAGTATTGAGAAACAATGATGTGGTGACATTCAGTTATGTAAATGGTCCCTAATTTTTTTTTTTTAGGGAAATACAGCACAGATATTGTCACTTTAATGTTTATTTTGCTGCGTGCGTGGGCTCCACGATAAGCAAGGCTAAGAAGGTTTGGTTTCTCTTGGCTTGTGCTGGAAGTGGGTTGAGTTTCCTGAGGAAGGAGACCTCCACGCTGATGATCTGCTGAACAACATGGTTCTCTAACCCAACAAGATCCTTTCAAAAGGATCAATATTCTGAGATATATATATATAAAAATATCAATTGATATATATTAATATATAGATTATCAATATTCAAAATACTCTTACATTACAATGAAATTGCAACATGAGAAATTGTTTCTTGGTGATAGCATATAAAAATATATATTTTTTTTAATAAGCTGCCATTTATTTCCCTTATCTGCGGAAATTTTCTAACGCAGCCATAAAGTGGTATTTAGGTGCTAGCGCGATGTATTTGTGTAACACCTATTGTTTCTGGAAAGGCAAGTATCTTTTTGCTCAGCTATTATTTCAAACGTGACGCTTGTTGAAGCTGTAAGTGATACTGGACTGCCGCCCTGCATCCTTCAACGTGCATCCTCTTCGGCGCGGCAGTAGTCGGGTTTCTTCTACCGCCAGTGCCTGCAGGGCTGGATTAGGAGGGGAAGGATGCCTTTATTTCCCCACGTTTTCTTCTCTGAAGCTCTTGATCTTTTCTAGGATAAAACAAGTCTTGTCCTTAACGCCGGTGTAATTCTTGGGCTCTGAAAAAGGTATTTTCTGCATCTATTTTGGAGCTGGCGAGATGCTCCTCAGTGCAAACCCCTGTAGTCCTTGGCAGTGTCTCTCTGCTCTACCACTTCATATCCTTCATTTTCAACAAGTTCAAAAAGATTTTTAATGTAAACGCTGTTTGTTTTCAGGCTCTATACGTGAAATTTTTGGCTGCAAACAAAAATATAAATTGCTAGGCATGTGAGATAATAGGAAGATCTTGTGTCCATTTGCAGTTTATACAGCCATCTCCCTGCTAGCTGGCTCTTCTCTGCACTTGTATTAATGTGGTATTTGACAGTGATCTATGCTTTCAGGATATCAACTCCAGACTTGTTTCCAGTTGGGTTTCCAAAGGCTGAACTGCTCCATGTACACCTGTAAGGAGCAAATCCAACCAGCAAAGCTGGAAAATCGGATGTTTTGGCTGTTCACGTGAACAGGACTGCTGTGTTGGTGAGGGATGCTCTGTCAGATGATGATGCTCGAGTCTGGAGTTAATCTGGTAAAACTTGAAGATGCTGTAAATGTAATTTTGCCACTTTTATAAATGAGAAATTTTATCTTAGTATTTGGAATAGGGTTGTCGTGCTTCTGGCCAGTGACTGCTTAGTCGTTAGAAGCAGCAAAAAAACTTCTAACAATGATTCATCCCCCTGAATGTCTCCAAACACTTGGGATACACAAAACATTTCCTTAGTTTCTGACTTTTTGTTAGTCCTAATCATTTAGCTTACAGTTCTCGTTGGCCATGTAAGGAATATAAGAACAGCAAGTTTAAGTTAATTGAGGGCCACCCTTGCAACCTGAGAAAGGATTCAGCAATTTCCTTTGTTTTTTTTTTTATATTTTATTTTACTTTTTATATTTGTTTGTTTCTGGCCAAAAAAACCAAAGGAATAGCTGGAGGGCACAGAGCCCGACATGGGCTTCGTTTCTGGTCCTCGTTTGTCAGAACGAAGTTTTTAATGATGCTGTGTTTTTGCTAAGTACCCAGCATTTCTTGCATCCTTGCTTACTCTGACACAGCTTCGTCAATGAAGCTCGAAGACATAGAAAGAATCAACTTCCAAGTTCCGGCTGTTCAGCGTGTACCACGACAAAAGCTGATTATTTTAATACTTCAACACCACTGCCGCTATTTATGCGTAGGGCGCACGTTTTGGGAGAACGGTAGCGCTTCCAGAAATCAAGATGCAACGACTCGAGTTCGGAGCTCAAGAAAGAGGAAGAGTCCAGGGCAAGATTTTGTTTGCACTGATTTTTTGGGTCTCCCAGCATCACGTAGAAATGCTGTAATGGAAGTGAAGATGGAAATCACTTCTCCCATTCAGTTGCCTCAATCACAAGATTTCACCAAGCCTTCCTGTAGTCCCTTTTTTTAAAAATTTTCATATTTTTATACTGTAGGTAGGATCTCTAGCCAGCGAGACCAGAATCCCACAGATAAGAGCTTCATTCACTGCGTAGCCCTGATTAATACCTCAAACGCCAATGCTTTGACCTTAAGGGGAAGAGTAAATGATCGCGTCACGTCCTGATTTAGTTCCTTGTTTGTCAGAGCTGTTTGCGACAGAAGTAATCCATTTTGCAACAGCTTTTCTTGTAATATTTTTTTTAGGTGTGTTGTGGGGTTTTTTTGTCTCAGCTAAAAGCTCTGGAAGAAGCTGACAGATGTCCACATGAGATGCATCAGCAAGAGTGTGATGAACGGGTAGCAGCACCCTCGCCCATCTTCCAGCTGCTAGAAGAAGAGGAACCATTGAGTGGTTGTCAGACCACAGGCACATATCAAAACCTCAAGAAATGGGGTAATTCCAGGCTCTGGAAGGGATTATTGCCTACTGAGGGGTTTGTGTATTATCCCCTACTGAGGGGCTTCTTAAGTAGCAAGAAATGTCGGATTAAAATATGGGTGAACAGCCCATCTCTGAAAGAGATGATGGCAGATCTCCAGTGTACAGCAAGAAGCTTCCATGCGAAAGCTGAAACGCAAGTCTCATCCTCTAGTGTAGAAGTGAATAGACAAGAAACTGATAGAGGTGCTTAAAGTGCTGAATAAAAATGAAAAATACAGGGAGGAAAAAAAGAGCTTGATAGGACTTTTCTCAATTTTTCAGGCCACAGGAGAAGCCAGTGAGCTTAGGAACAACTTGAGAAAACGCTTGCAACCTATTTTATGTTACACTTAGTGTGGGCAACTATGTGTCTTTGGGAATGATTTACATAGTTTGAGCTGTGTATTCACAACTTCTTCTTTTATATTCTGGGAATTCTCCTTAGAGGCTGAGTAGACATCTCTGACTGTACAGACATGACAGTGTGGGATCAAAAATATTGCAAGAATATTTCTCCCTACCAGAGGGACGGTGGTTAACTGACCAAGCGTGGTTTCTCCTTTTATTATGACTCATGACAATAATGGCCAAAACCCAGTTTACAAATCCGACTTGGATTGGGGACGTCGAGAAGGTTTATCTACAAAATCATTTGAGTTTGCAGGAAGTGAAGGGACACCAGATTTTTTTTAGGTTCACCTACTTTTGCTTTGAGCTCCAAGCAGGGTGAAGTGAATTTAGCAAGGGAGAAGAATTCTTGATTACAGAATTGGGACCAAATAGAAAAATTTAAGGGGAGAGGAAAGAAACCACCAAAGAAGTAAAATGTGTAGTTGGGATGGTACTGCCATTGCATGCTTGTCCTCGCTGTCGCAGGAGACGAGTGGTTTGGTGCTTGCAGGAGTTGCGTTTCGGTTGTGTATTGACACTCCATGGCGCCAGGTCCAGCAGGGACTTCTGTTGCTGCTGAGCATCTGTAAGTGTGTCTCCACTCCTGCTTTCTTCTTCTGTTCTAATTTAGGTCGTCTCACTGCGTTGGCGTCTCGCTTAGGTGCTTGAGTCCAAATAAACTACTCTGAAATTTATCCAAAAGACCTTTCTTCTGTATATGGACAATCTTGGAGTGCTGACGTTAATTTTTCCCCCCCGTCCAATCTTATCATCCCTTTTGAAGAAATAAATTTGAATTGTGATTTTCAAATCTAGTTGAAGATGTCCCTGCTCATTGCAGGAGGGTTGGACTAGATGACCTTTAAAGGTCTCTTCCAATCCAAACCATTTGATGATCACTATAATGCTTACAAATCTCACTTTTCCTGCATTAGAGGTTTCATTATAGATGATCAAATGAACTGACATGTAAAACCGCAATGATAACCAAGATGTTGAGCATCTCCATGGGCTTTTCTGCCCGTCTAGGATGTTTTTACAGCATCAGCTGTCACAGATGCGTCAGTCTGGCATCAGTTTTGATGTTGCAGGGGTGTTATTTCGGGTATCAGTGGCACGAGGCTATTTGCTCCTGCAGGAGAGAAATTCGGAGAGCTCTTGTGCCAATATATTCAGATTAAGCAGTGAGGTATGTTTAAATTGGCCATTTCCTTATCAGATTTTTTAAAGTTTATCTATTTCAGGAATTTCTGCACCACACGGTATGCCTTTTTGACATACCAGCGGATGGATAAATCCAGGTTGTCTTGAGCAAGCGAGGCTGTTGCGATCACCTGAGGACTGGGATCGGGGAGAGTGTTTCACTATTTTTGTAGTCCCTAGTCTGGGTTACGGGATGTTATAATAAAACCAAGTGAACTTTGCTTCCAGAATTGCCCCTTTAGCAGCCTCAATGCTGACACTAATCTCTATTTTTTCCGAATCATCCAATATTTGGCAAACTCTGTCCGTGATTTCAGGCTTTAGCTGTCTCAGATTATTTATGACGAGTACTGATGCTTCCAGTGGATGGTTTATTTTGGATTTTTGCCACGTGTTGCTTACACTGTCCCTGAAAATGAAAATACTGAGATTGGTCTTTCTGAATGGAAAAATAAGAAATGGCATGACTGAAAGCCTCCATTTCAGTTACTTACTGTTCTGAAGGAAATTGGAGCATCCTCATTTGTTCGATGTCCCTTTACAAAATAATGCTTGCTGAAAAACACAGCCCCCAATGCAAGAGCGCTCACTGTATGAGGTTATATGTATGTTTAATTTGAGAAAGCGTATTTGCTACCACTGTTTATTAAACCGTGGTCAATTAGTAAAAGATTGCATATAATATAAAAGCAAACCGCTATTTACAAGTTTAGTGTATGCACAAAGCCTAGTTGACCATCATAATTTTAGTATGTTTTTTCTGTCAACCTGCTGGTAATCAGATTATTATTGTGATTTTTATAAGGGTCTCTGAGGTCCTTAGAAATATTAATCTATTTTGTTAGGTAGGAGGACACAAGGTTTAATTTGTAACCTTATGTTTGTTTGCAGATCGTGCTTTTTATGTTGCAAGTAGAAGTTTATTGTGATAGTAAAATTGAGCAAAATCAGTGTGCAGGGTCAGTTTGAGTTGAGAATCTTCATTCAAACATAGAAAATGGAAAAGGATATAGAAAATATTAGGCTGAAAGTATATTGGCTTAAAATGTCATAAATTTTTCCTTTCACAGGCATGCATAGTCCATAAATTTTGGCTGGAGTGTTCGCAGGAGTTTGTAATTATTTCTGACCTCTGAGGTCTGATGTATCCTCTAGTTTTCCATCTCCCACGGGATCAGCATCCCGTTACTGCCAAAGCCAGTACATGAGCGAAGCAGCTGAACGATAGCTCGGCGATAAAGTCAGGTACAGAGACAAGCATCCCCTTTCAGTGAGATACTAGCTTTTCTTTTCCATAAGCCTAGATAAATGACTTAGATGTAGCCTCTTTTTTTTTATATGTTCTCATTTAAATGTAAACACGTAGCTTTTAATTAAAATAGCGCATAGAGCAAGTATTTGCGGGTTGCAAAATACTCTGTTTTGTTCTTTTCATGTCCAAACGCAAAAATATCATTAATTTTAAAAGTCATGTAAAAGCTGACATGACAGCCTGCTTGAACAGTTGTCATTAGGAGAGCCTTTCTCCTTGACATATGCTAATTACCTAATTACATGGGTTTCATTGCAATATTTTCTCCAAAATACTTTGGAAACTGACTGTCTGCAAGAGGCGTGTTTGATGTTGAGCAGAGCCGGGCTCATGCGCATCAGCGGTTGGGAGACCACAAGCAATTATCTTCATTAACATTTCTTTGACCTAACATAATACTCCAAGACATGTTTAGCTTTATTAAAAGTAAATCCTGTGGCACGCCTCCTGTGATTTATAAGGCTCAAATTAACACCTCTTTGCTTTCTGACCTCACTAAATTTCTTACTCATTAGTGGAAGCTTCTGGCGTTTGAGTGGGTTTGGGGGGAGGACTTGGCTCTTCTGCGTTCCCAGAGTTACTGGGGCTTTTAGCATCTCTGTGGGGTTCACGCTTGGCTCGCAATTCTGCTGGATTCAAGTTGTTTGGATGCAGAAGACACAGATATTTGTTGTTCTACCGAGTCCATGGAGAATAAGCATCTACAGAGAAGTGAGGAAAGCTGTTGGCTGGGTGGGGTAGAGTGGTCTGATGCTTTATAGAGGATTTATTTGACAGGAGGGAGGAGGTGGAAGGGAAGGTCAGTTTGCTCAAGGTAACCAACTTAAAGTCCTGTTTGCGGTTCTCACGTGAGTCAGCAGTCTTCGATACACTTTGATAACGTGAATAAAAATAGCCAGCCCTCTAGTCGTAAGCTTTGAAGTAAAATCTCGATGAGGAATTATCTAGCGTAAGTGTGGTGTTTTGTTTTCTTTTTCCCTTCTTGAAGAAAAGCCGATGCTGGAGTCTGTAGAGCTAGACAAAGAAAGCCCAGCCCAGCACTTAACTGACATCATCCCTATTGCATCTGTGCCGATACTAAACCTATAGGAAAGCAGCTGGAGCGCTTCCCGGTATCTAAGTCCTGCTACCAAGCAATGCGCCATGAATCCCTGCCAGATGTATTTCACTGTGACATTAATTTCTTCGCTTTGAATAGCGCGTGGCCAGGGATAATACACTTAATGAAATATCGAGGCGAGAAACAATACGACATAAAATAATGCTTTTCGTTTGAGGACCTCAGAAATGCTTGTAGTAAATAAAACAAATCTGCAAATCCCAGCCTTGCGTGGATGGAGATGATGGGGTGGCTGTGCTTGGACTGAAGGTCTTGGACAGGGCAGCCATGTGAAATGCTTCCTCTGAATACTCTTCCTGACACCAAATATCTGAAGCTCAGGAGCTCCCTAAACCTGATGTGGGTTTTGACCTCATGTTTTTTTTTGACCATTCTTGAGCGTTTAGTTTTGTGCGAGTGAGTTGGCTGTAATACTTCATATCTGATGTCACATATGGACACCTTTGGAAGAGGTTGACTTGGTGGGTCAAGAAGTGCTACTGTTTGAATCCTGGCAGGTTGAGAATCTCTTGGACAGGAAGAGAAAGGAGTTTATCTACCGTTCACTGACACAGGACCATGGGATGATGTATCTAGGGCAAGGACCTGGTCCACAAGGGAAGGCGATGGTCATTTTATCCTAGTGTGAAGCAGCAAAAATTGAAGGGTGTTGTATAAAACCCACCCATGAGAAGCTGACAATTCTTGTCGCAGTCTGGATTTTGGAGCAGCTGTAGGAGTAGGTGAATTCAGTCGATACAAGGTCCTCATCCCAGGAGTGTTGGAGCAAAGTGTCAGGCATATCAGCAGTGCATGCTCTCGGGTGGATGCCCATGGAGGAGTCACGTGTCCATTTACAATGTGATAGAACTTGGAGCTTGTGACCACTGAGTAATTAATTTTTTTTTTTTAAACTCGTGACTAGGCAAATCATTGTGTTTCAAGAGTCATTTTGAATGTTGCTTAGGAAGGCCTTTGAATTGACAAGAGGAAATGGCATCAAGTTGTGCCGGGGAGGTTTAGACTGGATATTAGGACAAACTTCTTCACCGAAAGTGTTGTCAAGCATTGGAAGAGGCTGCCCAGGGAAGTGGTTGAGTCACCATTCCTGGAGGTATTTAAAAGACGTGTAGACGTGGTGCTCAGGGACATGGTTTAGTGGTGGGCTTGGCAGTGCTGGGGTAATGGTTGTACTCGGTGATCTTAAAGGTCTTCTCCAACCAAAATGATTTTATGATTCTACGACAAAGGAGGCATTTTCCTTTTGATTGGAGTATGCCTGTAAGGTGATATTTTAAAGTTTTTTGGGGGTTTTTTTGTGTTTTGTTTTGTTTTTTTTTAATTAGCACTTTATGCAACTGTTCAAAGTCTCAAAAGGTTTATCTCTATAACATCTAGAAAATACATAATTTATATGTATGGGTAAGTCAGTATTGGGAAAGTCAAGGGGTGTTTTCCAAAGTCACGGTTAGCTGAATGATGCTTTCCCTAAGTTGGCATGAAGTATGCAAACACGGAAACGGGGGCACTAACTCTGAAATAAGTTATGTGGTAATATTAAACGATGAGGCTGTAGCAATTTTTGACATGAGGAGAATGCCACTATTGATTCAGTAGGCTGTGTGGTATGTTGCTCACAAAATATTGATTTTATTCTCTGTAAAATACACTGAAAATCAGGTCTTTTTGAATCCTTGATGCTTCAGAGTCAGGGAAAACTTAGCAAAAGCTTGAGGTGCTGTTGGGTAGTTATGTCCGAGTAGAGGAGAGCTTGAGCTGTGAGTAGTGTTTGTGTGTTAAATATGCTTCTTTATTACACCTTTGGTGTATGAAACCCCTGCTGCCTTTCCAGATGTCGGTTGGGAATCATAATTTGCTGTCTTTAAGGCGATTGGTCTGATTGCTTGAGTTGTTCCATTGCATCTCATGGTGCGCTTCAACCGTTTTTCAAGGATCCCTGTCAAGATAAAACACCTAACCTTTTTTTTTTTTTCTGTTTTAGCATTGCTAACATGATGACCTGACAAGATATAGGACGGTCCTGACTATGCAGCGCAGGTACTGATGGGAAAGGATCCAATATGAGTGTAAATGATGTTGGAGGAAGACGACGCTTTGAGGATAGCGAGTACACGCTGCACATATACCCCGGGAGCATCGCGGAAGGGACTATCTACTGCCCCATCACTGCCAGGAAAACTTCCACGGCCGCCGAGGTGATCGATTCGCTCATTAATAAACTTCAGCTCGAGAAAACAAAATGTTACGTCCTTGCCGAAGTGAAGGAGTTTGGTGGGGAGGAATGGATCCTCAACCCTACGGACTGCCCGGTCCAGCGCATGATGCTGTGGCCTCGCATGGCCCTGGAGAACCGCATCAGCGGCGAGGATTATCGCTTCCTCCTGCGGGAGAAGAACCTAGACGGGTCCATTCACTACGGGAGCCTCCAGTCCTGGCTGCGGGTGACAGAGGAGCGTCGCAGGATGGTGGAGCGTGGCTTCCTTCCCCAGCCACAGCAGAAGGACTACGATGACTTGTGCAGCCTGCCGGACTTGAACGAGAAAACGCTCCTGGAAAATCTCAGAAACCGCTTCAAGCAAGAAAAAATCTACACCTATGTAGGCAGCATCCTCATCGTTATTAATCCGTTCAAGTTTCTACCTATTTATAACCCCAAGTATGTCAAGATGTATGATAACCATCAGCTGGGAAAGCTGGAGCCCCATATTTACGCTGTGGCAGACGTGGCTTACCACGCCATGCTTCAGCGGAGAAAGAACCAGTGCATCGTGATTTCAGGAGAGAGCGGGTCGGGAAAGACACAGAGCACCAATTTTCTGATTCATCACCTCACCGCCCTCAGCCAGAAGGGATTTGCCAGCGGAGTAGAACAGATTATTCTTGGAGCTGGACCAGTGCTTGAGGTAAGATGGGGATGATAGTAGCACGGAAACTTTTTAACGGTGCAAAAAAAAAAAAAAAAAAAAAAATCCAACCAACCCAAGTGGTTGGGGTTTTATTATGACACTAGGCTGGGGTTATCTGGTAAATGCTGGTAATAAAGTTACAACGGTATTAGGAATAAGACAAGGTTGTGTTTCTACCTATGGAATAATAGTTGCTTCAAAACACAAAGGGAAAAATAAAAGTAGAGCCAATGGCTTGCGAACAGAATTATTAATGCTTTGTTTTCACTCAAGTGTTTTTTAATACTGGTATATCTTAGTGATTTTTAGGTTTGAAAATGGAAATGAAAAAGCCTTTCTCGAATAAACGGTAGCCTTTCCTTATAGTATGTTGCATAAAGAATTGCTTGCATGTAGTGTATTGGTAGTGTTGTGTTTCGGGAGTTTCTGCGCCCTCAACTTCACTGAGCTTGGGGAATAATCAAAGGGAACTTTCATGGTCAAAATTTTATTTTCTAATCATGAGTACTAGATTTGGCCGGTGCGATTAGTTACGTTATGAGGACCTTTCCTGGGGAGAAAAGGAGATTAGATGAACCGCACCATTAACTTCACAGATATGAAACTATAAAGAGGGATACAAGCATTCATTAATTAATTTGCCTTGAATTTGTGCCGTAACTCTTTGAAATGGTTTTCCTTGGACCTGTCAGTTTTGCTCATTAAAGAGTTTTTTTTCTTAAAGCCTGTCTGCATGTGGGTGACATGAGCATCAGCTTCAGCCGTGCTGTGGCTCTTCCTTTGAACCGCAGTGCGTGAGGTGGCTCAATCGTTGCATTTTCTTCTCTTAAAATTAAAAGTGAGTTTGACTGTGTTTTCTAAAGATAATAAATCTCATGGAGTTCTTGCTGGAGTCGATGAGAAAATATCAGACCAGGCTCCGGTAGTCTGCAATTAATGGTTGTTACTGCGATGACCCGATTAAGTGACCGCATTAATTTAAGAAAACAAGTAGGAAAACTATTGTGTTCCACCAATCCTGGTATTTATTTGAAACATTTGCATGCCTGCTTGGGTTTTGGTATGCTTTTTAATATACCTTCATGGACCAAGGTCTGCTTTATAATTCTCTTGCGCAGTGTCAGAGAGAGTATCTCTGTCTAGCTTGGATTTCCAGAGGTGGAGAAGAGAGCTCTTCATGAAAGAGAAGGTAGAGGGAAGCTTTGGGAATTGGGGTTTTTTTCTTAAATTCTAGATAAAACAGTCCAGTTGCAAAGCTGCCTGACCATGACTCAGTCCACTGATGCAGTCCCATAAATAAATGAGCTGTTCCACCTACTTGAAAGATGAAATCTTTTTTTTTTTTTTCTCCCCCAAATCCAAACTTCTAGTCATTGCTTATCGGCAAACCAGCTTGTGTTGGGAGGCAAAAAAATAGAGGATGCACGTTTCTTTGCTTTTTCTGCTGTTATTTTATGCAGGGAAAAGTAGGGTGCAGGCCATTTCAGGATGGTGTAATTTGAAGATCCTTGGTTGTCAGGATTCCTGTTGTTACCCCCGTGTTTCAGGATCTGAAGTTGAAGTCTGCTTGCTCGGCTCTTGGATGGAGGGCAGCTGTTTGCTGGGAATTCTGCTTTGGTGATGGCCACTTCTTCCCGAGGACTGTTGGGTGTGTTGGGATTAGCTACAAGGGAGAGATGTGCTGAGCCTCTTTGCTTTCCTTTCGCAAGATCTGCAGCTGTTTTTAACAAAAAAAAAAAAAAAATTAAAAAAAATATATTTGAATCATATCTGTTATTTCTTTTGCTTTTGGAACAGAAGTTTGCATTCCTTTGCTCTGGCAGCTGGACGGCTGCTGTTGTGCTTCTCCAGCTGCCTCCAGGTCTCTCGGAGAAAGTGAGGGTAATCCAGAATTTCTTCTGCTCTGCCAGTGCCAGTCCCAAATAGTCACAAATCACACAGGCTTAAAGATAAGATGTGCATACTTGTGCTTTTCCTTCCCTTCCTAAAATTTCCTAAAAAAGGGATCTTCAGAGAAGATCTGTTGTAAAGGGTTGTGTTAGCCTGCCACTCATTTGCAGATTTGACCTTTTGATTCCTTGCATTTGTGGTTGAAATATGCTTTGTGCTTCTCTTAGCTTAGATACCAAACTTGTGTTGTGGTTTTATTTTTTGTCCTCTTTTTCTTCGTTCTTCTCCCCTCCTCCGGTCACCTTCTTCAATCCCCTTGTTTTCCCTCTGCGTATTTAAAATTAAATTCTGTTCAGCTCAGGCTTGTCTTTTAGGAGGCAGCGACATACCTCTTCGCGCTGCGACTTCTGATTTAGGGAACAGAGCACAGCAAATAAAGAGATTAACAGGTCCGAGTAAACTCTTTTCTTTCCCTGCTTGCAAATCGAGTCTGGTAGCACAAGCGTTTCCACCAAACTGCCTGCTCCTGGGAACACCTTCGCAATCGTGCTCGCACGGCAGGAACGGAAGTGGAGCAAAATTAAGATTTTTTTTTTTTTAAATTTTATTTTTTTCCTGCAGCTTCGCTGTTTTCCTAACTTACCTTTTTTGAATAACCTCAGGCTATTGTTTGTGATTTTTTTGTTGTTGTTGTTGGGCAAGATTCCCGTGAGCCTTGTCCAAGTCGCACTTTTGGGGACAGCTGTCAAGGCAAGCTGTTACTGCCATCTAAACGTGGTAATATCATCCAGTAGTTGTATGTAGCAGCGACTGCAGTTAGATGTGTGTCCTTTTAAAGCATATTCGATGTAAGTCGTATGGATTTTCTTTTTCCTACAATGGGATTTGATAGGCAAGCTTTTTTGTAGCGGTGCTCCTTGGAGTGGTTGCAATTTGCCTTTTTTTGTTTGGTGAAAAATGATATAAAATATTTACTTACTTATATATTGCTTATTTGTGATAAATGATATTACTTAAATACCATACTTATTTTTCTAGTAACAAGGTTCCAATTGGTTGAAAAAGGTGATTTTCTTTATATTTTTCTGTATTTTTCTCCATTTTCTTATAAAGCACATCTTTTCCCTATAGAAGATTGCTTTTTCAGCAGGGCATCTGTAGTGCTGAGATTACCAAAGTTTTGCTCTCTGGCTATTTAGTTTCAAGACCGAACTTCTCAAATTCAATTGATTTATGTAGCTATCAGAGGAAGAGTTGCATGTGCTGCAATTCGATTGCATTTTGGATAGACTTCATGCAATACTTTAGATGAAAACTTCATTATGTTCAGCTTGATGCTCCATCAAGGACCTGGGGCGTGTAACTTTGCTGCCACGTAGGTGTTTTTTATTTAGGTGCCAACCTTGATATTATTTAAGAAAGCATCAAGGAAGCATGCCGGTCAGGCAAACACTTCACACCAAAATTGCACTTTTTTTTCAGAGGAAAAAAATAGGAGGAGCTTCCTATAGGCAGCTTATGCAAACCAAGAAGTGTTCCTACTTCTTTTCTAATTCCAAAAGCCACAATTAAAGATTTACTCTAAAAAAAAAAAAAACCCAAACCCAAAAGTGTTGTTATCACAGGACTTCTAATTAAGGGTGATGAGATACTAGAAGAGGTTGCCTGGAGAAGACATGGATGCCCCTTCCCTGGAAGTGTTCAAGACCAGGTTGGATGGGATTTTGGGCAACCTGGGCTAGTGGAAGATGTCCCTGCTCGTGGTGGGGTGGTTGGACTAGATGATCTTTGAAGGTCCCTTCTAACCCAAACCATTCTCTGATTCACTTAGGGGTCTACCTGGAGAACTGTGGTTTAGCCACAGGGCTGGTTTACCCCATAGGTAGGTAACTTGTTCATGTGAACTTAGGACAGTGTTTTAAGACCCTGTTTTCTTTTTAATTAGATTACCTAGAAACATCCAGATGAACTTTATATTTGGAAGCCCAGCTTGTTTTCACAGAGACAGGACGTTGGTGCACCCATGATCCCCGTGATCATCGCCCTGGCCAGTGCACAACGCAGCACGTGAACGTCCTCCTCCGTTCGGTGCAAAGCGAAACATAAACCATGCTTCAACTTTCCTGGGGAGGTTTGAATGCAAGTTAATTTATTACATCATAGGTTTTGGTAGGTTTTTTTTTTCTTTTTTTCTTTTTTTTCTAGTTCTCAGCAAAAATGCAGAAGTAGCAAATTTCTCCCTGGCTCAGGTATGCCCGAAGGTCCCCAGACAGGTATCGGATGAGCCTAGATCTAAAGGAGCCTGCATCAGATCATTTTATCATCCGTAACTTTCTCAACATTTGTCACAAGAAGTACTGTGATGGCAACTACAAAACCCAGACATGTTTTCTAAGCAGCTGTTTACATGCATCTTCAAACGTCCCAGTGGGGATTTCTCAATTGCTTTTAAAAAAAAAAAAAAAAGCAAAAAGAAATGTTTCTGTGCCAAGCTGAGAAATGCTGTCAGCGGAGGGTAGCTGTTGCTGTCCTTCATAGCTGATGTGCATCTGCAGTGTCTGTGCCAGATAAAAAAAAAAAAAAGAATTGATTGCTTGAATTGCTTTTGAAAAAAATTGCAGCTAGTCCTTTGTATGCTGTTTGCATTCCTGATAGGTGGTGGTTTGCATAGAAACCTTCGGAACAGCAGCTGGAATCGCTTTTTAATTTCTGGAGTGATATTACACAATACCTGTGTTTTGCTTGTGTGGGGAAGTTTATAGCTTCAGTTTTAAGGTCTAGAAGTCCAAAAGCTGCTGTTTTTTTTTTTTTTTAATCCTGATTATTGGATTGTTAGAGGAAAATGTAAGCAGCAACTAAAAGTTACTGAATTTTATTTCATAGGACTTTGCCGTGGTCATGCACAGCCCCCTTCCAACTGAATGAAGCTCTCGCAGCAGCTGAAGAGCTGGCCTCTGTTAGGTGCGAGTGAAAACGATACCGCGCTGCCAAAATTTCAGTAGATGCTGCTGAATGTTTCCAGAGTTAAACAAAGAGCTATTGAGTGGAGTTTAAAAAAAAAATATTTAAAAAAAAATCAATTAACTAGAAGAATCAGGCATGTCCTGGCCTTTCAGTATATTCGAGTGGCATGGGACAAATGCGGAGATGCTGAAGCTAAATTGCGCGTGCATCCTCCGCTGCTTCTCCCAAGCAATTTGGGCGGACACATGCAAGACCTGTAGTGATCCCAGGTAGGATTCAGCTTCGCCGGCAGATCCCACCCCGTTAATTCCTGCAGCGTGTAGCCAGGATAAGGGAATGCTCTTTTCATAGAGCAAATTATGGTGCGATTATTTGTCTGTGAGAAAAGACGTTTTTGAATCGAGCGTATCCGTATTTTTACTTGGAACAGTATCAATGGGAGGTAAACTTTGAGTATATTCACATAGTTTTTCCTACTGGCAACAGTATTAATGGGAGGTAATCAAATTTCATTAAAATGGACTTTAAAATGAGAAGTTCAGTTTCCAGTACACTGATTTGAAGTCATTAGTCTGCGTCTTGTGGCTCTAGAAGTTTTACATCTAAAAAAATGGATTTATATGAAGGGGAGAGGCAAGGACTCATTATTCTGCTCATTACTCTCTTTCAATCATTTTTAACTGATAATATAAACAATTATTATTGATCTCCTGTATGGTCTTAGTTTGGGGTAGGTGTTTAATGCAGCAGCCGGGATTTTTATTTATTTTTTTTTTTTCTCGCCTTGCGTTCTTCCCTCCCCAGTGCAGGGAAAGGTTAGAGAGGGAGCAGCGCACAGAGATTATACAGATGATGCCTAATGTGGGAAGAATTTGTGCAGGCCTCCGCCGGCAGCAGTGACACAAAGGACTCATACAGCAAGGCTCATGCACCGAATGCTTTTCACCAGCGCTTTCAAAATGCTGTTATTCTTTAGCTGGGGATATTTTACAGTTTCAGGCTCTGTATCAAATAATGTCTTGTTCATCCGTTTCTCTGATGCTCAATTATTTAGGCTTTTTTCTTTAGAGGCTTCTTGCAACATCCAGATTGGCTGTATTGGTGGCTGAGTTGAATATTATTATTATTTTTCATTCTTTGCTATCTTCAGCAAACATTTTGTTACCCCAAAGTCCAACTTATTATGATGCTTGAATGACAGAAATTGTTATTCTGACCTGAGATGACTACAGGGAAGTGGATTAGTTATTAAAGCAGTTTCATGTGAAGCTGCCTTTTTCTCCACCCTTAAGACTTAGCAGCTGTTTTGTTTCCGGGAGAGAAATGCTAAATAAAACCAGGGAGCATTTCATTGAACCTACGCATCCAAGCATCCCATCTTTTTCCCTTCCCTCCTCGCCACCTCTTTTTGGGGGAGTTGTTTTGTTTTGTCATTTGTTCTCATTCATACCCTTCCATTTTTATCCTTTTCTTTAGTTTTCTTTCACTGATCTTTTAGAGTTTCACCTAGATATAGATCATTAGAGGAAAAAGTATCTAGATTTTGTAGCTATCTGGATCTCTAGATATCCAGACTTCATGGACCCCCGGATATCTGGATATGTAGATTTTCTAGATATTTATCTATATAGATGTTTGTATATCTACAGAATATAATCCTGAGTCTGACTCAAGCAGGGGTTCGTGCTTGCATGCAACCATAGTGAACCCAGATGATGCTCAGCATTATACGGTATTAGAGAACAAGTCACTTAATAGCATTTTTTTTATAATCTTCCACTGCCTTCTTGCACCAGTGTATCTGTTGTTTGGTTTTGTATTAAGCTTTTTTTTTTTAAACTTGACTATCAAGGTGCACATTTTATAAAGCATGAAGGAACGACCTCTTTTCTGAAAGCTTTTTGGTTTTTTTTTATATATATATCTCAGATAATATAATGATAATGTAGCACTCTGATAAGTAATGTTTTTGATCAAAGATTGTGCTGCTCCTGTCTAGTAAGGCTTCCATGAGGACTTAATATCGATAACCAAGGCGCAGACTTTTTATCCCTAATGTCTGTAGTTAATATGGCACTGTATTTTTCTAGTCACAGAATGAGAAATTAATGCTCTAGTAAGGATGTTGTTTCTTTCCCCCCTCCCTTCTCCCAGTCAAAATACAGATTTTTTTTTGGTTTTAGGCCCATTTACTGAGATGCCTTTGACTTTTTTCATGGCTGGGGAGCCTGTATCGGATTTTACGCGCCGGGCTTGGGTGCTGGGTGGATGCCAGAGAGGTGGTGTGCTGCAGCTTGGTTGCCCGTGGTGGGGAACAGAAGAGCCTGAGAACAAGGAGCCTTTGTAGGACAGGGACTACACCCAGCTCCGGTGGTAACAGTTGACAAATTTTGGCTTTTTAACGGCTTCTGCCGTCCCTGTGGCTTTTCCAGGTGCAAAACGTGAGTGCTCTCCACTAAACATCGCTGGTGAGAGCGTTTTGGTTTGCTGCCCGAAGAGCAATATCCTCTCTTGTCTGCTCAATGACAAGGTGATGGTGTCTTATTGAGCTCCGAGTTCCAACAAATTGTTTCCTAAGGCAGCAAGTAAAATGTTCTGCATCTGTTCTCAGGGTCTTCAAATGTGAGAGGCTTTCCCTTCTTATTTATAACACAGAAATTACTATTTATACTACAGGAATTGCTATTTATAGCACAGAAGTTGTTATCATCGCTTATTTTATACAGTGGAAAGAGACAGAAAATGCCATTAGTTATGGGTTTTTTCCTTTAATGTCTCCAGTGTTGTGGTTTAACCCCAGCCAGCAGCTAAGCCCCACGCAGCCGCTCGCTCGCTCCCCCCGCAGTGGGATGGGGAGAGAATCAGAAGGGTAAAAGTGAGAAAACTCGTGGGTTGAGGTAAAGACAATTTAAGAGGTAAAGCAAAACAAGGAATTCATTCCCCATTGGCAGGCAGGTGTTCAGCTATCTCCAGGAAAGAAGGGCTCCATCACGTGTAACGGTGACTTGGGTAGACGCCATCACTCTGAACGTCCCCCCCCCCTTCCTCCTTCTTCCCCCAGCTTTATATGCTGAGCATGACGTCATACGGTACGGAATATCGCTTTGGTCATTGGGGTCAGCTGTCCCAGCTGTGTCCCCTCCCAACTCCTTGTGCACCCCCAGCCCACTCGCTGGTGGGGTGGCATGAGGAGCAGAAAAGCCCTTGGCTCTGTGTAAGCGCTGCTCAGCAGGAATGAAAATATCCCTGTGTTATCAGCGCTGTTTTCAGCACAAATCCAAAACATAACCCCGTACCAGCTACCAGGAAGAAAATGAACTCTGTCCCAGCCAAACCCAGGACGTCCAGTGATTGTTGATGTACGTAAACCTAAAGGACGAGGGTTACTTCTGGAGTCGATGCACGTGGCTGGCGCTCACTCCTGCCTCTTCCCCTCATTTTCCTGTATGAGCCTGGACAGGTCCGCAAGCATCGCGTTTGTAAAGGTACCAAAGTACCTAGCTGTCCTGGATGAAAATTAAAGTTATGTATACATGCATACATTATATGGGTGCATATACACCCTATATAGATGTTAGCAAGAGGTTCAGCACAACAGGGAGCCATTGTGTGGAGGGAAGCAGGCGGTGCTGAGCCCGCTCCAGGGTCTTACTGCAGACAGACTCCCATCTGGTCCTGCAGCAGAAGACCTCGGTTGCCTGCAACCAGGATTTAGTTTGAATCGTAGCAATTTTGGAGCATAGAAACTGAAGTGGATTTAGTGGGGGGGGTCAAGAGGTTCCCTTTGAAGACCTCCTGAGCCAACTACAGCACAGGCGGCAACGCAATGTATACACCTTATTTCCCCATATGCTTCCTATAGGAAGAGAGAAGTCGACGCCTTTGTTGATGCCTGCAAGTAGAGCACGAGCATCGGTGTGAATAGCAATCGTTGTTTAGGGTTGTGTCAACAGAAATGTCTAAACCCAAGAACTGCTGGGATGAGTGGTGTTGACCATCTCTTCTACAGCTTGAAGAAGATTGCATTTTCTTTGTGGTCCCAATGTCTGCCAGATAAAGAAGCTTAACCAAGTGCCTCCTACTTTGATCAAATAGCTTTGCCAAATTCAACAGAAATCAATTAAAAAAAAAAGTAAGGCAATATAGCGAAGTGTAGGCAGAAGTTGCACGAGTCTCGCCGAAGCTCATGGCAGGATTTTGGGGTAAGCAAATAAAATCATTGCTTACCATGTTTGCGGAAGGGATCTGCCTTAGCTGCAGCAGCCGGTTGCGACTCGCTTTTATTCGTTTAATTAAGATGGATGAGGGATAAACGTCGTGCCAGACAGTTGAGCCTTTGGCTTTGTCACAGTGATTGGGGATTTGGACTTTTATGGGCAAAGGCTGCGACAGAGAAGATGAAAGGACAAGCTGAGTCTTAAGAATTACTACTGAGTTTAAAAACAGCAGAGAAATTTTGCAGATCATTTATTTTAGGACATGCAAAGTAATTAAGAAAAAAAATTATGTCCATTTTGTGTCAGTGGGAGCAACAAATTAACGAAGCTTTCTATCGCTGGGATGGTTGGTGCCCCACGCGCATCGCCGCTCACTCCCATGAAGCTTCGCGATGTAGGTAAGCACCGCCTCGGTTTTGTAGAGAAGAGCCTTGGAGAGTGGGGTCCTGCTCCTTTGCCCACAAGGATAGCTGCTCTCAGCTTGATGAAGGCTTCACCTCATCCTTCATCCCATCCCTTGAGGACATTGGGCAGGATGAAGCTTCCCTGCTGGTCCCACCACTTTCAGTCGTCTGTACCTCAGGGTTCTCCTAAACTGGCGGCGATCTCTGTCTAATCAATCTGAATGGGTTTTTTGGGGATCAGCTTGACTTCATGAAGTTTGTGACTACCATAAATTATCTTTGTTCCAGCCAGCGCTATAGGAACAGCAGCGTGCCGCTTGCTTTTTCGCCTACACCTCGATGGCTCTACCCCATGCTGCTAACCCAGTAAGGATTTTCATAAAAATACATCTTACTGCGATGCGAAAGCTAAAGATTTTGTTAGGTCCTGATAAAATGAATGATGCCTGCGTTATACAGCTGCCGTCCACCTACGCTTGGTGCTCGTCAGCCGCGGCAAAGCCGTCTGGATGCGAAATGAGTAATTCGGTCTTCCTCGTAAAAGCAGAGCATTTTTAAAAGGATCTATTTCCATTTTCAAGAGTCCTAGCCCCACCAGTACCCATAAGTAGAGCCAGAATAGAGGAAAAGATGGTACAATATTGTTTAAGAATCGAAATAATTCAAAATTTAGCACAGCACAAGACAAATCAGGATGGTTGGCTGTTATGAAAAGCATTTATAGTCATGAAAGCGAATTGTGTCAGTTATTTCCATTACAAAAGGTACCAGGAAAAATGGGGGGAAAAAAGAAGTTCAACAATGTCTGGCCATAATGCAATTAAAAGATGTTATTTTTTTGCTAGCATTTTACAGATCTGTAATATCCTTGTGTTTGATAGAAGGGAATAAGAACAGAGAAACGGGGTTCCTATGCGGCGACTTGTGATAGGGATCAAAGATTTACTGATTGTCCCAAAATAGGCAGATTTACTTACGGTTTTTAACTGGGAGAAAGATCTTGGACAAGTAGCCGTGTGAGAGATGCCAAAGGAGAATGAAAGCATGTGGATAAAAAGTCCAAGATAAGGGCAAAATGTTAAAACTTTAATCTGCTTTATCATTGAGGAAATTGGAAATTTTTTTGGAGAAAAAGCAGGTTTGGGGAGCAAAGATTTGGCGTGGTGGGTCGGGGTAGGAGCTCTATCCCAAATATTTGCTGCTCGAGCGCTTTCCAAAGCAGAGCAGATCTAATCTCTCCAGACTTCAGTGAAGCATCTGATGTGCTTGGAGAAGAAACAAAGAAGAAGAAAAAGAAAAAAGAAAGAAAGAAAGAAAAAAAAGAGACCAAGCAGATTTTTAATAACGTGAAATGGTTTTTTGCAGAATTACTGCTTTCTCTGAATTGGGAAAAATTTAAATACAGGCTGGGAGACGTAAGGGGTAGCGCCGAGTCTCCTATGGGAAAGTGTGGGGTTCGGGTGGGGTTTTCTTCTTACAGCCTGCAAAGGTTACTGTGAAATTGAATTATCCTTTAATTAAGGAGATCCAGAAGATTGTCCTGAAGAGTGGAAAATTCCATGGTTTTTTTTTTGTTTGCAAAAATAAGTGGAGTGGGCAGCATCCAACGGAGCCAGGGAAGATTTGAAGTCACCTCCTTAAAACGACCTTCTCTACAAGGCTTATATCCCCTTCTTCATCGAAAATAAACTTTGTAGGCTTTAGAAATACACTTCTACGGCTCTGAAAAATGTGAAGTTGGAAGTATTGGAGTTTATTTCTTTATTGCCTAGGCTACGGCTGAGGGACGGCGATGCTCAGAGGAATGTATTTGAATTATCAGCCTGAACTCTGCATTTCTGGGCCAGAGTTTTCTTGGTATTTGGAGGCCTCTGGGATAGAGGTAACCTTGCCAACAGTTCATAAATTTGAGCCAGGGTTTTTTACCTTAGTCAGGAAATTCATGTTTGAGCTGTATTTAAGCTGGGATTCACGGTGATCTAATCCCAGCATGCTGCCAAACCCAACCTGCAACTTTTTTTTTTTTTTTTTGGTATTTTGTTGCTCTTTTTTTATTTTAATGTTCATGTTTTGGGTTGCTCCCTTCCCTCTCCATCGCCGTTTTTTCCCAGAGCCGTTAATCAGAAGCGGATGAATGCACGCAATCACCCTGCAGTAAGCCTCTCTGCTAATTGCAGGCGCGGTGATGGTGGCAGCGAACGCAGGAGCGGCCGTAACTGCAGGCACTGCTCTACCGCGTGCATGGGGCAGAGCTGACCTGCTACGCGGCGGGAAGCGCTTTCCAGGAAAAATTACAATGAGTAAATATTTTTAATTTCTCTAAACAGCAGCTAGAGGAAAGCACGTGGTGGTATTTTGCAAGTATTGGGACATTATGCGTGTGTGTACACACATAAATCTGCATTGCCAAAATAATATATGTATAATAATATCTGCTATAATAATATATGTAATACAATATTAATATAATAATATACGCACACACAAAAATCTGCATTGCAGGTGTCGTATAGAAGTCCACAGTGATATAAATCTCTAACATAAAATCTACAATAAAAATAATGTAATAACAATATAATAGTATGCAATGATAATAACAATATAATAGTATTTTGCAAGTCTTGAGAGATTATGTGTGCGTGTATGCACAAGCACATGCAAATCTGCATTGATGATGTCATATAGAAGTCCAAAATAATATCTATAATTAAATCTATAATAATATATATAATATAATAGTAATATAATAATACACACACACACACAAATCTGCATTGCAGGTATCGTGTCGAAGCCCACAATAATATATATATTATAATAATACCTATTATAAGAATATATCTAATATAATAATATATAACCACAAAAAAATCTGCATTGCAAGTGTCATATAGAAGCCTAAAATAATTAATCAAGTAAAACCCCATGAAGCTCAGCATCCTCCTTGTAAAAAGCATTAATTAAACTTAACTCTCAAGCTTCAGAAGAATGCTTGTGATAATACGAGTAAACCCTTTTTCTTATGGAAAAGCACAGTGATGGAATCTTAAAATATTTTGGAGACTCCCAATGGAAATTTGTCCAGTACTTTTAATTATTGCATCTGTTAATGAAAAGGCAAGGTGTATTACATGTTGCTTGTTGTGTACGAGCGACCCTGACAAATAATTTGAGATAGTACTCCAGTATATAGGTGCGTAACTGGGAGCGGAAAAGGATGTCAAAGCAAACTTATCATTTTAAGTCAATTTTAAAGGAATTTAAGTGAATTCCCCAAAATAGCAGCTGATCGCTACCGGGATGATGATCCATGGTGGTCCTTGGAGCAGTGCTGTTGGCGTCTCGGTTCCCCCTATGCAACCCTGGTTCGGGCAGTGATTTTTGGGTAGCAATTAGGGCACAATGAGGCTCATTTTTTTCCTCCCCTTGCAAAGAATAACCGGTTCCTGTGCTCTGAATTGCATCTTCTCTTAATTGCCACCGTACAGTTGCTTTAAATCAGAATCCGCTATTGCCAGAAGTTTTAGATGAGGGTTAAACGGGGGAAAAAAATTAACGTGGAAAGGGCAAAGATCTTTCCTTGCTTGTGGAGTATGCCTAAAAATTCACCAAGGTAGGTCACCCGCCATTTCAGTTGCCCACGCATATGGCCAGTCAGTTCTTAAATCACCTACGATTTACTCTAACTCTCTATTTTTGCATCATGTAGCTGCTTAAAATGATAAATAACTCTAGTCCTGCTGAGGATGCACCTTGAATATTACCAGCGAGACGCAGCGATACTTCCTAAATTGCCTTGCGTGCATGTACACAAACTCTTTTTTCTTTTTTAATATTCTCAGTATAACAAGTGGGCATCCAAGAGCCGGTAAGCCTGGATTAATCCTGGGCTCGGGCTGCTTCAGGAGGGATTACAAACCATAATATTGGCATTAACGCTGCAAGATGGGAGCGAAGCTTTCCAAAGTGCTTACGCTGCACAAAGAAACTTTACTGAAGCCTTTCGACTCGCGTGCTGCTTTCAACTCTGGGCTGCAAAGGAGAAAACTGTGGTTTCTAGAATTACATCACAATTATAATATTTGTAATAATAGAGATGCAATATAAATAGCCTTATGGCAGAAGGGGAATATATGGGTAATGAATGGGTGCGACCTGCCTGTTGCTGCCTTGGTTTTTTCGTTCTGGCTCGTGCAACCCTTCCCTCTCTATAACATCTGGTTTTCATCTGCTACAGGAAAGCCAAATAATTTCAATAAAACTGGGAGAAAACATAATGCTTTAAAAAACCCCCTGACGTATTGATGCTTGCCTGGTTTTCAAGCGGGGTCGTGAATTAAATTTATCAGCCTGGGTTATTGACAGAATGGATGCTGACTTGGATGCTTGAGTGCATGCATCGTCTGATGGACAACGCAATTAGAGCTTAATGAGGTCGGAGTGCCCCGGTTTTTTTCCTTACAAGGGTCTGAAATGATAAATAACGTGAGTTGAGGTTACTCTGAATTTTGGTGCATCCCCCAGCTGAGGTCTCAGAACGGCCGCCTTTGCTCAAGGGTTAAGCATGCAGCAATATCTGCATTTGCCTGCAACAAAGATGTATTTCCTAAGTTGTCAAATACTAGATATGTTGATTTAAAATAAATAGACAATATATATACGAGGTATATCAATAGAAAATAAATATATAACTGGTATGAGATATATATCCTCTGTATATATATTTATTTTATATTTATATAAATATGAAATAAAAATATGTTATTTTCTTTATATTTCCCCCTCTAGGTCTGATTAAAGTTGTCATTTTGGCTAATTTTAAAGTTTTGAGGTAGCGTGGGTCAGCGTCTGCTTAATCTCCATCACATTAGCCGCCCCTCCTTGACTAAGTGTGGGGTTTTGTTTTTTTTTTTTAATTGCTCTTTATTGATCGTCAGGCTTTTAAAGGAGTCCATAAGTTCTTAGCGAGGGCTTGGCGGCATGCAAATGGAGTATTTGTCTTGCTACAAGCAATATTGACCCGAGCAGTCGGGCACTTGAGGAATATTTAGTAATTTTTTTTCCATTTAGGCCGTAAAACTCCTGCGGGTTGTTAGATAGGCTGCTCCTGCCCTCGCTTTTTTTTTTTGTTGCTGTAAAAGCTTCGTTAAGATATAATTATGAGTAAGCAAAACATAGCTGTTTTCTGTATTAATCACATTTGTTTGGCAAGAGGAATGTAGCTGGGAGAAGAAGCTTTTTGAATAACTAGGCTGTCTTACCTGCTAGCTGAAGGTGTAAAGGATCTGTGTGAGCAAATATTGAAGTCTATAGGAGCCCTAAGTTTGCGTTTTGATTTTAATGGCTGTAATTTTTACATTGCTTTATGATTATCATGTCGAAAGATCTTAAGCGCTATTTTTTCCAAAGAGTTTAATTAAGTTTCTAGCTTTCAACTGGAAATTCAAAAAGTAAAATAGGTTTGAGCTTACTATTAAATTTTGTACTTTGAGAGAAAACGCTGCATTTCCATTTATTTGACTTGATTCAAACCACACTTGATTTGACTTCCCCCCAGACTGCCAGATCCACACTTCATTTTGCTTAGGAGCAAAATTTCTTCGGACAAGGATCCGTGATTGGGATAGGCAGCTTTTAATTGCTGAAAGTGTTTTCAAATTGATTACAGAGTTATTTTATTTTTATCTTTAATGCATTTGTTTTCTAAAACAAATTCCTATTTTCTACATTTCTAAAAATGTAGTAATAATCCCACACCCACTTGGATGTTTTTGGGCTGGCTCAGGATCTGGATCCGGTTGGGAATAGGGTCCCCCGTGTATTTATGCCATGTGTCCCAGGGAACAACAGAGCGTAGATGGGAACCTCCTCCGGTGATGTTGATGCTCAGCACTGCTTATCTTCAAACGTTGATTTTGGAGCTCCATAGCACCAATTCCATCCTTTCCCCCCCGGCCTTTTTTTGTATAGTCCCTCATAGCGTGGGATTGATTTCCCCCCCCCCCCCCCCCCCCCCCCCCCCCCCCCCCCCCCCATGCCTTCTTTCAATTTCTACCTGGGTTTTAATTATTATAGTGACTTCAGACTAGACAGCTGATGAATTTTCAGTAGATCCCGTCCGCCTGGATGTCATCCAAGGGGAGAGATGGGGAAGAAAAGGCAGAAAAAAGGAGAGATGACCAGGGTAATAGCCTCACGTATCGGATGCCGGAGGCTGGGTGACCAAAGCCTTCCTGCTGAAATCCGGCCAGCATGAGGTAGGACAATCGTGCTGCTGTTCTCTTCGGGAGTTATAAACAAGAGGATGAGGCTCAGCAAGAGAAAGAAAGGTTTCTTTCTGTATTTTTCTTTTTGTAAGCTTTTTTTTTAGCTTTCTTTTCCACCCCGCCTCCTCCTCCTGAACTGCAGGCAGAGCTATTTAGAGAAGAAATGCTGTTTTCACATGAGTTTAATTTTTTAACATAGTATTTTACTTGCTGATTAAAGTCAATAAAGAAATACATTTTAATACCTTCTCTTTAAATATGCAAACAAAACCCTCCTTAGCTACCACTAATGGTATTTTTGTTTGGGGTTTTATAAAGCTGCTTTGAGCAAGCAGAAGCAGCGTCCCCGTCTTTCCCATTCAGGATAAATAGATGCGCTCCAGCAATTTCTGCTGCACCCTGCATGCATCTTTTTATGCAAAAAGGAAACAGAATAATAAGCAGCTTAAAAAAAAAAATTAAAAAAAAATTCATATCATCCCAAATGGAAACAGAATAATAAGCAGCTTAAAAAAAAAAATTAAAAAAAAATTCATATCATCCCAAATGGAAGCAGAGTGGCCGGGCTTCTAGCTTTAACCCTGCTTTAGGGATGACGTATTCTTTATTATTTAAGGGAGATCTCCTTCAACTCTACCCCTATAAAATCTTTCCAAATAGCTCCGAGCGATACGTGCTGAGACATTTTGACTATACGACGACTATGCTATGACTGCTTGAGTGGTCATCTTCTTGGTGGTCTCATCAGGTTCAGATTTGGGTGGTATATAATGAGAATAAACAGATTGCTGTATGTCGGCAGTAGCTTTATAGCTCTGTGTAGGGAGTAAAGGTTTTGGAAGTGGATAGTATGTGATGAAGAAAGTGATCTCTGCATCTAAGATACCCTCCAGCCTTTTTTTTCCCCTGCTAAGACTGATATACTCCACATACATGTGCTCTACTGAGTTTGATTAAAATCATATAAACCATCATCTCTGTAGTCCTGCCTTAACTGAAGGGAGATCCAAGACATCAAAACTGTGTGTTTTAATGTGTTCTTGTCTTGTGTTCTTTATGGAGAACACAAAAATTATGTCTTGAATCAGACATCGTGAAGTTAAGTCCAGTTGGTGGCCAGTCACAAGTTGTGTTCCCTGGGGCTCAGTGCTGGAGCCAGTTCTCTTTAATATCTTTATCAATGATCGGGACGAGGGGATCGAGTGCACCCTCAGTAATTTTGCAGACAACACCAAGTTGGGGGGAGGGTTGATCTGCTCAAGGGTAGGAAGGCTCCACAGGGGGATCTGGGCAGGCTGGATCGATGGGCCAAGCCCAACTGTATGAGGTTCAACAAGGCTCAGTGCCGGGTCCTGTACTTGGGTCACACCAGCCCCAGGCAACGCTACAGGCTTGGGGCAGAGTGGCTGGAAAGCTGCCCGGTGGAAAAGGATCTGGGGGTGTTGGTCGACATCTGGCTGAATATGAGCCAGCAGTGTGCCCAGGTGGCCAAGAAGGCCAACAGCCTCCTGGCTTGCATCAGGAATAGTGTGGCCAGCAGGACCAGGGCAGTGACCGTCCCCCTGTACTCGGCACTGGTGAGGCCACACCTCGAGTGCTGGGTTCAGTTTTGGGCCCCTCACTACAGGAAGGACATTGAGGTGCTGGAGCGTGTCCAGAGAAGGGCAACGAAGTGGTGAAGGGTCTGGAGCACAAGTCTGATGAGGAGCGGCTGAGGGAACTGGGGTTGTTTAGCCTGGAGAAAAGGAGGCTGAGGGGAGACCTGATCGCTCTCTACAACTACCTGAAAGGAGGTTGTAGCCAGGTGGGGGTTGGTCTCTCCTCCCAAGTAGCAAGCGATAGGACAGGAGGAAATGGCCTCAAGTTGTGCCAGGGGAGGTTTAGATTGGGTGTTAGGAAAAATGTCTTCACCCAAAGGGTTGTCAAGCACCGGAACAGGCTGCCCAGGGAAGTGGTGGAGTCACCATCCCTGGAGGGATTTAAAAGCCGTGTAGATGTGGTGCTTAGGGGCATGGTTTAGTGGTGGGCTTGGCAGTGCTGGGGTAACGGTTGGACTCGATGATCTTAAAGGTCTTCTCCAACCTAAATGGTTCGATGATTCTTTGAAGTCATGTTCACGCTCTGGAAGCTCTGTATCACATAAGGGTGGTATGGACGGTAGCTGGAGGGCTGAGGTCGTGCCTTTGGGCATCACTCTTCTGCCCTCGGTCCTGCAGGGAGGGATGCTGCGGTGGTCCTTCCCTGCTCGGCGAGCAAGTGCAGGAGTGCCATCAGCTCCTTTCCTTGCAAATGCTGGTTCTCAGTTCGTTTTTACAAACCGAGCGACCCGCTCTTTACTCTGATGTGTGGCTGTGCGTTAGGTCATCACCCGTTTCCAAATTTTAGATGAAAATGTGTTTTTATGTAGGCTATAAATTATATATGACTGCTTAGCGCAGGGGTTGCTTGTTTTTCCCCTTCCTTTTTCACATCCCTGCGCTCTCTCTGGTTAAAGATCCTTTTCTCCTTTTTCGTTCAAGTGGTGAATCTTGCTAAATTCAGAAAAAATACTCTGAATTTGTACTTGAGCTTTGCAGTTTGTCTCAGCCTGGCAGAAGACGTGTGTACTCGAAAGCTTGTTGGATTTTCCAGCTCTTCCAGTTAGTCTGGTTAAAGATAATATTACATCTGTCTACAAAATTTCTCACATCTATCTGTATCCCATCACAGGTACTATGATACCAGCACCAGGTTGTGATTTTCATTTATTTACTATATATTTAGTTACAGAAGAATTACCAAAAGGCTTAAACACTGTGTGGGGATTCTTCAAAGCTTGAAAGAAGAAATGCTGGTCTAGATTTTACTGTTGTAGAGCTTGCAGGGTTCTTACAAGGGGAGTTGTACGGTGATGGAGAGGGAGCATGTCGGCTGAGTATCTTCATAGTGGGGAGCAATCAGAGAGGATTTGTCAGACTCCATGGTGGCAATTAAACGGAAAAGACGTTAAAAGAAATTAAACGTACAGTACCTGTCTACTGGAACCCACCGCTTCAGGAAAACAGGAGAGAGAGAATTTTGTGAGCGTATACTTTAACAAGGCATTGCTTATTTGCATGAAATTAATTGGAAAACAAAGTCTGCTGTAACTGTTTGCTCTGGCAAGCAATGCCTCCATGAATTTTCCAAGTGTGTCTTCTGCATTTCTCCTGCTATCAGCTCTACAAAGTGTCATAGGGCGGATTATTTGTGCATGACTCCCACTGCAGCAAACAGAGGCATGTCGCTTGTTTATTCTGAGCAGGTCACTGTCTGTCCATCCATCACACACCTTTTTTCTGAATATCTTATAATTTAAATGCGGTACTGCACATACACGTTATTCTAGTGTTTGCTGTATTCTTCTAAAACCCAAAAAGATTCAAAAAGTTGGTGTTCCCCAAAACTTTACGTACAAAGACTAAAGAGATTGCAGAATTAAATGCTATTAAGTGCCTTTGGAGACTTAATTTGTGCTGCAAAATCACGCAGGAAAGCGAGCTCACATCTGGGAGGAGCCCGGCTTCGTTTGCTGAGAAATTTGGAAGACGTATTCCAACCGATGGAGGAAGATCCCAGAGGGAGGTTCGATGGCTCTCGGATGCTGCTCGAAATATTGGGACTGCTTTCCTTCCTCCGGTTTGCTCCATTTTGGGTCAAATCTCCAATGCAAAGTGTTGATGTTGGTTAGTGCAGGCTTTTTGCCTCTTGATGGCTGAGTACTCAAAGTCTTGCAGCGATAACGGATGTATGCAGCCACCCTAAAAATTAATACTTGAAGTGCTGTTAAAAATCCTGCCTATTAATGGAAGGTATAATGGAAGGTATGGCCTCAAGCTACATTTCTAAATACATACCTGAAAAAAATTGAATAGAATGAAGATGCTTTTGAGTCCCCTCTTCATGATCTCTCTTGCTTGGCCAAGGTGGACGATGAAGAGCTGCTACTCATCTTCACGCGGGGAGAAGGAGCAGCGAGGGCTCTGCATCCTCGGCACGATGGCCAGCACATCCGCGCTGGCATGCCAAGGGTGGGCTGGGTTTGACTCCTGCCCTTTCCAAAAAGCAGAGGAACACACTCCCAACACACCGTCCCAACCGCTCGATGTTTTGCAAAGCCAAGCTAGGAAAAGGCAGACAACAGAAAAATATCTACGTTGGCTTTGCACAGTGTTTGCTGCTGTGTGGAAAGTTGGAGTGCAAAATCTCAGCATGTTTGCCTTAATGTTATTAATTCAGGGCTTTCTTTTTTGTTGGATTTTTTAAAAATAGACCCAACGACTAATCTCAGAAATACCAGCCTTGGCAGTATTGAAGAATACTGTGCAAAGCTAAAGAGGTGATTTTTGGCAGGGTGTGCTTTGACATGAAAGCTCATTCTCTGCTTGGAGACCTCGTGCATGACAAACTGAATTAAAACACGGTGCTCGTCTCGTGCCACGGGGCATCGGCTGTTTGGCACTCGCATTGCAGCTGTTCCTTTCTCTGTAGACAGCGGATGGTACGGTGTCGTATTTACCCCCAGCTTAGTAACCTTTTTCAGTTTATAGAAAACCTCTCCATCACGACCTCAAAAATACTCACATTTAATACCTTTGGAAAGGTGACAAGTGGTATCTCTTAAATTGTCCTATTTTGCTTTACCTAACCGCTGAAAATACACATTTAAGCAGTTGCATCCTCTCCTAAGACAAATGCCTGATAGGAATACATTGATTCTTTGAGACTTCTCTTTTGCTCCCTAAAAATAATCAATGCCAGACATTGTTTTTCCTGGCACTTACAAATATTCTTGTCACTGACAAGATTTTTTTTTTTTTTCCCCAATGCTACACATCGATCCAATGAAATAATTATTTTTTTCAGTGCTACGCATCAGTCTGGCTTCTGCAGGTGTTGCGATCCATCCCCAATACTTAGTAATAAGCATTTTTAAGCTCTGATTTCACCATTTTAACTATACTAAAAGGGGGGAAAAGACATTTTTATGGATCGATCGGATGTCCGAAGCTGCCCATGGCTACTGAAAGATTGCAAGCACTGGAAAACATTAGCCCGGCAGAGCTGCTGTGGTGTAAGCGAGTAATCTTAACTGCGTACAATGCACAGAAATTTGATGCTGCAGCTTAATAGCGCTTGAAATTTTGGAATTGCATCAAGAAGAGTTGCGGATTATTTATATAATCCCGCAGAAGAGCAGGGAAGGGCTGGAGACGTGTATATTCACGTTTAACCTTGTCCTTACTCGTGCGATATTTTACATGGCAGAAAACAAATGTGGCTTTTATTGTGTTGATTTAATGGCAGAGCTCTGATTTTTTTTTTTTTTTTTTTTTTTGGGAGGGGAGGGTGTATATTTTTTTTTGTCTGTAACTAGCAGAAAGTAGCTGAGGTCTAAGAGGAAGGATAACACAGGCAGAAGCCAAGCTGGCTCTCGTATTACAGTGGTATGTTTTTGTTTTTCTTCATTACACATATTTCTCTTGGGAAAAGGAGGAAAAATATGTGTGTAAAATATACATGAGGGCTCCGTGCCTCTGCTAAGAGGTTCCAGATGGGAGGCGTTATGGTAGGGACACTTTCTCTAGCCTTTTGGTTTGTGGCATTGATTTTGGTGATAAACTGCAGGAAAACTTGTATTGGGCCCAGAGCAGTCAATGCTTCAGTTTTATTAGTGTTTTTTTGGGCTATCCAAGTATGCAGTGGGAAGTTGAAACTTGGTTTCTAAACATTTATGGCCCCATGTAGAATCATTATATTAAAAAAAGGAGGGGGGAAAAAAAAAAAAAGAGTTTTGAAGGGACTTTGAGAGGCCTTCTCCAGGAGCTGGAGGGTGTCCAAGGGTTGTACACCAGCCCAGATACCTCTCCCTAATTTAGAAGCTGATGGTTGGTGAGGAGGGGGTGGAAGCTGGTGGAGATGCCTCTCCAAGGGATGAGACTCGTGCCGATGGGCGGTTTTGCTTCCGTGCCAAGCAGTGGCTCTCTGATCTGGCTGAGGTTGACGTTGCGTTGGAGATGCTCCACTTCAAGAATACTTCCCCAAACCTTGATGGCTTGTTTCCAGACCTGTCCTCAGGCTGAAGGTCCACAGCTCCACCGAGCGTTGCACCAAGAGTTCCAGCCCAGACGAGCCATCGGCAATAGCAGCCTGTCATCACCAGCTCTTAAAATAAGAAGTGAGTCACAGCTCCAGCAAACACTTCTGAGTGCTACTAGAGCCATCAAAAAACGACAACAGAGATAAGAGCTTGCTTACAGCAAAACATGTTGTCCTACAATGTTGTACTAAGGGAACGTAGTCTCCTGCATGGATGTGTTTGCATAATGAAATGATATTTTTTTAAAAAAGTACTTGGTCTGGGATGCTGTGTATTGTACCATTTGAAACATCAACATTTCCAAGACAATGTGCTTCTGGCCAAAAAGACCCAAAGCACGTTACTTTTGGCAGCGTGGCTACCCTTTTACAGCTGTCTGTAATGCTTGATGCACTAAAAAGCTACGGAAGATGCTTCAGAGGCAGCGATTTACCCTCGTTCTCTGCAGCGCGCTGAGACACGTGGATGTCTTGTCTGGTTTTGAAAATGGAGAAATCATCTTTTCTTTAACGGTGCTTCATGGCAAGCGAGACATCGAGCAGTCAACACCTCTGGAGACTCAAAAGCCTCAACCTTGAGAAAAAGGGCAATCCTGGTGCCGCGTACATTGTCGTCAGCTCAGCTCAAGGGATGTATTATTTGCAATAAGACTTTATTTAAAGTAAAGGAAATCAGCTGTGGTCCTGACACACTGCAGTGTTATTTCTAGCAATTACAGAGGAGTTTTAATTGCAGCATCAGCTGTCTGTGATGCGTCGCTGTACTTAATCTAGCTTTGTAAAAAACGGATTTTGCAAGGTGGGGAAATGGCAGTATGACTTGATGTTGTAATACATAACCTATTTGATAGTCACTTTAAATATATATTAAGGGGTTTTTTTTTAATCTGTCAATATTACCTGCAGTTTTGTTTCTGCTGTTGTATTCATTTACGGTATTGTATTGCCTTTTGGGGGAGCATAAAGTCTCCTCCATAAGCCATGACTTGTTTTCAACTGGTCATTTTATTGCTCTGTGATTATTTTATCTCTCTATTAATGCGAAAGAATAATTTGAAGCTCCAATTAAGAAGATTTTACTCAGTCCTGGGACCTGTCAGACATTTGCTATCTACATCTGATGTAGTAAAGTTTGTTCTTTAGCTGCAGAATGTAAAGGTTGGGAGTTATAAGCATCCCCTGGGTGGGAGAGACCACTGCAATAACACTGAGCTTCCCAACTTCATTTTGGGATATAAATCCGAAGCTGAACCAGGTCTGAAGTTGGTTTTTTTTTTTTCCCCACCAAAACGTTTGTTGGCCAACGTGTGCAAGTTTGCTGGAAAACACGTGCATTTGGTTGCTCTTCCCAGGGCTGTCCACCCTACGCATGAAAAAATAAATGTATGAGTGGAGGACCAGGGATGTGAGCAAGACCTTACAGATTTGGCAACATCTTCCTCCAGGATCCATCTGTACCAGCGTTTGTCGACGACCATCTGCCAGCTTAGCCGGGCTTTTTTTCCCGTTACGGCACTTGCGTAGGAAAACTGTCCCCGTTCGGGAAGAGGACTTAAGTTAGGAGGCTTTGGTTTGGTTTTGGGGTTGGTTTTTATGTTGTTGTTGCATTGTGGTTAAGTGGTAATTCCTTTTTTTCCAGAACGTTGCTTAAAAGAAGGAAGCTGAAATGGGCTGATCCTGCGCTTAAGTATGGGAAAAGGAGGAATATTCTGCCAATGTTGAAGCGTTTGCCAGGAATGCAGACGCTAAATCCTATTTCTTACATAGCTGATAGAGCATCTGGAACAGCAGAGCTTTAAATCTCCCAAACAAGTGTGTATTGTAATGACTTTTATAGTACTTTATCTAGGGTATCTTACTCCGTTTAATGGTGCTCTTGATATTTCCATTACGTACACTGGCACTTCTTCAGTTAAATTGACCCCAAAACCTTCTCCAAATCAGTGCTCTCCCATTAAAAGTCATTTTCTCCCATGTTTGTATTAGGGAGTGGGAACTCTTAAGTGTGCAAAGACAAGCGGTCTTAACCGACCCTGTATTTTAAGCCAAATTGCTGCAAAAGATTAATTGGTTAATTGCTCTGTCACAGGATGGTGACTTGATTCAGCAGAGGATGAGGGGAGTTGCTGCCCTTGAATAGTCTCAGTTTTGCTGGGGCCAGGTAGGTTTAGTGCAAATATTTTACAGTGATAAGGCATTTTTAGTTGGCAGAAACTATCTGTAACAAACAAACAAAAAAATCTAAAAAGGTATTTCATAGTCTGTATCATCAGAGTAGTATTTTATGCCTACGTCAAATTCCAGGAAGGTGTGTCTGTTAATATGGTAGAACTGACTTGGCTGCCATTCAATAATTATAATTATGAAATGATGTATTTGATGTGCTTTATATTGAAAGAATACCGCTGAGTTTAATTCTGCGTAGTGAAGGGTGCATCGTCGTTGGCAGTGGGATGAAGAGCATTTTAGCCTTCATAAATGCAACGAATGGTACGTTCGTTTGGAGGGGAGAGACCCCTTAAATATGGTTTTGGAGCTTCCAGCAGTCTTTGCAAGCCTGTCCGTGTATACCTGTTCTCCATAAGGTCCACGTGGACAGGAGGGAGAGGAAAGGTCTCCTCAGGACTTCCCAGATCTCTTTATCTTTAGACTTTCCCCATCTGAAGTATTTTCAGGCCATGCATCTGAAAGGTTCTTTGATGGGGAATGAAAAGCAAGGAGAGGTCAGGGTTGCATCTTTTGGTTGGTGTGCCAGCGTAAAAATTTGCGCTACTAATTTTATGGGAAGAAACAGAAAATTGCATGGTTTTGAGAAGCTTGTAAGCAAAAAAATCACACTAATAGGAGATGCTACAGAAAGCAACCACCACCAAAGAGATGTTCTGCTGCGGTTTGCTGTCAAAGACTGGTGTAGGATTGGATTTTGTTCTAGGCGATGTGTTGAAAGGCGACTCTAATGTCCCTGCTCTCTCTGCACCAGAATAGTGAGGAAGATGGCTGGATACTTGAAAAGTGAAGAATAATTGAGGTTGGCAGGGATCTCCAGAGGACATCTGGTCCATCCATGCTCAAAGAAGGTGGGCTCAGGGTCTTCTCCTAGAGCTGTGGCTGTTTCTTGGCTAAATGGGGAGGGAGTTGGATTCCCACCATGGATCAAATCACCAGCACCTTTGAACAGCTAACTGCTGCAGGGCTTGCGGAGGTTCGAGTGCTTTTAATTTCTTCTTTTACCTTCAACAGACTTGTATTGCAAGGAAGGAAAACATAGATCTAGTTTTTTGGTTTGTTGGGGTTTTTTTTTTAATTTTTTGTTATGGTACAGCAGCAGCTGGAGCTTTGCAAATCCTTTCTTTCAAAAATACCAAGTTGTTTTATTTCACGCAACGTTCTGTGTGCTGTAGGTATTGCCAACCAGGAGGTTATCAACTAAATGGGGGGTTGGATGGAGGAAGAATACCTTAAAATGCGTCGTGAATCGGTCTAAGTTGTATATAAATCCTTATAGGTATGAGAGATTTGAAGATTTTAGACATATACATGCATATGTGGTTTTTTCAAACTCCTATTCGCCATTTGAAGTCTTCCGCTCGTGTCAACAGCCAGGAGAAATTTTTTCTATAATGTTTGAGAAAAACATTATCAATTTGTAATAGGAAAAAAGAAAAAAAAAGTATTTTGTCATTATAGACCTTGTGTTTAAACTGCTTTGTCACCTTTGAGGTATGAAATGGAAAATTGGGTTTTGGCTTTGCAATGCCTTCCAGCGGCCCTTTGAAGAAAAGAACGAAAGAGAAATCTTTTGAAGGTTTTAAAGGTCAATGTTTAGCAGTTGAGGGTTGCAGGTCATTCTCGGTGAGGGCTCTGCTCAAGCGTTGCAGCATGAATGCTATAAATACTTTGTGGTTTGTGCTTTTTACCATAAAAGTATCGATGGTTTCATTAGGCAGCATGGAACATTTAGCCACAACCAAGAGAATTCAAGAACGAGGTGTCAGCGCTTGAATTTATATTTAATTGCTATAAACTAGATATTCAGTATTATTGCTTGACCATGCAGAACAACGCCTTGAAGGATTCATTTAAAAGCTATTTTACTTTGCAAGAATTCCAGCTGTAGCTCATGCTTTTTGGCTACGGTACTTATTTAGGTGCTTATTTAGGTGTCCTGGTCTCTGGAGGCTTTTAGGGCTCCTCCTGGAAACCGAAAGTTTTGGGGGAAGATATCTCAAAGCGGAATAGTTTTAGCAGTGCAATTCAGGTTGATAGATTTTATCAGGCATTAAGCTGCAGATTTATAAGAAGTATTTCCCAGGGCAGAAACAATAATGAGAAGGGATTTAGCAAGGCTCTAACTTAAGTAGTCTAGATGCATTTTATGTTCTGGCCATAATTCAATATATTTCTGTTAAAAAGCAATATAGCAGGACAAGAAGAGTGCGGGGAGCTTGGTTGCAGGTTGAATGAAAACAAGAAAAAATGATCTTTATCATCCAGCAGTTTGTTTCAAGATGCAGAAAGGAATTCGTAACTACAGAGAATAACATAAAAGTCGGTGAATGCCCTGGTCACATAAAAAAGACACTAAAATTACAAGATTTCAAGATGCTATTTTTTTTTCCTGTGTCTCTCTTTCATTTGGAATAAAGATATTTGTGAATTACTTTTTTTTTTTCTTCAAGCATAATGTATAGAATATTGGGAAAAATAACCTTCCTATCTGGAAATAGATTACAGGCGATGTTTAAAACCACTGCTCTCTGTGGAAGCACACGCTGGGCTTCTCTAATGGAAGCTCTAGGTAAAGCACGCGAATGCACCTCTGACGTGTAACGGCGAGGATTCAGTGCGCATCGTTTGTGTTGCGCCCATCGAAGCCTGGCGCTGGCCTTGGGTTTATGATATTTGACGGTAAATAGACTTTTCCTACGCTGTTGTCTTTACAGCAGTCCCCGTGCCTTAGGGCTTGGGCTTTTTGGGCATCGTATGGATTCTGCACCCCTCTTGTCCTTCCCCCCCCCACCTAAATATCCAAAGATTTTAATTCACAAATATTCTCTTGAGCTGCATAAGTTCAGACGAGCGTTTTCTTTCCCTGGCTGCTATGTTGCTGGCTGATGTTTCCACCTTGCTTATACAGTTACAAGTCATTCATACTTTATGAATACATTGGATTCATGAATTCCAAAATTCATGGTAAACCAGGGAATATGAGTCTTCCAGCAGCCTCTTGTCTGATATTAACCTAGTTCTTGTCCGTAGCAGAAATCAGCATGACTGAATCTTGGTCCCAGTCCCTTCAGTGCCCCACGATGGACTATAACTATTAATATAACTATTCCACGATGGCATAGACCTTCTTGAGATTTAAGCAGCTGGCTTGCTTTTCTTCTGATATATTCACAGTACGGCTTTCTAAAAAAAAATTAAATTTACATTTCAAATAGATGGGAAACCATTTAAAGCCTCTTGTCTATTAATACGTTTCTCTTTCTGTATAGCAAAGATAAAAAGATGTATTTATTTTTCCCTCTAAGGATGAGTGCTAGAGGCTCATTTGAGAAGGGCAGGGGACCTTAAATACAGCAGCAAAGGCACGTATTTCCACGAGTGCTTTCACCGCAGAAACTGTTATTCAATAGGGGAATATAGCTGTTATTTTATACAGGAATGACATTCGATTAGGATTATCTATATAATGGCATCTTCTTGTCGTTGCCATACGAGAACAAGTCACTGAGGGGTTTTTCTGGATGCAGGGCTTTGGAAAATCACCTTATTTCAGGAAAGACATTAAAATAATCCTCATTCTGTCTGTAATTAATTCAGATTGCATTAATATTCAGTCCCAAAATAAAGAGACTGCGACCCTTCGGGATCAGGCGAGGAGGAACATGAAGTATTTAGCCACGAAACTGTTAATCCCCCCCCCCCCCCCCCCGGCCGTTCACGATAAGCATCTCTCTGTGCAGGAGGGTTGTGGGAGGCAGGAGGAATGGAGCTGCTCGTTCCTCTGCCTTCTCTAAACTGTTGAATCACCAGCCCCGAGTCTGGAGGGATGCTCGGCTCCTACAGAGGAACGTATTGAATTTTGTTTCCATCGAAATGTTGAGCCTTGGCCAGTAAAAGCTTTGGTCTCCCCGAGAATTTTAGGAATGCTGTTACGGAGTTTTGTCCGTTGAGCTGCTCAGCAGCTTTGAATCAATGAGTCAGTAAAGGGAAATAATATGAACAGAAGATAATTTGTTTTAGGGAAGTAGTTATAACTCATTTGGCGTTTTCCGAGGCTGAACTATTATATTATGCCCTGGCTGCAGAAGGACGTGGTGTCCTGTTCAAGTATATATAGATTAGGCATGCATAAATTGAATTAATAGCGCTTTTTTTAATAGCCCAGTAGTTCCGTTGAAGAAATACGGTGAGTAAACCAAACAAAAATGCATTAAGTTGTCTCAAGTTAAACATCAGGCGTTTCTTTAGCTACTTGTTGGCCCTTCCCCAGCGTGCCTTTGCCATGGAGTCAGCCTTAAGTTTTAACAAGACGTTGATGCAAAGAGCTTTCTCATTTACATCAGCAATAAAGAAAAATGCATGAAAGAGGGATATTATGGGTTATGATTTCTGTAGGCGTTTGGGTTATAATATATAATGTGTCTGGCATATTAATCCAGAAAAAAAAGCTCATTAAAAAAAAAAAAAAGGACTCTCACAGTTCTCCATTCCTATATTTGAAATGTTTTTTCCTGACTCTAAATGTTCCTTGTTACAGAATAAAAAAAGATGTATTCCTGGGTAAGGCTTTTCCCAAAGAAACCCTAATAAATAGAGCTTATTTCTCACCATGAGCTATTACTTAAGGTAGAAGCACAGGGAACCGAAACAGAAAATCCTTTTAATATTGTTTTTTGCTTAAATTCTTTCTTAAAATATATGAAAAGGTGATTAAAATAGAGCTGCTGTCCATTTAGTCCGTTTGAATTCATATTGCTGCTGGCTCGTTTCTTCTCAAGTGAACAGCGTTAATTAGGTGTATAGAAAGTTTACCTTATTGCCTTCACGTGAGGTCTTTGATTGTGGTTGATCCTATTGCAGGGAAATATTCATAACTTAATTAGTAGTATGTAAAAAAAATAGAAATAGATGGTGATGCGCTAGCTTGTGTTGAATATCGACGTATTCTGCTTGTAAGCTCCTTGCCGTGCCTTCTGCTCGCTGAAATTCCTGGAGGAGGACGGATAAATCCTTTGGAAACGTTAAATAGCATCCCGTCTTTTAATGCCAAAATGCCCGTTTTGGGGGAGAGGATGCCTGGATTTTCGTCGCCAGGAAAGTTTTGGGGGCTTCAGTGGTCACCTGGAGGCACGGGCACCTTCGACGCTTTCCTGAGGGAGGGATGCTGCGTGCGGGGAGGATTTTTTGGGGGGGAATAAGCAGAAAAGAAGTGTGAGCAGCCTGAAAAAGATGCGAAACCTCTGTAAGGGAGCGTTCCTTAGTTGTGTGTCTGAAATCATCTCGCAAATATAACATGCTTGTTCAGCAGGTTTCGGCTATCCCAGAACTTGTTTTAGTCAACTAAAGCAAATTTCATATGCAAGAGCTTGAGTTTAAACAAATCCCTGTATTCAAATAGGGGAGGGAGAAATCATGTCGTTATTCTGTTAGCAAACCTCCTTCGGTTCTTAAATCATTAAATCTCACCAGATTGCTAAATAAATCTGCCTGGGAAGATAAAAGTAGATGCGAGAGCGCACATCGTACAGGTACCGAAGGTTTCTAATGCCTTTTTGCCAAG
The DNA here is from genome assembly GCF_028858705.1 of Grus americana. Lineage (NCBI taxonomy): Eukaryota > Metazoa > Chordata > Aves > Gruiformes > Gruidae > Grus > Grus americana. Next base: position 1,777,185 of record NC_072861.1, on the reverse strand, counting down.
GTTTCGCTGAATTTGGCCTTTATTTTTTGCTTTCGGTTGCAAAGTTAAATCTGAAAAGGTCATTTGAAAAGCTTCAGATTGTAGGTGTAAAGCCCTTTTAATCTTTTCTAATAAATAGCTGAGGAGGGAATAAATCTATTGGGAGCTCGGAGCTGAGCTCTGGTATTAAGCCTCAGCACAAAACGTATTTGTAATTGTAATTCAATGGCCATACGCAAACAACGCTTAGAAATTATCTGGCGTATCATTACCTTAAATTAGGTTTGGCTTAGAAGAAAAGGTGAATGATTATCAAAACTGGTTTAATAAATGCAACATTAATTGCTCCTGGCAACTCGACAGATTTTTGTCACCGTGGGGCGGGTTATTATTAAAGTGATTTAGGCGCAATCGAAAATACCAAGTTTTGGTGAAACTGAGCTGAAATGGTTCTTACAGGTTTCCACAGCAATTCTGTTCAGAGATTTCTGTTAAATGGCAATAAACGAGTCTCTGAATTAGGTGCCTCGGGAAGGCAGGGTTTTCATGAAAGCTTTGCATAATAAAGACTTACAAGCATTTTGGGTTTGGAAAGCCAACAGCAGCAAATCGAAACAGCGTCTGAAACGCTGCAAATACCCTGGGTTATGCCGGTGCTGTATATGACATAGTCTAACATCTGAGTAGCCTTCAAACAAAGCTTTTTTCCCTCCCTAATTCCATATATAATTAAAAAGCAGCTTCCTCTAGCTCATTAAAATTTAGAGTCTTGTTGGAGCAGTCTACTTTTATATTTATTTAAATGAATAAAGCACAACCTTAACATAGACTGTAACGACTTCAAATATTAAATCTCTCTTGTACAGCTAACACTTTATTTTTAAACAGCGTTTATCCGCGCTTGGTGAATACCAAATTGAAAATGAGTGTGGTCCCCAGAAGCTCGTCATATTATTTTTTTAGACCATTCAACTAACTTTCACCATATGTTTTTTATTAATTACACAATGATAGCAAAATCCCCAAAGTTAAGTTGTTGGTGACGTGCATATAAATAAGGTAAGGCGGTGGCTTTGCGCAGGTAATGATGGCATCTCTCTCTTTTCACAGGCTTTTGGAAATGCAAAAACGGCACATAACAACAACTCGAGTCGCTTTGGCAAATTTATTCAAGTGAATTATCAGGAGACGGGCACCGTGCGAGGGTAAGTGATGCTGTACGTACTCCTGCACAAGGAGCCTAAATAGGCTTTTGTAGGGGGTACACGAAAAAAGAACGTTGATTTTTTTTAGCTAGTATATTTCCCAAAATGGAGAAAGGGGGAAGATTTTTTTTTTTTTTTTTAAATCCATTGGTATGAAAATGTTGGTTTATCTGAGCTGCACGTTGAAGTGTGAATACACCAGAGCTGGTTTGAAGCCGGTGGACCGCTCCTTAATCATGATGTCAACTTTGTAATGAAGCTGAAACGGCTCTTTTCCTCTTAAGAGAGCAGTTAAGGCAGGCGAGGGGAATGCTTTAGCTCGGATGGGTTAGGGGGCTGCAGCGTATGATGGGAAGCAGAGGCTGAGCGAGCTGGCTTTGCTCCGTCTCAGGGAGAGAAAGCCAAGGGGGGGATTTAATCTCCAGCTGCCTGATGGGTGTTACAGGGGCGATGGAGCCGGACTCCTCTTGATCGCTGTCTCAGTTCCCCATATGCTTCTGTCTTTGCCCTGAAATCTCTCTTTAACCCAGTCCTTGACCAGTTAGGACCTCTTTTTTTTTTTTTTTCCCCCTCCTGGCCATTGCACGGGAGATGCTTGTATCCATCGAGGTTCTCCACACTTTATTTCAGCATCTCTTTTGCTACCTAAAGCTCATGGAACGTACAGCTGGGACTCCAAGTGTCCTTCTCCTGGGGAGGGCTGCAGCAGTGTGGTTGGAAGCCTATGGATGAAAACTTCTGGGGGGGGTTACCTAAGCCTGGCTTTCTCTTTGGCTTTAGACAATTTAGACGGTGTCAGGTCATCACAAAGTGACTCAAGCTAGCTCTAAATGAGCAGGGCTACATTAACTCCATTTTTTTTCTCCAGGTTAATTAACACAGTTGGAAAAACGAAGAGTAGAAGTGGCATGCCAGGGGCTGTATAATTTCTGCAGCTAGCTAAGAGATCTCTTGCTGGGACTTTGTTCTTATTTTAGAGAATTGCTTTTAAAATCTTTTCTTTCTTATTTTCCAGCAGAACAGTATCACACAAATAGCTTCCATTAATTTTTCAAACGAGCTTGGGTACTCTGTGTACCTTCCCACTGTTTTTTCATCCTACGTCAAATCTAATGTTCTTTTTCTTTTTTTTTTTTTTTCTTCTTGAATTCTGGTGAACAGTTCTCTTAAAAGGATAAGCCTAATTTTTTTTTTTTTTAATCCCTACTGGAATACAGGGTAAAAAGAATCCAACAAATGCCTCAACAATATATTCTCCTGGCATGCTACGTCAGCTCTATGGAAGCGGCCTCTATTTATACTTGGCAGATAGGTGCAAATAACATAGTATTTGTATACTCCAGTTCATAAAATGAAAGGAATTTTCTCTCTTCTTTAAAAAAATGCACTTTTTTGATCTTTGGTTGCATGGTGTAATGTGACTGTGCTTTGCTATAAGCTTGCAGGGCTGCCCTAATGAAAATAAAAAGACATTTAAAAAAACCCTGTGAGCTGTTCCTGGCATACGAGACCACATTTCTTACGAAAAAGATCACAAGTATTTTTTATTTTTTTCAAAACTTAGCATAGATTTTAAGCGCAACCTGAGTCAACTATCGTCCTGTATTCTGCATGTTATTTGCTTTGTTAATGTAACCGTAATTTGCGGCCCTGAATCAGAATTTTGCTCTGTTCGTAGGCTGAAAATAGCAGTGGGATATTTGCTTACAAACCCTAGGAATATAATGACCCCAAACTTGAAGCGAATTTAAACTTAAGAGATGTAATAGCCGAGAGATTTAGTAAGCAGCCAACCCCACCCCACGAAATGAAGTCTTTGAAGATGTCTTTAAAATTGATGGAGCGTGAGCAATGGCTACAGTTAAGCGCGTTCCCAGAAAGCTTTATGAATTTATTATGTCCTGTTCGATGATAAGTGAGTTCTGGAGGAAGGTCTTCACAACCCGTTTGGTCCTCATAAGGTGATCAAAAGCCTCAAGATCTGACATGCTCCATAAAATTGCAGAAGAGCCAGATAGGAGACATTTTAATTAAATATAATGGTAAATCTGTGCGGTGGCATGAGGTCGCATCTCAAATACCGCGGGCTGGCGCTTTCAAGCATGCTGTGCTTGGGTGTTTTGCATGTTGGTATTTGTATATGAAATTCAGTCTCAGATTTCAGATGGTGCTACCCAGGATGGTAAGTACAGGCTCTGTAGCACGCTTAAATGAGTATTTGACACGAAGTCATACTTAGAGAACTCCTTTTCTTTACTCTTAAAGGTAGATTTGACATAGTTGACAACGAGTAAATAAAAAAAAAACATTTGGAGACATCTGCTATCCCGTTACAAGAGAGAGCATATGTTCGTCTTGGGACATGTATACATGATGGCCTTTGCGCTAAGCAAGGAGTATTTTACTGGAAGAGCATCTTAGTTGCATCTAGCCCCAAAAATTTAAAAAATAATTAAAATAATAATTAAAACAACAACAACAACAATAATAATAATGATAATTTGCCCTGCTTTAAACAGTGGTTTGGACCAGATGACCTCTAGAAGACCCTTCCAACCTCAATTTCATGAGAGTAATTTATTTTCAATCTATAATAAGAGCAGAAATCACAGGGGAAGGGATAAAATGTCAAGGGTGGTGGATGTGATCCAGGTTGTCGTACAGCAGCGTGGGGAGCTGCTCCCCAGGGGCGTGAGCGGGATCTGGGACATGCTGATACCTTTTTCCCTCCCTCATCCATTCACCGAGCCTGCAACGAATTTATGGAGTGGCTTGGAAAGGAAAAATTTGTTTCAGGTTAAAAAGGGGCTAGAAAAAAACCCCAACCCTGTTGGTGAGGAATATCCATAGACTGTTCTCAGCTTCCTCGCAGGGAATAAACAAGAATAAATCTTTTCGGTGCACATGATACAGAAGAATAATACTGCTTTGCTGTCTGTCTTTCTCTTCTACCAGCAAGAGCGTCCCATTGGGGTTTAGATATGCTGTTTCCAGTAGCAATGATTTCCACGTGCAAATGATTTATTTTTCTTTCAATATTTAGTGAAAGGAGGGGAGAATTAGTGAGATGCAAGCAATAAATAGGTCCGTCTTGCCCGTCTGGTGACTGTGACGGGAGAAGCGAGCATAGAGGCACCTCCTTGTCCTACCATGCCCAAGGTTCATTGGGTTTTCTGATTCATATGTGGCTGCTCAAGTCGGTGCCACGTCACTGGGCGTCTGTAGCTGGAAATGCACAGCTACATCATCAAAATTGCCAATTATAACTCCGGTTTCTAAATCCCTATCATTACTGGTTAGTATTGTTTGGAAGAAAAAAACCTGTCGAAGCTTGTTTTAGCTCTGCAAGCTTGAAAAAAGTATTTAATGTGTAAATTAAACATGTTTATTATGGAGGCTTTTAGGCTAAAATGTAAACTCCAGTAAGGAGCTTTTGCAATTGTTTATTTTTTGTCCGTAGCCACAAGTTAATAACCCAAATTTTTGTCGAGAAGTGGCTCTTCTGGAAGAGGGAATGGTGATTTGGGGACTGATTCTGCAGCTAAATCTGATCTTGCAAACTTTTGCACCCAGATATATTCCTTGTGTGCACAAATCTTGGTCTGCAAGCAATTTTATTTTGCTGCTTTTGGATTAAATGGGTATCCGAGATTCTTCGTTGCTGTCAAAATTTCCCCCTGCGCTCCCTGCCCTTGGGCTAACGCATCTGAGATCATGTTTTTCACATCTAAGTTAGTGTTGGCTTTGTATCAAACCAAAAAAACCTCAAAAGCCAAACATAATATTGGGCTTGTTCTGCCCAGGAAGAAATTTATATAACTAAGTGAAACAAGGCTGAAACTTTTTTTTTTGTGTATGTGTGCGTACTAAGCTGTAAAGCTGCGTTCACTTAAGTTGAATATTGGGTCAATGAATAACGCTTTAATTTTTCCTTCCAGAGCTTATGTTGAAAAGTACCTCCTGGAGAAATCAAGACTAGTCTATCAGGAGCACAATGAACGGTAGGTGCCTATATTTTGCTTACGGGGTTGGTTTTGACTTTTATACGTGCCGATAACGCGGCACAGATAGCTTAAATCCCCGTTGGAGCTGGCACGGGGGGAATCAGGATTTTCACGCTCCTAACCCTGTGCTTCAAAGAGAAATGATGGATTTTATATTTTGCTGTTTAGGAAGGAATTGTACCGCCCAGGGAAAATAAACTCCGTTATTTTATTGACAGTCCTTGACTTACATTTTCCATCGTCTTTATGATTCCTGTCGTATGGATTAATACGTACCATTTGGGGTTTTGTGCAGCTTATAAGCTATTTAATATCTAATTAAATAGATACAGGGGGAAGATGGTCTTTAAGTTCTGTTTTACAGTTCTTAAGACATTGAAGCCATCAGAAGGGCCTCTGGAAAAAGCTAAAATTATATAGACAACAAATTTAAGCAAATTGTTCCTTCCCAATTGCAACATATTATTTGTTACATACTCCCCTCTCAGTAATTGTTACTCTGATTTTAAATAATTTTGCTGCTTCTAGAGGTCTTTCAACTCTGTGTTTCTCTTTAGAGACAGATGTTGTACGAGAAGTTTTCTCGAATGCTCGCGGGCTGATCCCGAAGTTAAATAGCACATACGTCTTTGACAAACGTACTCTTGGGTGTTGCAAGATGATTAAACTTGGTTCCTCTTGGAAAACATCCAACATAAAAGCAAAGTATTAATTTTAGAAATTCTGCTACACTCTTAGCGTTAATCCCTGTTAGAGTTGTGTTGGAGCAAAACAGAGGAGCGTCACTTGGGGTGGTTTTAGTATTAGTTATATTCAAGTATTTTGAATATTTGAGTAGCCGTAAAAATTGAAGTTTTTTCCGTTCTGTCATAGTGAACTGTGACTGCAAAATCATTACCTTTTTTAATGTCAGTAAAGTATTATAAATAATAATAATTTCTACATTGCAAAGAAATACGGTGTTTTGATTCTAATAAACACGTAGGCATTGCACATGTTTCTGAGGAAAATGTGACGCTATTGGCTAGGAATTCTTTAAGGATATTCTAGGGCAGTGGATGTCCTTGGCTGGAAAAGAGGGTTCGTATTCTCCATTACTTAATTTAATCTTTTGCATCACTGCAAAGTGGGTATGGGCCATTTCTAAACAGGTTCAGCTCTGAGTTTGGAAGCTGGAAAATCAGGTTATGAGTTTTACATGCGCTTCTTTGCTTAATGCTGCTCTTTGTTTTGAAGTTTAACATCTTTTTCTTTTTTTTTTTTTTTTTCCCCTTCTCATTTGTCACCAGGAACTACCACGTATTTTATTACCTCCTGGCAGGAGCGAGCGAGGAAGAGAGATCAGCGTTTCATCTGAAGCAGCCTGAGGAATATCATTACCTCAACCAGGTGGGAATACTGTACAGGAATACAATACATGGCCTGGCCTTTTCTACTGCTGATATTTAATGCTAATAAAGAAAAGGTGTGGAGTAGTAAAAAAGGATTCTCTTAATGCTCCACAGGCAGCCTCCCATCATTGGAAATTAATCTACATTGGCAGTCTTGAAAAAATTAAATCAGTGTTTTCCATTTTTTTTCCCCCTACCTGGGATATGTTAAATATATTCTCGTTTTAATTGTCGAAGGGAGAAACAGTGACAATTTACCTGTTATCTGTGTGAATGTCATTTATTCATTAACATCTGTCTGCTGAGTAGGAGAAAAGGGGAAAATGTGTGCTACTAGTAGCTCTTCAGGGTATAACGTCTTGCATGAGGTAGTCCTAATTCTGTAGCTTCATGGCTGGCTGTTAGCATGATCCTTTGAATTTAATGATATAAGTTTAATATAAATAAACCCTCAGCAACCATTGAAAATGTGTGAATTAAAAATGAGTGAGGTATTACCAATGGCTAAACAAACTCATACTTTGGAAGATGTGATTTACTTCAGGTATTTAAGATGCAGTTGTCCACTGATGCTTGTGAATAGGGACTTTATTGATTTCTCCTCAAAAAAAAAAAGAAAAAAAGAAAAAAAGGAGTAGGAATATGTGGAAGAGTAGTTAGGTTATATGTTGATTTTGACTAATTGCAATTTTCTCGCAGCTGGAACACGATTAGCGATAAAGAGTGATTTAAGCTGGTGAGAAACTTGGACGCACAGTGCCATCCAAATAGCCTTTAGTCTTTCTAGAAATATAAGTTAAACTCCAGAATACGTCTCAATTACCCAGGGCTTTTAAAAGATCTTTTTAAAGTGGGTTATCAAAGCCAAAATCTATTGTAATATTAACGACTCCCACTCGCTCTTGGCAGGATCGGGAAATTCGCACAAATGAGTAACATACTAAGAGCCGAAGGGTTTTTGCTTGCCGCCTTTGTGCCTCAGGCGTTGGTTGGAGAACGGGGTGTGATCTTCGCGACCATCTGCGCTGCAGTTTTTGCAGCGGGAAAGTGCCAAGATTGTTTGGATCGAACGTTTTGTCAGATTCGCAGGTTTTGTTAGGCAATCCGGTAGTTTTATGTTAGTCCAAAACTTTGCGATTAATTATAGTCCTTTTTTTTTTTTTTAATAGCAGCTTCATGTTCAAGGACATAAATATTTAAAATAAAATAATAAATCCAATGACGTGTGATGCATAGATCTAATAAGAATGTGATAATTTAGGTCGAAACATTTACTTTAATCTAAATTAGGATGCTGTGGGCCAGTAGGCTGGAGAAAGGATGCTGAGCTATGTCCAGTGGATAGGGGAAGCAGGCCATGGGCTTGGCTTGAGCGATGGTCTGAATTTTTAGGGGTTTTATTATAATAATTTTTAATAATTAGGGTTACAGAGACCATTTAACACTGATAACAATGGGAAAATGGCTCCTGTAGATGTGTTCAGGGCATCGTTTCATACTAAGGCTTTCTGACAATACAGTAACAGCTCTCCCGTGCCCTACAAGCAAGGGAAAAAAGGAAAATAAGGAGATAAAAGGCAGGGGGGGGCAAGGAAGTGGAGGAACAGGGAAAAGAAACTTTGGAAACATAGAAGGGGAAAGTAATAAAACGACCCCTGAGCTTTTCCAGTAACTTCTTAAGCATGTCCTTGAGAAATCCCTGCCTTTTTGAAAGGAAAAAGAACAAGCTCAGAAATGAACCTACGTGTTTAACTAAAAATTAAATATTAAAATTGAAAAGCTATAAAATACTGAACCGGGTCCCTTAAGTCAGGGACTGACTCAATCCTTGAGTCAAGCGTTATTTTCTTTCTCCCAGGTTCCTCAGCTCACGTTGTGTTATGCAAAACAAACGTGCATTTTGCATTGCAGATGAGAAATAATCTATTCAGATATTTCAACAAAATGTGCTGGTATTTTGTTGATCTGTAAATGCAGGGAGCAAGTTGGGGAAAAAAAAAAAAAGATTTCAATTTTTTTTAAGAGCAAATTCACTTAACCTATCCCATGAGTTTGGATGACTTCTCCATAACTCATACCAACGGCAGGTGTACCTGCCATTGCATACCCTGCAACTTGCTGAATATTTTCTCTGCTGGTTATTCACATTTATCCATTTTGAAATTAGGGATTTGCAGGATGAAGTCCTTATTTTAAGCTCATCAGGAGCTGTGGTGCCACGTGTCCTCTCCATCTCAGGACCGCTCTCTGAGCCTGGAGACTGATCGTGTCCTTTGACTTCTCTCAACTCCATCCTCAGGGAAAAAGATAGAAGTTCCTAAAAAGCTTTCAAGTGTTGCTTTCTAATCGGTTGGAGAATTGCACTTTTCTAGCACTTACACGTGTCTAGAGCAGAGGTTGAGTGTAGAACCAAAAAAATCTGCTCTTCAGTGGTTTGTGGTTTTTTTTTTTCCATCAATAGCTCTTCAGCTCTAGGTAAACCAAAGGTTTCTCCAACCGTGGAGAAAAAGAAAAGATCTTAAAATCCATTAAGCTTATTGCATGAGTGAAAACACTGCAAGTAGGAATGAGAACCCCATAAGTGCAAAAGCATTATAAATCTTACCTTAAAAAAAAAAAAAAAGAAAAAAAAGAAACAAAAAGAAAGAATGACTATGCAGAATAACAACAATTATTTTACTTGGAAAGTCGACATTGCTGCCCTGGTTAAAGAGCAGGTAGTGGGAGTTATTTTCGGTCTGAACGCTACTTAACCCGGTCTGCCTTGCTTTCAGATGACAAAGAAACCCCTCAGACAGAGCTGGGATGATTATTGCTATGACTCTGAGCCGGTCAGTACAAGTACCCGCGTCTTCTGTGTTGCTGGTGCGGGGCTGTTGCTCACTTGAATTTGTTAGGTGCACCAAGACCTGAGCAGAAAATGAAGCCAAATTAAGTTTAACCTGTTAATTACCCTCTCCCTTCCTCTGCCTGGAGTGGTGTCGCTTGTGTATTAGCTCATGACAATACAGATGTTTTTTCCCTTGCCCTTTTTTGGCTCCTTCCATCTGGAAAGCTTCTTCAACAGTTGGATATGGTCATCGAGTTTTAGCAAACTAAGGGGTTTTTTTTGTTCCTTCTTGATATAATACCTGATGATTTATGGAAATTGTGATAGGGCAGCAATGTGAAAATTGAAATTCCTTTCCGATAAAACAGCAAATCAGTCTCTTGAAGCCCTAAGAGATGCATGAGTTCATGATGGTGATAGCAGTGTATCTGCTCTCCAGCTTCCAGGGGAAAAAAAAAGACAAAACTAAACCCATACCCCCAAAACATCTACGAGAAAATCAAATCTTGATATTATTCGGAATGCAAAAAAATTCCTTCCCCAAAAACAGTTCTGCTGACATGATCATCCTTTCCAAATGGATTGACCCCAGAAAAGGGAACGGCGAAGCTTCTCCCCCTTCCCCAGCTTCTCCCACGCAACCCAGTCGGAGGCGGTGGCTTCAGTTGGCGACGTGCTTTGGGTGTCTGTGTGTCCCGTGATGGTCTCTGTTGGTTTTGTCTTGCACGGGGAAGCATGTTTCATTTCAGCATGTTGTTCCTGCTCGTTTTGCCGTGTGTTTGATGGTTGCCCAACTCTAGCTGATGCATCTGGAAGAGTCAGAGGTAATCTGTGAAGGAGTTGGGTTTCACTTGGGCTAAATAAGCATCTTAACAGCAAGATTTCAGCTGCGAAATCCTTAGGAGGGGAGGAGGGAAGGGGAGTCTAACCCCCCAAGGTTTAAAAATGTTGAATATTGTGTTAGCATCCTTAATACCTGAGCATTCTTAGAGGTCCTACAAGAGCAGGGAGTGAAGAGCAGATGCTTTTCTATATACCTTGATACACCGTGCCATGTTGCAAAGGCCTTAATTGCTTAAGGGAACGGGCTAGGACAATTTACTTGGGAATTAAAATGAAAAAAAAAAAAAAACCCAAATTTGCCGCCTTCTCCTGGAGGGGTCGACAATGCCCTGCCAGCTCAGGAGCTCGGGACTTACCACGTTCCAGCAAAACTGCGTGCCGTTACGATTTGGCTGTTTATCCGGTGTTTTATTTTGCTCAGGATCGATTTCTGTGATGTTCGTGGTAAATCACATCTTTGCTTCAGTTGGTGATTCATTCTTAAACATACCCTGGACCTCTCTCCTTAACCACGGACTCAACCCGCTGCAGACGTCTGGTTTATAAAGAAACCCTATTTATTATTTCTTCTTTAAACTTTCCATGGAAATCCATGGATTGCTTCAACGTGACGATAGCAAGCGGGGGACTCACTTTTGCTGGGAAACTAATTGCCCCGGCGGAATATTAGCGATGAATTTGGTCTGTGGGCATGGACTTTGTAATGCCTGTCTGCCCTAATATCAAGGAAACTCCTTTTTTTTTTTTTACAATTATCATCCATTTATCATCCATTAGGAAACAGTACAGAGCTGAAACACTACAGAGAGCATCTGCTTTTAAGTAGATAATTTGCAAAAGGCCTTTCCATGTGGATTAATGAGTTTGGCAATTGTTATGTAAATCTTTAATTAAATTGCCGTTGGCGTAGATTGTGCTACTTCGGAGTTGTCTATGGTATTTCGCTGTTGACTCGTGACTTAATTTTGGATGAATGGTGCCACAAAATGAAATTGTCTCCCGGAATGCGGAGTGCCACTAAAAGCGACACTTGGTATCTTTTAAAAAAGTTTAAAAAAAGACTTATTTGCAGAATTTGTGGGTACGTTTTTGTCCTGCAGCCTCCAGGTCCCACCTAAGTGGGCGAGAAACCTTCTCCAACTCCTTCTCAGCATATGTGTAGTGCTCAAGGAAGCTGGTTGGGTCAGGTTTGAGTTTAGGAGGGACAACTTCTTATCGCAATATTTTATGGTGTAAATAATTCCATTGCTGATCCCTGATGATCTTACTGATATATAGTGTAGTTGTCTTTGTTGCGTTCCTTTGGATAAGGTGCACAGACAGCTTATACGTCTGTTAAAATGGGTCATTTTCAAGACTCCGTTCAACGTCTCTAAATTCACTTTGCCCGTGCGATATTAAGTTGTCCCGGAGGACCATTGATAAAAAAATTTAGATTTTCTTGTCTAGTTGAACTTCTATAGCTTTCAGTCAAGGGAATATGACAATTCTGTTTGAGTACTATCCTATATTGAAATAAATATCTTAAATAAGAATTTCTCCCCATAATCAGTAGCTGTAATGGTGCTACGGAGTGGGATGAATATACAGTTGTGAGGCTTTAAATGGGGATAGGTGCTTTGAGACACGAAGCTGATAATATAAAATAACTTTATTCTATATATTCTGTATTTATTCTATATTTATGATTTATTCTATGTACTATAAGTGAGTGCAAGTGTCTTTTCAAGTAACAATCATCATCCTGTGACTACTTGGTACCTGTTCAATGACGTTTACTGTAATATTCATGTAACTCTGTTTAGTGCAGATTTTCAGAATTAGTTTGTGCACGTTTGCTCATTTGGGAAATATGATTTACAGACAACCAACCAAAAGAAACCATGTGGATACAGCTGCTTAATTAATTGTTACTGTAAATGCAGCTGCAATTTTTAAATTCTATACCTGGATGAACTTGTAGAAAGTCTCTATTTAAGTGTTAGTAAAATATTATGAGATTTAAGATAACACTATATTGTGTGATGCACAGTCAACTAATTTTGAATTTTTATAGGCAGCAATGGGAAAAACTATTAAATATGGGCTACAAAGTGAGAGAATAATCGATAACCCATGGGGTGGGGGCAAGGTGAGCCAGAGCAAAAGGAACTTGGCATTAAGAGTTTGTATACTCATTTAAAGAGCATTAATTTAACTGTGTTCCCTAACTACGGGTGCAGGTCAATATTAGTTGGGTCCAGAATGTCACCGGATTTCCCTGAAAGTATCAATGACTGCCGTCAGGTTGGGGATCATCTGAAAAACAAACTCTTCAGTCACGTTGGCCTCCAAGAAATGTAAAATGTAGTGGATTTTGAATTCTTTTTAGAAAATGTCTTGGTAGTTAAAGTTAGTGAAAACTATATTTAAAGCTTTCCCTTTCCTATGCAGGATATAATTCACTGATATTTTACGTGAAATTATGTGCATTCTATTTTAAAACTGAATTCTTCCTCTTTAGTTATAGGAACTCCTAACGGAACAGGTCTTAATGTGGAATAAACTGTCTGTAAATGTGTAACATATTTCATCCTGCTGTTAATTCACATCCTTTTTGTATTCTAATTGCCCCCCATTGACGAGCTCTCGCCATACCCTTAGAATGGTGTGACTCACCTCTTGCGTTCGCGGTTAAGCCTAGGAAATAAGGAAAAATTAGCCAAAAATGCTGTTTTGGGAAAGGTGTACCAACATGGTCCTCTCTGAGGTCCAGACTATTCAAAGCAAGGCATTTGTGGTGGAGATGTAGTGTCCTTTGACAGACCATCTCACCACGCTGGATAAAAACGTGATAAAGATCAAAATGTTGGTGCACATAATAAATAATCATTGGATTGAAATTTGGACTCTGGTTAGCTTTTCCATAACGTCCTTGTAGAAGCAGATTCTCCTAATTAGCTTGATTTTAAAAATAAAATAAAAGAATCAAACTTTAAAAAAGAATATTTAAAAAAAAATAAAACTTTTAATTATGCCTACTCTTTCTAATACTTAAGAAGAAAAATTGTGGCTTGCCACTGGAGCTAATCCTGGTCTGCTGTTGTATTGTGTGTCTGTTTCTCGCTATATCTGCTATGGTGCTGTGAATCCCCCTGTCCCTGGGCTGGCTGTCGGGGTAATCCGCCACGGTTATTCCCCATGACGTCAGTGGGGCCTCGTGGATATCTCATTTCCCAGTGCCAGACTGGAAATGTTCTAGTCGCTGATAAAAGGCATGGAGATCACTAAATGATATTTATGAAGTGTTGACTTGGCCATCTGGACCTGTTCTGATCTTAATTTCTTTCAGTGCTTAATCTTTCTGTTTGAACCCAACAGGACTGCTTTTCCGTGGAAGGGGAGGACTTGAAGCATGACTTTGAGCGGTTACAACTAGCCATGGAGATGGTGGGGTTTCTTCCCAAGACTCGCAGGCAGTGAGTTTATTTTCCATATTGATAAGCTTGGAGATTAACTATAGTTAATTAATTAGTTATGTTAACTAATGTAACCTCCATAACCAGTGAGATCATTCTCCTGACTTGAGCTAACGTAACTGTTGAGCTCTACGTAACACATCGGGTTGGTGAGAAGGAATAATTGGTGAGGCCCTGGCACAGGTTGCCCAGAGAAGCTGTGGCTGCCCCTGGCTCCCTGGCAGGGTTCAAGGCCAGGTTGGATGGGGCTTTGGGCAACCTGGGCTAGTGGAGGGTGTCCCTGCCCATGGCAGGGGGTTGGAACTAGATGGGCTTCAAGATCCCTTCCAACCCAACGCAAAATTTAATGATATAAACAAAATATGCCCATCATTACTATAGCTAACGATTCTCTTTATGCAAATGGAGCGTTGGCACGAAGTTGGCACCTGGAAGTATTTTTCAACTGTTCATGAATAGTCATGCCTTACTCTGCACGTTATGAATCCAGATCCCGATTTAATCAGAAATTCTGCTTATTAGTCATCATACTTAATCCTTTGCATGCAGTTGCTGGTTCTGTAGACTCATTTCCAACTGGCCTTCGTTCACGTCATTCACTGGAAGTGCTGGTTGAAAAACTGGACTTTTTAGTTGGGTTGCAATACCACCTTCCTCTGATAGCAAGGAATTACATGCTTGACATGAGGGTTGTCGCCAACTGAAACCACAAAATAATTCCTCTGGTGTTGATCATTGGCTTGAAAGTCTTGAGTAGGTTTGAATGAATTTGACAAATATGTTATTTAAGGTTAGTAGCAGGCGTAGAAAAATGTGTATTTAAGAAATGACCTCAAAGTGAGTATGGTTTTGACGTTGTCAGTACTGCTGAAAAGCACATCAATAGCTGGAACACAATGAGAAATCTTGTACTTTTTTGAGTCAAAATGTTCAAACAAGAATTGAATGATCACGGTTCTCTCCGTCTGAAATCCTGGAGGTTTACGTGGGAACAGAAAATTACTGCTTTGTACTAATGGCACTTGGAACCCTATTCATCACCTTGGGTAAATGGCGTTCAAGATGCTAACATATAACATTGATATTAATTTTTTTTTTTTGCAACTGGGTGGAATACCTCCTGTTCTTTTCAGCACCATTTTTCTTGCTTTTTAACATGTATCTGAGCCACCAGTTAGAAGCCTTTAACTGTGAGACATTCTCCACCAAGAATTTTTCACCCAGCCAAGGATCTTTTTCCCGAGCTCATCCTTTATCCCTAAATTGTAACAAATCCATTATGAAGTTAAGACTGCTTTTTCTGTTTCCCTTCCACACACATGGATAAACCCAAATATACGTACTTCTAGTGTAAATTTATGTCAGCGGGCCTCCTTGTCTTTGAAGAATCAGGTTTCAGCAACAAAGTTTTTCTCAAGCCTGTTTAGGGTGCAGCAAAAGAATTTAATTGATGGAGTAAAGCAATCAGTAAGCGTCAGGACTGAGCGGAGTTGGATGTCACAGTAAATTCACTCTTTCAATTTACTGCGCAATAACTTTTCTTGGCACAAAAGTTTTTGTATTTCTCTTAGTGAATTTTGCTTGTCAAAAAATATAGCCGGTTCTTCACTATACGAGCAGATTTATTCTGCTTGGTGTTGTACAACTGTAACACGAATAAGTAACCACCTTCAGCTGAGTATAAAAAGGAAGGACGTTTTAAGTATTACTATACTTTTAGAAGTGATTGCTTATAGCAAAACATGGGGTTTCACCTTTGTGGCAAGAGTTACAGAAGAGAAATGTTTATAATTGCATCCCTGTAATTCACGATAAGGAATCAGAATCCCTGTTTTAGAGATAAGGAAGGGCGGCTTGGAGAGGTGAAGGTGTGTTGTCCAGACAAGCTGGTGGCATGGCTAGCAATCAAATTTGATTTTAGTCATTTTTAGCTCCCTGGAGAGTGTAGAAATAGGGACAAACAGTTTGTTGCTGAAGTCAGCCATGACTCAACAGTCTCAGAGTTAGTTTTTTAGAATAGTTTTTTTCAGAGGAGTGAGGAAATCACTTAAAAATGATCAAATTTAAAAAAAAAAAAAAAGATAAATTTACTTGACGTGTAATATCTTTTCTCTGTCTCAGTTTGCTTATATATTATAAAAGCATTTATGCTTTTTTGTGTGGGCTTTCTATCCGGGACTAGATCTGAGACGGTGATAAATACGTGTGCCAGGGGACTGAGAAGGATCCCTGCAAGGCTGAGTCCAGCCTTACCCTTAATTTAGGCACAACAGATATTTAGTCTGGATATCTAGATTACTCGAGGATTTCTTTTTTTTCTTATAATTTGGAGTGCCATTTTATAACCATGGGTTTGATGTGTTGAATAATTTTCAAGCAAGCCATATCAATGGAAGTGTGGTACTTGAATAAGTGAAAATATTTTTTACACGAGGCAAATTAGATGCGTCATTTGAGCACCATTTTTGAGGAAACATTTGGAGATTTGGGACATAAACTGTTTCGGATTGAAAATTAGAGGAATGAGTCAAATACGAAGATGACACTTGGATTTTCGGGGATGTGGTTTGCTTTTTCATTAGCTTTAAGAAAAAAACAACCGAGTGAAAATGACTTTTCTATTTTCTTTAGAATTTTCTCTCTCTTGTCGGCGATACTACACCTGGGTAATATCCGTTACAAAAAGAAGACTTACCGGGATGACTCCATTGATATTTGTAACCCTGAAATACTACCTATTGTGTCGGACCTGCTGGAGGTAAGCCTTCGTTTTCCATCCTGTGATGTTCACACCTAATGAGCCACCTCTGTTTTACAATAGAATTTATTTCCAGTTTCACTGAAGGGTAAGTTCTCTTGCGTAACCTTTAATATGGGCTCTTCATGTTTGCCAGTGAAAAGTTATAAAGATTTTCGATGAGGTTTTTAATGATAGGGTTTTTTCCCCTAGTTTTCAGATTCAGGTTTAATTGACTGAAAACACTGTTTCTGTGATTAAAATTTGAAACATTGCAAACTAGTTCTAGGTGGAATGAAAACCTGCCATTCAACACAATAGTTTCTTCAGCTGTTGACCATCAGCTCACCAAAATTCCCCAACGCTCCTCATGTCTGTTCCAATACTTGTATAAGAAACTGGAGCAACTGTCAGACCATCAGCCCACTCTTCTGGTTCAGGTGCTGGCTGTAGGAGATGCTGAGCTCGCTCGCCGTATTTTGCTGCCTGTTGTTACCCTGTTATCCACAAAGGTTGCTTCAGAGATGCTGAAGGGTTCATCTCATCCCTTTAGTACCCATTTATAGACCTATTATCCATGCATTTATCTAGTTCTTTTGGGAACCTCTTGATGCTGTCTACTGTTTAAGACCCTTTACCTAAAGCACTTTGTCCTCCATGAGTCACTGCTGTGCCAGCATCATTTGGGAAGGGTTTGTAGGTCTCAGCCCGGATGGCCCAGGGCTGTATCCAATTCTGTAAATCAGGGAAAAACACTAAGTAAATTCTTGCGAGAGCTGTCCTGTTAGCCCGAGCAGCTTATGAAGCTGTGGTATTACTTGTTCGTGAGAAAAGTCTTCGCTTCAGTGAGCCAACTTGTCCTGCGCCTGTCTTCCACGTTCAAGAGCTGAAGTCAAAACCTCTTGATATGGATATAGAATCATGGAACCATAAAATCATTTTGGTTGGAGAAGACCTTTAAGATCATCGAGTCCAACCGTTAACCCAGCACTGCCAAGCCCACCACTAAACCGTGCCCCTAAGCACCACATCTACACGTCTTTTAAATCCCTCCAGGGATGGTGACTCAACCACTTCCCTGGGCAGCCTGTTCCGGTGCTTGACAACCCTTTGGGTGAAGACATTTTTCCTAACACCCAATCTAAACCTCCCCTGGCACAACTTGAGGCCATTTCCTCTTGTCCTATCACTTGTTACTTGGGAGGAGAGACCAACCCGCACCTGGCTACAACCTCCTTTCAGGGAGTTGTAGAGAGCGATCAGGTCTCCCCTCAGCCTCCTTTTCTCCAGACTAAACAATATAGGTGGCCAGAAACTCTCCCTGCAGTCTCACTTCTCTGGAAATGCTCTAAACCACTTGTAACTCCAAAGGCTACCGAAATGTCATACTTGTAGTTGGTTAAAACAGCTATTACCTTTATCTCTTTGTACTCGCTGGACAGCGTGGAAGGTTAATTTCTGTTAATTTTATGCTAGCATCAGAAAATAACTTGTCATTTTGCGTACGCATGATGCTCTTCTCACTGCTTTCCTTAAACAACTGATGTGCTATCTCACTACTTACAGAACTTGGGAATCGGCGCTCTCAGATTTTCATAGCACTTCATTAATGTTTTGAATTTAGGGAGTGGAGAGCTTCTGTAAAATATGGGTATAAGCAGCTGGATGCTCTTTGCATCTTGGCCTTGGAGATTGCAGAAATAAACAGAAGGAAAATATGAGTTTGGAGGAGAATGTTGTTGATCTTACCCTGTTAAAAATGGCCATAGCAAGAGCGCCAAGTCATTAGAGAAGTAATCGTTTTTTAAAAAAGTTTTGAATAAGAGAGTGACTTAGAGATCTGAAAAAGTTCCAAGCTTTGGGTCTTTGCCCTTGCTTTCTTCTGCAAACAAACTCTTCTGCAACATCTGCATGCTGGAAGGTATTGGGTTATTTTTTGCGTGTGTATGTGTGAAATGAAGCATCGATTGAACCGTATAGACCCAAGGGTGGCTTAGTGCCGTGGTCTGATACAGCGCAGAGCGTGGATAGCATGATCACTTGCAGATAGTGTCAACAATACGTAAAAAAATATACTTTTTTTTTTTAAACTTCACCATTTTGAAAAAGCCCTAGAATCTAGCGTACATTTCTTTTGACCTGAGTAATTCTTTTCAAGCTAAATGACCATATAGAGCATAAAATGCTTGTTAATTAGATCAGGGCAGCGCAGATCTTGGGTATGATCTTATGAAATACATTGCTGGGTTTGGGCAAGTGGTGTTGCTTGTCCTTAAAGTTACATTTATGTGGTAATTTATCCATGGAATTGGAGACGTTGGTTGCCTCCAAGTGTAAAGTTTCTGGTAGACCCACTCCCCAATCAGCTGAAATAAAGCCAATGATCTCATTTTCAGAAGAGGCTTAGTTTCTCTTTCTCTAGTGCTGAGCCTTTGCAGACCTGAATAAATCTTTTGTCATTCTCGCTCAGTTTTGACCAAAAGGGTTGAAACAGATGAAACATCATCACAAAGAGCATCCATTGCACTTTGTTAGTTAACTAGTTACAACTCTCTAAATTAAGTGTAGTGAATTCTTCTCAGCCAGAGACCAAAAATATTGGTTGAAACATTTGACACTTTGTATTTTGTCTCATTTGGGTAATTATTTTTATTACTACTATTTTTTTTTTTTGTGGTCACTGAACACTGTACAGTTTTGCTTTTCACACCATTGTTGCTGAAAATACGAATTGACTTGAAAAAGTTATTAATCCGCTCTAGATCCTGGCATTATTTGCTCAGACTGAAAAATTATCTTGGAATAAAAATAATATTAGTTGACAAATAGTTTAACTTCTTTTCATACAGCCACTGGGTGTTTGGCAAGACGGTCTTGAGCATAGCAAAATGATGCAAGAACTCAGCTCTGCTGTGATGGATACTTTGGTTTGGGTTTTTTTCCTTAAATGACTCACTGGATTTGTTCAGTCAAGGATTTGACATGGAAAAGAGAAGGAAAAAGTCCAGCTGGACTTGGTGGAAAGGTTCTAAGAAGCAGGAGAGACTGGCCAAGGAGAGGGGATGCAGAGGTCCTCCTGCACAGCACCGATGGGGCGGTAGCCTTCATGGAGAGGAGACGACCAAACAGCCTGGCTGAAATGAAAAATTTAAGCAAAGTTAAGGTGTTTTGCTCCTCCGAAGGAAAGTCTGGCCCAAATTATCACGAGCTTAGCTGGTTTGCGGTGGAGCCTCTAAGGACAACAGGGGGAACGTCCCTGCTGCAGCAGTTAACGCAACAACCCTGAACAACTGTCCTTCCTCTATATAATGAGATTTGCGTCCCTGTAAAATGAAGCTAATATGCAGGTTTTTGGAAGGAATCTGGGAGGAGATGATGATCTGCAACAGATTTGATTTTTCGTAGATACTGACAACCCCGCCCAATGCGGTTTTGTTTTATTAAAACATTCAGACCAGCATTTGTTGAAAAAGCAAACTGCAATATAGGATTTTGGCCAGACTCTGCGGATCATTGTTACATTTACAGTAAGACCCTGATTCCATTTTTTTATTTTTTTTTTTTTCAAGACTAGACATAGCGTGTGGATTATGTGAGGCTTTTGGCAAGTTTTTCACAGCCTTTGTTTAAACTTTGCTGAAATACCGTGCCGTAGCGTGATGTCAAGGCTGCCTGATGGATCGAGCAGACGTGGAGTCCTGCGCGGGTGCTGCAGATATCGTGGATCCTCTGCAGAAATCATAAAGGATTGTGTAAAACTGGGGAAGACTTTTGTGTTTCTGGGGAAAAACCTGGGAAGGCTCATTTGTGGGCTTATTAACAAAAGCAATCTATTAGGAATGGCCTAGTGTCTGTTCACCTTGAGAGACTTTTTTTTCCCCATTAGAAGAGCAAGAACATTTTGGTTGCGTATGTTTATTAACTTACTATATTATTATTTACTTTACTAAATTATTTCTGTGGATGGAGCAATGAGTAAGGAAGACAAATTCTATCTTCGCTCAATAGAGCAGTCTTATATTCAGTTTTTAGAGCTAGGTAACCAATATCAATGCAAATGAAGGTAAATAGAAGTTATCAAGTGTCCTAAATTAGTTTTGGCAGATCTCTTTTTGCATCGATGATGTTAGCTTTTGGAGCTGATGTCTACCTTCGTGGCAGATTTGCGTGCTCAGGTTTTTTTCTACTAAAACATTGTCTTCAGCTTCCCAGAGGGATCCCCCAGACATCGTGCTCCTTACGTGATAAACATCTTGGAAAGTAATTGGGGAGCAAAAGGGGGGGTGAGGATTGTGAGGCAGCCAGGGCTTGCATCCAACCTTTTCTTCTGGATCCATTTTCCGGATGAAGTTTTGGGGATCATAGAATCACAGAATGGTTTGGGTTGGAAGCGACCTCCAAAGATCATCTGGTCCAGCCCCCCCCGGAATGAGCAGGGACATCTTCATCGCATGCGGAGCTCTGAGCCAGAATTTGAGTCAGATAATTTTCTGGTTGTTTGAAAGAAAGTCTGAAGAAAAGGTTCAGATCTTTTTCAAGAAGAACTGATGGAAATCTGAATTTATTTTCTGTTACTCCACACCAGGCAGCTTCTGAACAAGCGCTCAACACTGTAATCCCTTTCTCAAATATGGGACGACAGAGAAAAAGCGATGTTTTCTTGCTCTCAAGTTGGAAATGGTTCATTTTTCTTCAGCTGCTATAACATAATACCCCAGCATTACTGGAGAAGCAATCTCCGCCTGCCTTGGCTCCAGCCCAGCCCTTGCGGGAGCCCGCCGGCTGTCTGCTCCCCGCCACGCTCCGCTGACGTTTATAGCTGTGGCGGCATTGCCGGTCATCCTTCGCTGGGTTTTAGAGCTCTAGTCATCCAGACCTCTCAGCGTCGGTTCGACTTGCATGTGGCAGTGAAGTCTTAAATCTGTATTTTGTCCCTGTAATTAAGATATAAACTCCTACAGGCTGTGTAGCTTTTTTAAGAGAGAGAAAGCAGGACTTGCCCTTTAGCACCAGAAAGCAAAAAATCCATGAAGCGTAACTTAGGAGTGTAACTCCCAGGGCACAAACTAAAGAAATAAGTTCTGTTTTCCTCTTTGCTAATCTGCTAGGATGGTTTTTGTCTTTATTTTAGTCTCTCATGCTTACTGGAGGAGGAAGCATAGGATGAACGTGATGGGAAGCTGCAAGTATCTCCATGTGCCAGGTGTCCTTAGTCATCAGCACGCACCGAGTTTATCTTTAGAAAGCTCCTATGGCTCCTCGTTGGCATCAGGTCTCAGCTACCTTCAAGCTGCGACCTTAAATGAAAATTAAGTTAATTTGGCTTGTACCTGTGGTGTTGGCTCTCAGAGGTGATGAAGCAATCAAAAGATCAAGCTCCACCAGGTGGTAATTGCAGGGAGAAACCTGGGGAAGCGCAGGGATTATGTTCCTGTACATTTTTGTATGAAAAGATGATTCGGTGCCATTGCTCTGGTTTGGCTTGCAGCAGATCCGGAGGTGAAGGGTGCACATCTGCAGGTCTCATCCATCAGGAGAGCAGAGGGAAAAGGAAACCAGGGTGAACATTGGATGGGGATGGCAAGGGATGGCGCGGGTAGTTGTTTAAACCATTTGAAATCCCTGTGTTTGCTGACAAATCCAGGACTTGGAAGCTTTTAAGCTGTTTAGGAATATTACATTGGACTGTTTTGATTAGTAACCATCTGATACCCCTCTGCCTTGTTGCCTTTGATAATTAAAAAAAAGCCGACGTGCTGGCTGCGGGTTCACAGCATCCCTGAAGTGGGATATCGGATGGTGTAAAACTCAATTTTGTTCCAAGCTGCGCAATTAAGGGAGAGCAGCCGACGGTCTTGCAGTCACAAGCTGCCGGAATAGTGTCCGCGTTTTGTCTGCAGAGCTGAAATTAAACAAAATAAATAATAAATCGCCATTTTGCTGAATGGAGAGGAACAGAAACCAAAGGTGAAAACTTGCTGTGGATTTCTGGGTGGTTTTTTTCACCAGTTGGTTTAGAAAGGTGAAATCGGATTGTAGGAACTGGGGGCTCTACAGTATTACTGAGGACAAATGAAATGAACCTCAAGGTGTTGACATTTGCTTTCCAGTGATGCCGACCTTGCTGGTAGGTGAAGGTCATATAGAGGTGACTTGGTGTCTTCTGCTTTCCACACCACAGCAACAAGTTCTTGTTAGTGGGTTTTGCAGGGAAAGTCAGTTACATAAAAATGCGCTGGAGTTTATCACTTCTGTGACAGTATTTTTGATAGAAAGTACTAGTTTTCTTTACAGAATGGCACCGTTATTGCCATGGTTTGCGAAATTTCTTAGGTTCAGCTGGCTTGTTTGCATTGCTCTTCTGGCTAATTATTGGGTTAAACTAGTAAGAAGTCAAAGTCCATAAACCACTGAGTTTCCCATCATCCGCGTCAAACTATAAATGGTTTACCCGTGATAAAAACGTGGATGGTTTCAGAAACGTGGATGTGGTGCTTCTAGTCTTCATCAGAGATGTTCTCAACAGGTTTGGTGTCTGCATGGAGTCCTTCAGTTAGGATCAGCAGCTTGTATAGACTTGAGTGCGACTTCTCAAGCAACATCATCTCCGGATCAATCTTTAGCTACGAACTCCAGGCTCAAAGATTTTCACGCGGACTAACAATTTCTTTTTTGACATTGAAATTTAGCAAAGAGCACTCAATGACTCAAAGTATTTAGGTCTAGCTTAAGTATAAGTGTATCACCATCTATTCTGGTAGAGAGGGCATGCTTCTGAATTTCTCCAGGGGATATCAAATAAGTGGGACTTGAATCTGGTGGGAGACGAGGTCGTTTTCTCCCGACAATTCGTGGCCGGTACTGCTTAATTTGTCGGCACCGTTTACCTATTTGCTGAAGTGTCTGTATTTACACAACTGATTATTTTTTTTTTTTCTGCAAACCGGTTTCTGTTACAGCTGATTAGAGATTGTTGCCTCACCAGGAACTGGCGTCTTTAGGGAGTAATTATCAGGTGTGAATAGCAAAGTAAATATCAGGTGCTTTTCGAAAGGTTTCTTCCTCCTTCTAATTCCTCCCTACCCTGAAAAACACCAAAAAAACCACCCCCTCCACTTGGATATCTCTTAAACTGATGACACTATTTTGCTTTTGTGTGGAGTAATTTGTGTGATGTCATCTTGACAACACTAGAAAGTTGACTTATTTTGCCAACGAAAAGCGTGGGAGGGAGGAGCTGCACCGGGAATGAAGAGTACCGGTGAGAAATTGCTAGAAATGTGGTGACTGAATGCAGAAAATCAGGTTCCCTTGAATACCGCAGTGTCTGATTTCTGATGTTGGATTTATGTGCCGAATTGTCTCCTCCCAATGGCTAGCTTGTATTTATGCATTGAACGTTTAACTCCGCAAAGACTGGCAAAAGCGTTTTAGTTTTTTTTTTTAAATTAAATTTATAAATTTTAAATTTATGAAAACATTTGCATTTATAATTATTTAAAAAAAAAAGATTAAAAAAAAAGTATTCCTAGAATAATCATTAACGTCAAGATTTTTGTTTTAGGTGAAAGAAGAGATGCTGTTTGAGGCCCTGGTTACCAGAAAGACAGTGACAGTAGGAGAGAAGCTGATCTTACCATACAAACTAGCGGAGGTCTGTACCTGATGCTTATTATTAAAAGGGCAACTCTTGGGATGGTTTTCAATGCTTTGAGATGTACACTCAGCTCTAGTAGAGTTTCTTTCAGTTTTTACTGATTTAAGTAAAAATAAGAGAGGAGAAGCTAATGCGTACAAATCTAGAAAATGATTGACTTTACTTTCCACGCCGTTCCTGGAAAGCAGGTTTGCACGTTATTCCGTGATAGTCTTTCACTGTTTTGATGACTTACGGTTGTGTAAGCGTTCTCCAAAGCAGAATGGTGTGTTGCTGAGTGTATATGATACAAGTTATGTAGTAATCTTCGTACGTCGTTCCTTAAACTGTAGCACTGATTCATCCTGCAGCAGAGTGGTGACCTAAGACCTCCAGGATATTTTTGGTGGGGTCCTAAGTGCCTACGTTAGTCATGGTTCCTGTACGGGTGGAGCTGGAGATCCTCTGTAGAAGATTCCCTTTGTCTTTTCTTCAAACCTCTCACTACCTGGGTCTTCACGTGATGCTTTGGAGCGGCCACAACTCCGTCAACCACTCTCAAACTTGAGTGTAGTCTGTGCCGCTGCTAACCGTGGGGATGGCACTGCGTGAAACCTGTCAGTCCTCTGTTAGGGGCTGTGTCAGGATTATGATGTCAGCAAGCACATGTTTTTTCTAAATATGTCATTTTCAGGAATTTTTAATTATATTCGGTGGCCGGTAAACAGAAATACCTCTGTTTTCTCCTTATATTCTCCCAAGTATATCTCGGTCCCTCGGTTCCCCCTTGTCATATGGTTGCATGAGAATTTGCAACATCTTGAGTAATGTCTCTGAGAGCAGTCTGTTGTGTCGCAAATAGATAAGCACATGATGTGTTGTCATTAGGGTCAGCTGTAGATATTTTCATTCTTTTTCTCCCAGGGCAAAAAAGAAATAAAAAAATCTTTTCTCTCCTTTTGAGATTGCGTGCTTAAGCTCGGTAACTGTTACTGAGCTTTAATCTTTAAAAGTTAAGTGTTGTCTTTGTGCAAGGCTTGAATCTCCCCTAACAAAGGGCACACGAATGCTCTCATTGCATCTTTGTGATGGATGTGATAGTTGTACTTTTTTCCTGTGGCTTGGGCACAGATTTAAGAAATTGCTAGAAAATTTTAAGAGATAACTACAACCATCCCTTTGCTGAAGATAAGTACAACCGTCCTTTTTGCTGGAGGTTACTTCCCAACAGCTGTGGTGATGGAACAACGTGCGCCAATGCACCTTCAATCACCTCGCTGTAAAAATCAGCAGGTTGGATTAAACTGTTTCTTGTAATATTTTAACCTGGGCCACCAGGTTTTGTACTGGAGCAGCTTGGAACAGTCTTACCTAGATGCTCCTTCCGTTGAGATCAAAGAGCCCCTCTTGCTACCTAAAATGGCCGAGCTTGAATTTCCAAAGTGCTTTCGGCGATATCTCTGCTCACACTTATAAAGCTTTGTTGCCGATATCTGGGTAAAAGAAATGAAAGATCAGGGTGTGGTGGTTGTGGCGACTGTGGGGGAAGACAGAGGAGCATGAGGCTCTAGTGGGAAAGGTTGATGTAATCTCCATGACGAAATCATTTCGTTAGGAGCTGTGAATTGCATTAAGAAAAGACAGGCACCGCCTATCACTGGCCTTACAACATTAACATCCCGACTACCAAATTTTATCTGACAGTGACCTCTCGCTGGCAGCAGCTTCACCACTGACTTGCTCATGCTTGACACACAAGAGCAGATTTTGAGGTGCTTTAGCTGGAACTTCACCACGATACGAGGTCTTCTCCTGGTCTTCCTCTGGCTTGGGGCGTAGGAGAGGTCACTTAAATTCGGATCCATCTGAATCAGGGAGGAAGAGTAGGATTCATTTGATATTTTGGGACTTTACAAAGAATACCGGTTTCTGATAATCCCATGATTCATGACTAATTGGACTGTTGGGAACCAATGGGCTGGTTGTGCTTCATGTGTGTTTTACAAAAGAGCATTATAGTTGGCTCAAATGGATGGAGTGATTGAGGTTTTGAGGATTTTCAGACATGACTGACCCACCACGACTCCTATAACTCATAGGCAGCTGCCTTTCCTGATAAAGCAATAATGTATGTAGCAGCCACTTTATTTTCCAGATGCTAAAATGCTCGAACTATTTTTATTTTTTTTTTTGCATCGCTTGTTGATACACTGAAAGGTTCAGTGGAATTTGTCTGGAAAAGACTGTACTGCAGTGGCTCTCAAAAAAAGGATTGTAAAAATGTCATTTTGGCACAAGCTTGCTTTTTTACACCATCAAGAGCAGCAGCTTTGATCTACCAAGTGCCTTCCAAGGCCTCAAACAATTTTATATAGGCAGCCTGCAGAGTGTAGCAGTTATTAAAAGAAGAGCAAAAACTCAGCAAAAGGAGGAATTCTAAGAAATTTTATTTGGTTCTGAAACCTGTTTAAACTGTGAGTGGAAATGGTAAATTACTGGACTCTGTCGGTGAAGTGGGAATATGTAACGTTGGGCTTCTACCTCCAACGTCACTGATGGGATCGCTCAGGATAGCGGGAGAGTTTGTTGTTGAGGAGATTCTGAGGCACCTGTAAGACGTGGGTTTCTTGCTTGTCTTCTACCTCTTTGTGAATTTCGGGTTATTAGCGTGGAATTAGAAGGAGCTTTAATTTGAAATAAACTTTCTTATGTAAAAAGCCTCGAGATCTTAGGTTCTGGGTGGGTTCTTGAGCTCTGAATGAGGTTCCTACGTGCATCTACTCCATACTAGAGACACGTAGCGTATGGAGTAGGGGTGGCTGGACTTGCTAATAGGGGTCCAGGCTTTGTTTCACTTTGTGCTCTGCACAGAGACTGATGTTTACTGATCCCTTTCATCAAACAGTGTTGGAATATACGTGGGCGACAACTCAACGTGGAAGTACTTTCCGTGAAATGGCTAATGCTAATGTGATCATTCTGTGATCAAAGCCCAGCTCCTCTGAGACCTGTAACCTCAGGGTCCTGCTGTGACAATTGTCACCTCCCCTTAATAGTCTTGAACAGGCAGAGGAGATGCAGGTGGCCTGGAGAAATCCTTTCCTTCAGAGGTTTGGAGGCATCAGAGCTGAGATTGGACTTTATTAGACCAAGTCAAGCCTTTTCCCTTCCGTTTTCCCGAGCTGTAGCCCCACAAGCGCACGGAGAGGATGCTTTTGGATTTGCAGTGATGCCGCATTCCTCTCTGTCTGCATGCTTGCTCGCTGTGTTGTTATTGTACACTGATTAGAAACACTGTCCTGTGGTTTGAGGCTTTTTCCTTCTTTTTTTCTTTTTTTTTTTTTTGTTTGAAACAGTGGTTTGAGCAGTTGGCAACTCCTCGCTTGAAACGTTCTCCTTCATGACAGTTATAAATTTGTATCAGGCTCTCTTCCTGGGTTTGTTCTGTTCATCTTTGCTGTAATTTATGTAAAACTAGATATTTTATTCTGACATATTTTGATGTTTGGGTAAAAGGTATTGCAAAATGGCCTTGAATAGTATTTATGGGGACAACTTGCAGCTGGACATCCCAGCAGCCTGAAGCCTACGGTGTTGAAGATGACCGCTGCAATTAGCAACCATCTCCTCTGCATTAATTCATATTGTACTTCTTTACCCAAGACTTTTCTTGTTGGGCTTTGCCCCCATGGGTTGCGTTGGGCTTTGCCCCCATGGGTTGCGTGCCATTTTTACGTTAGGCAGAAACGTTGGCTTTGTCAACTCTGTTTCTGTCAATAAGTCAAGACTTTTTGAGTCAAGACTTTTTGAGTCTCGTCTGCTTACCAACTGTTCTGCTGGATGACCTTGGAGGATCTAAATCAGGTTAATGGGTTAAAATGTTATACTGAAGTCCAGCGAGAAGGTAGGACTCCAACAAAGCAAAAGCACTGCCTCCTGTGTACCAGCAGTTGCCAGTGCCGTTACTTTCAGTTAAGCGAGTTCCTCCCAGCACGTACAGATTTTGTTTTACTCTGTTTTTCATGGGAGGATACAAGATGTGCGATAGCAGCACCTGCTCGAGCAGAGCTGTAGCCAGGAGCAGATAGACTGTTGTGAACTGAGCTCCCATTTCAAGCGGTGATCTGTTGTTTCTTGGTTTGTTGTCAGTGCCTGTCCTTGGGGTATTATAGGGATTATGGAATGAGCATGCTGTTCTGCAGGAAGACCCTGCAAAGCGTCACGTGCCATCAGGTTTTTCTAATCGTTCAGTTAATCACGGTGTATTGTTAAGAGGTTGTGTCTGACCTTGGCATTAACATTCGGGTACGGCCCCGTGTCCCTGGAGCTACTGATGTTTCTGAAATTAAGGAGAAACCTGGTTTTGAAGGTAAAAATCAACGCTCCTTTGTAGTCGCAACCCCTCCTTGCTGTGGCACCGATGACAAACGTGGGCTTGACTGTAGACCCCATGCGTCTGCAGCCCTGCGGGGAGAGCTGCCTGCCCGCTTTCGGTCTGTGTCTCCAGCGGTTGTCGAAATTTAAATGAGCAAAGACACCACATCCATAAATAATGCTTATATTTACCTCTGGCAGCTGCCTCTTATCTTCAGAGCCACGCTGGCTTGTCTGCCACAGAACTGCCTCCTGGAACCATTCATTTTTCCTTTTTTAGTAGCTGGATGGTATTTTAATGCAGTGTTTGAAACGACTGCGTAATTTGGTCTAGCGCTAAGGTTTAGAAGCTTTACGCTGTAGATAAACTTAGAAAAAAGGCTGCATGGACATGAAAGGCTTCAGCTGTGTTCAGGGGTCTAGGTTTGTTGTCCAAAACAACTGCTAACGTCTTTATCGGGAGTGAGATGGTAAATTAACAGAGCTAGCAGCAGTTAATGGATTTCCAGAGAAATCACGGTGTATCCATGCAGGGTGAGGGCAGTAGCTGGAAACATGCAGCCGATGCAGGAGAACTTCAATCAAATCTTTGTGGGGAACTTGGGGTTGATTAAAAATCTTTCTCTTGTTCCTACCTGTAATCTGAGCATCATTTCAGGCTGCTTCTGTGCAAGGAATTGCCCTTCTGGGCCATGTCTGTCTTCCTGCTTCTATCTAAATAATTCAAAGAATTCAGATTTTTTCCATTTCAGCTTCCTGCAAGGCTCCAAGGCCATTAGTTTATGCCTGGGCTAACACAGTCATACACCTCTCTCAAATCCATTCAACATCTTGACTGGTGGTTCTCACTCCCCCTTTGCATCGCGCCGGAGACGAGCCCCACGTCTGAGCTCCTCAACCATCCCCGCTTTGTTTTCATCCCATTCGTTCTGCTTCTCAGGCTGGCGTTTTCTGTGTTCTTCGTCAGATGAGGAAAAACTCGTTATCAAAGTAAATAGATCTGTTAGTGAATCCTCTTAGTTCTGTTGGCATTTCTTAAGCGAATGACTTTGCAAAAGGCTTTGTTTTAACATCTTTATATTTTTCAGCCATTTGTGACCAAGGACATTTTATCCCTAAGAGTTAGTTAATGAATTAATTCACACTTTCAGAAGAAGGCTGATGTGAAAATGCCCAACAGAAGGGAAATAAAAGATGCGAGACAATTTCTTGGGCAAGAAGTAACCTCATTTTCCCCTTCCTTTAAGTTCAGAAGACTGTTAGGAGCTGGTTGTTTGAGGTGATGAGTGTCACCATAAATATGTCTTGTATTTAACTTAATTGTAAGTGGAAAATTACTGTCTTAAAAACCAGAGGAATTGAAAGGGATTGGGTTGTACGTCCAGGGAGGTCCCTGCAAACAGAGGTTGCGGGGCACAAAAAAAAAAAAAGATATGTTATCTTTAATTGTACCCAAAATGCAATTGAATCTGTGAAATGCTTTTTATTCTGCATAAATACGTGCAGCTATAGGTCCATGGGAAATCAGTTAATGATTACTTATGCGAGTCAGGTCAGATTTGCCAACAGAAATATTCAATCTCCTGAAAATCTGCTAAGCGCATTAAAAAGCAGAGGGTAATAAGCATCGAACCCATGTTTTTAGTGTGACGGTAGAGCAGGAGATGACAGCCCAGGTCTTCTGTCTGCTGAGGGCTGTGCAGCCTTGCTCCATCCTTTCGTTGTCTCAGATGTTCGTCATCCCTGGGTCTGTGCCGGCTCAATTAGCTAACCTAGAGAAGGTCCTTGGAGCGGAAGGAGAGGTGGGTCTGTGTCCTTTCGCTACGTTTGGTAGAAGTCTAGTAAACACCAGCATTGCGAGGAGGGAACCTTTGCCCGGGAGTGGTGGGGCAGGCACATCTCTCCTTTTTTTTTTTTTTTTCTTTTTTTTTCTTCTTTTTTTCATATCATAATGTGCCGCTTCACCCTGACCTTCTTCACCTGGGTTGAATTTCTTGCCGATGAATACAAGGTACTCGACATGTTCATGAATAACCATCACAAGATGGTCATTTTGGACGATAAACTGCACCGCGTCAGTGGCTTAGGCTTGGGGAGAACGTTTAATTTCCAGCATGGTAACAGTTAATTGGCAGAGACGCATGTAGAGAAGCCTTGCGGAGCAGACCTTAATGAGGGGAAAAAAGTATTTCATTACGGCAAAGAGCAGAGCGATGTTTCATTAGCTTATGTACTGGTACTGCCTAATGCCTTTTTCAGACCATTATGAAGAAAAAAGGAATGGAGTTCCAGGGTAAAATGGCATAACATTACCTAAGATTTAAAAACAAAAACAAAACCAAGGAAAAGATCATAGTTGCAACTAATCACGAGCATTTAACAGACTGAAATTATTAGAGGAGAAAAAGTGGGAACGAGACAAAATAATTAATAGTGTGAAGAAAGTGGAATGAAAATTCTCAGTCCTGAAGTATGAGGACGAGGAATATTTAATGGAATAGAAAGTAGCAAAACTGCTGGAAGCACCTACTTATACCGAACCCCATTAGCTTAGGAGACTCATTGTCACCACAGGTTATTAGCATCAGGAGCTTAGCAGGATTCCTTTGAAGACCTGGTACGTTGATGAGCGTGTTCAGAATTAACAGAAAAATATTAATAGAATAAAACTGAAACCCCACAAAGTTTTTTAAGAGCCAAGCAAGCGTCTCTGCTTCAGAACACGAGGGCAACCTGTCAGTGTACAACTTCAAAAGAAACTTTTTCATGGGATTAGGTTTCTCATTTTTTCCTTTCAAAGTGCAAGGAACAGCTGTGCTTGGTGACAGAATATGGATTTGATGAGGCTAGTGGTTTTATAGGACTGGTGTCCTGCATGTATTTCTTCATGGGATCCAGCGTCCTTCCTTTATTAGGAAGACCAAGTCCATCAACATTGGGGCTTTTATTTTTTTAACAGGTTTCGATGAATTTTTTTTTTTTTTTTCCCCACAAGATGATTATATGCCCTAACATTTCCATGAAGCGTTGCTCGGGATTTGATGCTGAGATCTGGCTGAACAGAGGTCATGTCTATGAGGATCTTCCAAACCTGCAGAACTTCATGGTTGACAACGTACATCTGAACATCCTGGGAAGCCATGTCATGGTTATTCTTCTCCTCTGTGCCACCATGGAAGTTCTTGCATGTTTGCTGTGTTCATACTATTTATTTGGCACTAATGTCTGGAAAAAAGAGACTCTCAGATTTCAAGATTTCTGAGCAGAGTCCAAAATAAGGACTTTAAGAAGGGAAATGCTGACTTTCCATGCACTGCTCTGCGCGTAGTCAACCTTCCCTCTCCAACTGCGCTTTCTGGCATCAAATCCATTCTTGACTCTTTAAAAGATTCTTTTAATTGCATCTGATTACTGAAAAGACACTTTAATTTCACACAGTCCCTTTTGTTACTTAAATTTACGCTGAATTCATGTGAAAAGTTTTTTAAGAATGGAAGCGAACCATTCCTGGATTAGCAAATCAACTCTTCCCACACAGGATGTAATTTTGGTACTGTTGCTTGAAATATGGGATTTTTCTCTATAATCTCAATCTGAATAAATTTAGGTTGATATCTTCTGAGCCTATGGCTGTTTATCAACACTTGATGTAGGAGGAGGTGTAGAAGCTCCATGACTGGACAGGGTCTGTTGCACAGACTTTGCCTCTACAGCTGTAGCAGCCAAGGTGTGACGAGAAATAGTTTCTCTTTGAGGAAGCTTGCCAAAGAAACTTAAAAAAAAAAAAAAAAAAAAAGTCTGTAATGAGGGTGATGATACACTGGCAGAAGAAGTTTTTCCTCGATAGTGTCTTCTGCTTAGGAAGGCCCAACGGAAAGGCAGGATTTGGCTTATAAAAGCTCAAGTGCTGTTTTTGACGACGCGTTGGGCTTCGCGGTAGGAATGCTGGTACTTTGTGCCTGTGAAGCAGCGAGTGAATATCCCGAAATGTGGTCTACAGATTCCTCCTCGGGTCAGGTCACAGATCTACTACTTGTGCCGCTAAGTAACCTGTTTGTTTATTTATGTACTGGTTTCGCTGTGAAAGCATGGACTGAAGTCGATCTCAGTTCGTGCTTTTGATAGAACAAACTCTGAATGAACATAGGTGGAGGAAAACACTTTTTTGTTTCCAAAAAAGTGTTTGAAACCTTTGCTGACAGCAGACTTTTCAAATTTGGCTGCCTGGTGACTCTGTTCTTCTGCAGCTCTTTGTGGTGGGCTCATGATTGCTCTACGTGATCACCTTTCCATAGGCATGCTCCGTGCCATCCTTTCTTCCACAGGGAGAAGCGAGAACCATGGACTCGTTTTCTGGAAGAGTTTTATTTCAGGAAGAGAGAGGATTTTTTTGTTTCTGTTGTTACAGATGACATTTTCTAACCACGCTGTCCAAATCAGAAGGCTGAAGACTTTGACTTTTTAGGAAGATGGCACGTGTAACCACATGGCTCCACAGTTGAGACTTTGAGAAAATCGCTAACAAGATTTTTGTTGGTTTAGTTTGGTTTTGACTGTAACCTGGGTGCTTTTTTCTGAAAAGCGTGACTACAGCATATTAGAGATATTCAGCTACGATATGACGATAGTATAGATGGGGACTTGTAAAAAGGTCTCTAAAAATAAATAGCAGGCAAGGTCTTGGTGGGGATGATGGGTCACCCATCTGTCCTCTTCCAAGTCCTGCCTACCACCAGCTGAGATACAGTCGGTGGGTCTTTGACACCCACAGAAGACGTTCTTGTTTCAGATTTTCCACTTCATTTTCCCTGTTAACGTCCGTCTAACGACGGGAGGATGAGTAGGGAGGGGGAAGGTTGCAGGAGCGTGCTGACAGTTCCCATGG
The DNA here is from genome assembly GCF_028858705.1 of Grus americana. Lineage (NCBI taxonomy): Eukaryota > Metazoa > Chordata > Aves > Gruiformes > Gruidae > Grus > Grus americana. The sequence continues at coordinate 1,743,843 of NC_072861.1, read as the reverse complement.
TATTCCTCAAGAGTCGTGTCAGCACGGGAACGGCGTGAGCCATTTCGGTGGGACCGTGTGCGAGATAGGGAGCGGCGTTAGGACGAGCGCGTTAACCCACAATGTAAAGAGTGCAATGACATTAAAAATGTTTTTAATGATAATTCTTTTTAAATAATTAATGGTTTATTTCCTTGAGTAGCAGGTAAACTAGTAACTCTGAAGGACTTTCTTGTCAACCTGATGGTCTATTGATGCAGGAAGATTGTCTCACTGGACAAACGCATTGATTAGACTTCTCCTGTTGTGGTTGGGATTTTTTTGGGGAAGGGTGTTGGCACGGTTTGCGAGAGCCCCTAAAAATACCTCTGAGTAATACAGGCTGGCAGGTTGGAGATGGACTTTGGTCCAAGGAAGGTGATCGTGAAGGTACTGGGAAAATGGTACTGGAGAAGAGAGCGCAAGAAGAATTACAAAAAAGGTGTTTGATACGTAAAGTTGGAAACTAACAACAAAAAAATCTCTCTGAATCTGAGAACTTTATAACTGATTTAGTGAAAAACTTCTGCAATGCCTTCTTGTTTCAATGTTGTCTTGGAGAGTGATTCGGTATTGTATTGTCATGACATTCCAGTCTATTTTTTTTTTTTGTCTTTGTAAAATCCAGCCATAAGTTCTGGAAAACATCATTGACACTTGCATCTCCTGGATAAAATCCATTGGCAGGACAACCCGCTGCCTTTCGGCTCTGGAGTGATAGTGGAAGGTTTGTGCCGGGACGTGGCAGAAGGGGGAAGGCAGGAGCCAGCAGTTGTGGGTAGTGCAAAGCTTAGGGGTTTGGGGTTTTTTATTTTGAAGGATATAGTTTGCAGGTACTTTTATAGGAATAAAACGTAGAAATGAGCCTTTGCAGGGAAGTTTATAGCATTTTTAAATGAACTTTTCCTTTTTGTAGTTAGACTCCTCTTGCATTTCTCACTCTTCTTCCAATGATCCTTTTAAAGATTTTTTTCCTCTTCTTTAATCCAACATAAAAAAAATCATAAAAAACCCCTTTTGCAGGCTGGAGTCAGCATGATGCATTAATGATTCGAGTTCTCTTAGGAAAAGCAAACATGAGAATGACAGGATTTTAATATGATGCTAAGATAAAATACGAGTATGGAAAATTACATCATACTTATCCAGCCCGAGTATGATATAATACTCCTTGATGCCAAGATAGGGATTAAGCTAGAGTCTGATATCCTGCAAGAGTACTTTCCTCTGGGTGTTAAGCCTCCGTTTAAAAAAAAAAAACAACCCAAAACAGCTAAGCCTGCCTGTCTCAGCCTGTGTCCCGTGACCCAAAGGGGAACCACAAAAGCTGCTTAATCTATCTCCCGCCGCAGGACACGGCTGTGAATGTAAACCAGACGCACGATGTATTCGGTCATAAATAGAAAGCGAGCCGAACAGCAGGAAACCGTAATTCTCCGTGCGCACACACGTGTGACTTGGGACCCAGTGAATAGGCTGAACCTGATGGGAGATGACACGCTAAAACCTGCGTTTGGACAAAAAGAGGGATTTAGACCTTGCCTAATTCCAGCAACTTACAGTTTTGCATCTTTTTTTTTTTTTTTCAAATCCAAAAACGTTGTCCCAATTTCGGTGGCGAGCCGTAGAGAGGACGCGATGCGCCGACAGGTTTTGTAATGCGGTGCTACTACATCACCATCCTCCTCGTTTTCTGCTCCTTCCCTAATTTAGCTCTGCTTCACAGCTACGTGTCTCTCCCTTCCTTAGATGTTACTCCACCTCAGGAGCGACAGACCCCACGAGCCATCCCTCGGCAGTTGTTCTCCTGTCTGTACAACTACAAACCCAAGCTGAAGCCACCTTACGGGTGGTGTTTTTTCAGCCCTCATGGAGCAGTAACAGGGGCAGAGATAAAAATTGGGTTTTAATAGTTTTTTAGTACATGCGGTAGCTACTTCTCTGAGACTAGCACTTGTTATTAGCTGGCAGCCCTAAGCCCCATTCAAATAAAAGTATGTTTTGAGTCTGTTTTATTTAATCGTGTAATTCATGATCTCTGCAGAGATGATCATCACCTAAATGCCCACGTGGGCTGTTTTCAATTGACTGCGCGTCCGTTCTTGTTCATTAGGCCCCTTTATGAGACACAAATCAAGTGTATTGGGAGAGCTCAAATTGCTCTTGGTTTTGCTTGTTCTAATCTCAGAGAAGTCTTACACCTAGCAGTGGTATAGCTCTTCACATTGGCTAAGCATTGCTAATACATAGGGTTTTTTAAAAAAAGAGGTAAATGTGGATTTTTGTAGAATAGGAACTGATTTATTTCATCATTTACTCATGCGTGCGGCATAATTTTGTTGACTAGACGCTTGGAGTCAAATAAGAAAACAAATACACTTTTTTCCTTCCCCCCACCCCCATTTGATAATTATATATATCACTTAAACTCACAGAAGTGATTGAAGGAGGGAGGCATCATCAGAAAATGCTAGGTAAATACCATGGGCAAAATTCAGTAGGTATTAAAATGTATTTTTTCCTCTGAGTCATCTCGGAATGAGACATTTGTGTTGCAGTAAGTACAAATGTAATTATGAAGCCAAATTTCACCTTAGAGAATAAATGGGGGAAAAATGGGAATGGCTGATAAGGATTTTAAAACAGCCATCAGATGATAACAAAAATCAAATCCTGTGTATGATCGTCAGATAATAGCTCACTGCATTATTTTTATGGCAGGATATTAGCAGGTTCTTGGGATTTAGTGCCAAATCCCCGTGAGCAGAAACGCCGGTTGATGCATTGAGTAACGCACTGAAAATCTATTCCACGTATTAAAAGAAAAGCAAACAAACAAACAAAGCCCCCATAGATCCACTAAAAATCTGTATATAGATTTGATTTATGGAGGGATTTCCTGAAGAGGAAGAATCCTAGTGCTGCTTTTTAATTTTTTTTCCCCTGAATATTTCATTGGAAGCACCTTTCATCCTTGTATAGAAATTATAGGAAGTCTATCAAAGGCCCTAAGGGAGAACGGGATATTTCCTTTCTTCCGGTGTTCATATCTTATTTCCTGAAGAGAAGAGGAATCTCCGTTTCTGTTATACACAAGCAGAGAACGTAGTGTTTTGTGGTGCCCGCCTTTACTTAAATAACTCCTATCTTTGTGTTTAACGTGGTCTTGCAAACTTCACACTCAGAAGGAAACGTTTCTTGGCATCCTGGAATTATTCTAGTTGATTTTTCTAAGTATTTGTTGATACGGGTCTGAAAGGAGTGCGTACGTTACGTGTTTTCTTCCTAGCGGGCAGGAAACGCCCTCACACGTGTGTGTTCATGGACGTGTTACGGAAGAGCTGTTGGGTCACTAGGAGAGGAAGAACTCATATGTAGTTTCTACGGCTGTATCGAGATCATTCTTATTTTAACAAAGTAATTTTTGGAGACTATCGCAAGTTCTTACTGGGAAGTTTGCAAGGAGAGTTGCTTGTAAAACCAGATTTTTGGGGAGTTTTGCGTTTGTAGGCAACACAGGCGCTTGCAATGGGTTTATCCAGTGGGAGCAAATAATGTCGATAATGTCCATCATGAGAAAAAACACACACACGGTCTCTAGGGCAAATGCTGAAAAACTGGAGAAAGGAAGGACCGTGACCAACAAAGCAACAAGTCTTCTTCTAGGCTAACGACAAGGCAACAAGTCATCCTTGTCTTCTAACAAGTCTTCTCTTCTAGAGCCAACGAGTTTTCCAGAGTTGTCCCTGAGAAATGGCCTTTAAGCATCCCGTTTTCAAGTACTCATAGCTTTTAGAAATTCTGGAGTGGGCGCACTGACCTCGCGCCCACGTCTATGTTATTCCCTGGTGAAAAACGGGGAGAGGATTTAACGGCGTTACGTTGACCAAAAGCTGATGGTGAAATAACATCATGTTGACCGACTGAATCATTCAGCGTGTCTTCATGGCTGTTTCATAGATTTGCATAATGCTGAAGAAATAGGATAAGGGCTGTACCCTGTCACAGTTAATAAACCCTACGAGGTTTTAATCCTCATTAGGGCTTTAATTCGGTTTGGTGCTTATGCTTACTCTCCAGTTGTACTTTTTAAGTCCACTTCTCATTAACTGAGTCTGTACTTAGGAAATGGGGTCCAAAAACCCATCTCTGGGCACGTGCACCCTTCATAAGCTGCATGTTTTACAATAGTGACCCAGACTAGATCGCTGCTCTCCAGTATGCATGCGTTAAAGGGCAATTTTTTTTTTCTGCACAAAACGGTCTTTGGGTTTTTCTGCCTCGCTTTTCTGTAGAGGAGCATGTGGTGCTTCCTACGCCCAGGAGGTAGCAGTGATGGAGCGATGCTCAGCATCCCTCCTGAGCAAACTCAGTGGCTGTTAAAATGTAATATTAATTGCTTTCTTGATGAACTGGTCATAAGAGCTGCCGGTACCCAAATATCCATCACCCGGCCTTTCTCTTCTGTTTGTCTGGGATCAGTCTATCTCGTCCTTTGCATTAGCGGTGAGGGAAGATGGGCAGATCTCTCAATGAGCTAAGATGCTTAAGGTCTTTAGAGGTCTGTAGCTGGCTCTTAAATACCTCTTGGGAATCATTTCTCACCCAGAATTGATCAGTGCATCAATATAATGTTCTTCCTAAGTGATAACAGAAGGGGTGAGCTTTGCTTTGCTTGCTTTCCGCATTATTCTAATTGTCTGAGTCTCCATGTCGAGTGATGCTCTGCGCAGAAATCGTTATTTATTTTACGCAGGCTTTTTTTAAACAACATGTTAGTGGAAGCGTTTATGTTGGTTACAAGAGTCCTTTATGCCGTGCTTTTGTTTGGGTCAAAAATGTTTAAAGCTGAATGTCAGAGGCTGGTTGCTGTTCCAGATAGGGTCTATGGTTGGTTGAGTTTGGACAGAGTTATTGGGGACAGGATCTGGCTTTTGCATTTCGATATCACTCTGGATCTCGCTGGAGATAGTGGGGTCTGCGCTCCAGAAAACGCTTGTCTTGGCTGCGAAAGTGTTTGATTAAAACCACGTTCCTTCCAGCAGTCTCTCGATGGCTTTTTCTTCAGCAGGATGCACGATAAACCGATGTTCTTTGCCTTTCAAAGCCCTTCAGCATTTGTTTCCACCCATCCTCTATTCTCCAGGCTTTATTTATTCCCCGTAGACTGAAAAACTTAAGAAATATTTGAGGTTTTTATTGTTAGACTTGAACTATTGCTCGCTCTTGCTCATCTGTTAGGTTAGTCAACAATTTAAACACCGAATCCAGTAAGGATCGCGGGCTGCACGCTGGGGAACAACTTCTCCCAGCAGATCATGAGAAGATATCTGTAAAAGGTTAACTGGGCATCTGCCAGGAGGGCAGATCACCACCGTGGCCTTCAGGATCTGCAGCGGCACTGGAGGGGGAGAAGCTGGAGTCATCAGAACGAAGACCAAGGGCTCTGTCCGGTGGTACGTGGGCATCTCTTCACCTTACAGAGTCATCTGTTGGTGTTAGAAGGAGCCGATGTCCAAGAGCAGGGCAGAGCTTGGTGTCTCTTCTCTACTGGGCTGCATCAAGAAGATGAAACCAAGAGCTGTGTTTGGTAAGGGTGCCTTAAATTAAACATCACTGAGCACCCAACCCATCTGGCCGTATAAATAAAAAGTGGACCAAGCTTGGTTGTGATGGACCATCTGTGTTCAGTTCCAGATGTTTTTTTTGGGATAGAACATTCCCCATTAGATTACGTGCTGGTACGTATATCTTAAATGCCAATGTTGCCCCTACATCAACAGCCTGTGTCTACTCAATACCGTATTGGGATCAAAGAGCTGGAGATTTCTCCTGGTTTTGGCTTCAGGACCAAGTCCAAAGTCTGGAAGATTTGTGACATTGCAATGCCAACGTGGACTTTGCACAAATACAAGCCTGAGTTTTACTATTTCTGGCAGCCCTGCATCTCCAGGAAGGTCCAGGGAGACATACAGGGGAAAGATCTGAGGTTTCAAAAGAAATTGGAAGAAGAGGGGTTTTTTCTAATGAGTTTTTCAGAGTCGGTATATCCAGTGCTCGAGATTTACAGCAAAGGGGCCCATCTGCTTGTGAAGCACTACGTTTGTGGCAGTCCAGTTTTTTTCGATATTTAAAGCCATAAAATTCAACTGGCAGCTTGGAGCATGAAATTGCTCCCTTAGAATTTTTTTTTTTTTTTTTTTTAGGAACAAATTGTGGCAGGGTGAGTAAAAAGTTGCTGGTTTAACTGGGGTTTTAGGAAGTGAAAATGATGGTTTAATCTTGGTTATCTAAGTTGTTGTGGTTTCTAAATGTGTAGCAAGGTGAAAGAAATAATCATTCTGACATTTATTAAAAACATGATTTTTTTTTTTTTTTCTCCTGAGACCTAATCCGGCTCTGTCCATCCAGGCTTTAACAGCAGCCAACAGAAGCAGTGCAAAAAAAAAAAAAAAAAGTCTATTAAAATACCACTCTTTTACATCATCCCATACAGCTCTTTTCTGGTTTTCGCTCTTCGTGAGTCATTGCTTCTGTGGGAGGAGGTAGTATGGGACTGTGTAATGCGAAGACGGTATTGTTAGAGCAAAGAAGCCTGTAAAATTACAGTTTCGTAATTAAAAGTTTCGTAATAAAATTAAAAATTTCGTAGGTGATAATTTTAAAAAATACCGGTTTGTGGAATTTGATTGCAACCAGGAGAGCTGTGCTTTAGGGGAAGGGAAGAAAATGTTAATTTTCTATATTTTTTTAAAGCAGACATGCAAATTAGAGTGTCAATGCCTTCCCCCCCCCCCCCCCCCCCCTTGATTCCCTGTTTTTTTCCATTTATAATTTTGGAGGGGCTTGGTTCTAACCCTTTTACTTTCCCTGGATTATCTGGGTACCAGTAAATATTTTGAATAATGCTGGCAGAAAAAGACCTTTACTCGGAGTTTCAAATCTCAGCCAAGTGCAGAGATTTGAAGGAGCAGGAGGAAGAAATCCCGACCCTGGGGTAGGGAGCAGGTAGGAACGGCAGCAGGCGGAAGATGCGCTCGTATGCGTTTAGAGAGTTTGTAATCTTAAGAATTAAGAATCTACTGAACTCGTACAAATGTGATTTACAGAGGCTTTTAATTTGAGCAAGTTTGGTTTTCTTAGATTATATCTTTTGCCGTCTCTAAAACACAGGCTGTCGCTGCCGAAAGTGTAAGTCCTTGCTCCAAAACACTTCAAAGAGAGATTTTAATTCTTAAGCCTGTCTTCCCCTCGTTCGTTTTGCCAGAAGATCTTTCCAAAAATACATCTGTTTTTAAGGTAGCCGGAATCCAATGCCCATCGTGAAAACTTTCAGGCCGATTAATTTGGCAATGCAATCTTATGAGGAACCCCAAATATCTGATATCAGGATCTTAGCAAAAGTTGGCCAACCTCAACAAGTGGCATTTCTAGCATATAATAAATGAAATATATGTATATCCTCGCTAGCCTGATGAGCAGGAAACCTATTGATTAAAACCTTGTCTTCGGCTTATTTCCTGAATCGCGGAGTTAAAGTGCGTTTGATCTGTCTCGTTTTCAAATCAGCGATATTTTTGCGTGTGTGCAAGATGTTGCGCTTGCTTTCATCCCCGAGAGATTTGTTTTGGCCTTGCAGGAGCTATTTTTATTTTGCTTTGTGAGCGAAATAAAAATGGTTTAATGATTGCCATGGTGTTCCAGATCTGCCTAAACGTCACGTAAGGCTTGTGGGAGAAACGAGAAGCTGTAGGTGACTACCTGAAGACAAGCCGTACGTAATACGTGCTATGTATTTCAGAGAATATTCACATTTAATATATGTAGGATAATAAATACAGGAAGTAATAAATATGGGAACAAATATTTAAGTGCTTATTTTAAATGTTCTGCTGCAAAGGATTGAATGTAAGCGCGTAGCACAATCCTTTCTTGAACAACAAGTCCGTAATCACAAGAAGAATATCCAGAATATTGCACGCCGGGTCGTGATGCGAACAGCAGGGACGGTTGGGCAGCCTTCATCCTGTCGCTCCTCCGCAGCTTTACTCAGTTGAACAGAGAAAAAAGCGAGATGTATTGAAAGGGATAAACTGCTGTACAGGGGGGTTTTTTAAAATTTATTTTTTTATTTCAAGGCTTTTCTGGACTAGTGGCGTTTTAAACCGCCTGCGTGGTGGCATATGGCAATACAAGATGAATGGCTGAAATTCAAAATAAAAGTGGGAAACTTGGTTTCAAAGTGGACTGTTCCAACAATTTGGGGGGAAATGTGAAATCATCCTCTTGAAATTACAGCAGCTCCTTAATTTAAAAAGAAATAGTATTCCCTGATAGTCCTCAGATTAGGTGGTTTGGTGTCTATTTAGGGTAGAAAAGGGCTTTATCTCTAATGTAATATCATCCAGGATCTATGGATCTATTCTTAAGAATATATACTTTATTGAAATGGAAAAAACCAAACCCCAACACTTGAGTCATATAAAATAGATTAATGTTTCTGCTGGTATTTTATAAATGGATGTTACCCAAAGGCAAAGCGCTGACTTCAACTCTTCAAGCCAATTAAAAATCTCTCAATTTAGAAAGTGGACGTTGGGTACCGCAGATGTTGGGTACCGCAGACTTCACCCCCAGTGCTGGTGGACATCACTCCATGCGAGCAGGTCCATCACGGTGTGGGGAGATGGGCTTGGTGAGAAGTTTTTGAGGTGACCCCATAGCACCCAGCAGCACTGGAGCAATTTGGGTGTCCGAAACCAGATTTCTTTGCTGCGTGCACGGTGGAAATCCTGCCAGGGGAAGACCACGCGTACCATGAGGCAAAGCGAGCATCCCAGTTTCAGCCCCGCTGCGTTTCATCATCCGGGGGAGCTGCGGGGCGAAGTGCCACCGCAAGTCCGCTATGACAGCGTGTTTGTTGAGGAATTATCTCGATTTGTCGGTACAACGGAGAGAAGAAATTGGCTTATAAGGTGCCAACAAATTTGCAAATGAGCTCCATGTGTACGTGTACTCCATCCCCCCTGTATTCTCTATACATTGCTTTGCCAGGAGTTTCCTACCAGCTCTCATGATACAGCCAGCGTTTCTAAAAATAAGTATTGAAGAATTTGGGATCTGAGCCGTCGATCACGTTTTTAGGTCCCAAGCGTAGGAAGGAGAGCAGCTCTTGGTGGGCTTCCCAGCTTGCCGTGTAGCCGAGCCCATCTCGTAAGAAGAGAGCGATGGCTTAGAGCCCACCCCGCGCATCCCTGGGCCAAGCTGGGCAATGCTGGGGTGGCGCAGGCTTACCGAAAAAAAAGAGGAAAATTCAGCAGTGAAGTCCTGCACATCCCCTATAACCTCTAATAAAAGGGGGAAGGAAAAATATTGCAATATAAACCTGTATTTGACTGCATAGAGGAAATGATGCCCTTGTTCCGCGGCTTTAAACAGAAATGGTTTTCAGTTTTAGTTGCACGCCTTTGTGCTGGAGCGGTTAATTGGGCTGGTTTGCGCTAGGACAAACGTTCCTGGGTCTTGGCCATCATCCTTCTCCAGAGACTGATTTTTCCGGTGGGACAGAGGCACTGTTTGTTTGCCAGCTTTATCCAATTAAATAAGCTGAGATAGAGCGCGGGGTTAGAGAATTGGTCTTGAAATTTTCTGTTCATCACTGAAATATCCCCCCCCCCCACACACACACGCATTTTGGGAAAATGTAAAAAAATAACAACAGGGAAAAAACCAAAACCCAACCCACGTTGCTTGTAATAAAACCAGCAAAAACCCTTCCCCAAAACCTTTTCTCCAGTAAAGGGAACATAAAAGAGTTACTGGAAGCTAGACCTGTTTGTGTTTCTAAATGCCAGCTGCTTTCCAACACTCGTTGGATAACTCAGACATTTCAGCAGCTCACGCTCCGTCTTTAAAAGCACTATTTTGGTCCACGCTACAACAAATCCTTTCAGTCCTTTTGCTTGTATATTGTCATGGTACGCTTGTTTTTGGTTCGTAGCAATGCTTTTTTTTCAGGCAAGTGAGTAATTCTTTGTTAATTATTGCAATATTTTGTAATTATCCTTGCAACGTGGCTTTACCGGATGGCGTTTTATCGCCACCGAGCAATGGTTAGCAGCGTACGGAGGCTTACGTACGCTGTGAAATTGCAAGTGTCGCATGTTGAGAGCAAAATGTTGGCAGAACAGCATGTGATCGTGCTAAAAGATGTTATCATAAAATATTCAAGGAAAAAAAAAAAGGTGGGAACAGGCTAATAGGAGATAAATGATGCTACGGGAGCTTTATTCTTGAGCTCTGGGCTGGTGAAATGTGATGATGTACCTTGAAGGGAGGGTCGGTGAGAAGGATTTCAAGGCGACGTGTGATAAGCCACCAATGAAATATTTACGCGTGAACCTTCTGTTCCCTCGTTTATTCTTCTGCAGTGTCTAAAATGAACCGAAATTTAACAGTGACGGATCATAAGACCTTTAGGTGATTAGTACCTACCAAAGCACTGCGAGACAACTCAAGGTAGTAATTTAAACCCAGGCAGAATCACAAGCAGCAAGAACGAAGATGTTAAACATGAATTATTGCTTTATGGATACGTACGGGGGTGCCCGTCCCAAAGCACCCGTGTTCAGGAAAGCGCAGCCTGGGTACCCTCCTCTGATCTTGGTTTTTTCATTCCTGTTGATCGAGCGAAATCTCTTTGCATCGTGGCCGAGAGCACCGTGGCGGGGATGGCGCTTCGGCGATATTGTTCCTCTTTCTAGGAGAGCTGTTGGAAGAGAAGGGAATCTGCGTGCCGTGATTTGTAGCTCCTGTTGGCAGTACCTGGGAAACTTCAAGTTTTCCATAATGTTTGCGGATTTACTATAGGGGTTTGTAACACTTCTGCTGGTACCAGGTGCTGCCTGCCCTGGTGTGTGCTTTCGCATCATTTGTGACATTTGCTGCGCAATAACCACCCTCTTCTTTCCTTCTCCGTGAATAAACTCTTCAAGGATCTTAGCAAAGTTAAATACTTTTTTTTTTTTTAAATGTGTTTTTTTTAATTTCTTTTCCTTTCGCTGCCGGCGATGGGATTTGTGGTGTGATCTCACGCATCATCCGCTTGAATGCACCAAAGGAAATCCAGCCAAAGTCAGGGGCACATCTCATGGCCCTGGGATTGCAACCGAGTCCTGCCGGCACCAACTAAACACAGCGTAAACTAAAATCGTAGACAAAAGCTTTGGCAAGGGAGAAATATGAACGTTGGACGTGGGAACTTGGGAAGCAAAACCCATTTCAGTGCAGAGCAGGAATCGTTTCCAATCACCGTTTTTTCCTTTTTTCTTTCAGGCTGTGACTGTGCGAAACTCCATGGCTAAATCCTTGTACAGCGCCCTGTTCGACTGGATAGTGTTCAGAATTAACCACGCGCTCCTCAACTCAAAGGACATGGAGGAAAACACCAAGGTAACGTCTCGCCAGCTCTTCTGGCTACCCACTTGTGTTTGAAAATAGGTAACTACGGGATAAAACATTACCCAAGCTCCTAACAGCGCGTTGCTTAACATAAAGTTAACTTTTCCTCGGTTAATATTTTAGACATTGTCGTTTGAAGTGGCGTTTGCTGAGCTGGGAAGGGTGAAGCACCTCAAATAATATATCCGCAAAGCGGCTGGGATAAAGGTGCTTTGGGATTTTTTTTACACTTCGGACCAGCAGAAGAGCGAGATTGGGGGGAAGAAAAACGGTTGCGACGGGGAAGAGCGAATCCGGCGCGGTGCTGGACTGCTTTCCCAAAGAATCAATGGGAGGGATGACATGACGTTTCCCGCGATAGCAGGGGCCGCATGCCGCGACCCAGCGCATCCTTTCCAAAACCTCTCGTCTGTTCATCCGCGCTCAGCGTGACGAGGGGATGCTGACCCCAAAAAGCACGGGTGTACAGGTGCGTCCACGCACACGCGCGCTTGCAGCTCGCCAGCTACCCTTGGCTTGGAAATTTGGGATACGGGCCAGCAGCGTGCGGGGTTTTTTTGGGGGGTCGGGGGGGTTATACATCCAGGCTGAAGCCGCAGCTGCCAAAAGGAGGATTGTTTTGCTAAGCGCTAACATTACGTTTGAATTATGTCGTAGGACTGCAGTTGCAAAGACTTGCAGCGTAGCCGGTCTTTTATTTAACTCCATAGAAATGCTTGCGGAGCATAATTATAGACTGGAAATAAATACACACGTATAAAATTTGGTTATATGCTTTTTCTGACGAGAAAGGCTGTTAAAGTGGGTAGCATCCGGTGTGTCTTCTGACTGCACATGCTTACTCTCCCTCTGTTTAATATTTTACCAAAAATGTTGTGTCCTTTTTCTGCTTTTTTTTTCCAACTCATCAAAATTTTGTCTGGACTGCCAGGAAAAAATACAAACAAACCCCAAAACCTGTTTGCATTATTTGGGGAGGCAGAAAAGGTCATTTTGACAAGGAAATGCATCTCAAATACTAAATATTTTTTTTTCAATAAGCCAATGAGTTTTAAAAAAAATTTAAAATAAAAATTAATATCTGTGCCATAATATTTACATGCAAAAATCAGACTAGGACGCTACTGCTTGCTTCGTCAGCATGTCTGTAATAGCAGCGCACAACGGCTGGTGTTTATGGGCCATTAAACTTCGGTTCCCAGCCTCATATCTCAGCAGGTAAGAGCCAGAACAGCCCAAATTCGTGCTGTTTCCCAGCATCGCCGCCACGTACTAACCCTCCACTTTCTCCAGCCAAGACTCCCATACGGCGTAACCGCCTTCCTCTTGCCCGTCTCGCTACGTCATCTCACGAATTCCCAGTTCCCGGTTTTCTGACCCATACTTTTTGCCTGAAATCGCACATTGTAGCAATAAGATCCAGGTCAGGCAGCAAGCGTTGGCAGCTGGGAGCGGCGTTGCCCTTGCGCAAGAGCAAATCCGCCTGCCTTGGCAAACACCCAGGGCACGGAGCTGCAGGAACGTGCAGGATTGTCCCGGCGGTGAGATCCAGCGAGGCGGTTCTGGGCTGTACGCGGGCCAAGCCTTCTGAAACAGGAAGGTAGCGCACAAAATATCAAGAAATATGTACTTCTAGAGACAGGAGCGTAATTAGGTTTATCTTCAGAATCCTCTGTGAACGTTGATTGATTTTCACAAGTCCCCCAGAAATCATGAAAAAGCATGAATCCTGCCCGTTTCATGGGCAGAGAGGTTAAAAAGAAGAGAGTTTATGTGCGTTGCACAGAGCTGCAGAGAGCGGCTTCGTTAAACATTGACTAGGCAATTTTCTCTTGAGTTGTTTTACAGCGTCACCTCCTCGCCCCTTTTTGTAGCCCCTGACTTGAGTTCTTCCAAGCACAGAGGGAGGAGAAGCGCCTGCCTGGATCAGGCAGGGCTGGGAATAGCTGCTCCTTTGCCCTCAAGGAATAACATCGGGGTCAGCAAGCGGCCGAGGGCAACCCGGGCTCTGCGGCTGCCGCTGAGACACCAACCAGCAATTACCATCCTTCTCTGCCCTGGAGGAACCGAGCTGATGCCAATTAATTTGGTTTTTCCTACCACTTCACAATCCTTCTTGAAATCCGTTTCAGCTCGTGCTTGGAGAAAGCCTGGATGAAGATCTTGGTTCTTCTTAACCTCCCATATGTGGTCTTGGGGTTGGGCAGCACCAACAAGTAACTGGAAGGTGGACTGGGAGCAGAGCCATCTCTAGACCCTGGGAATAGGTCCTCACTGCAAGGCAAGATCTCAACCCTTAGACGACAGCATCTACTTCTTTCAATGCTGGCATCTACCAGGTCCCTCCAAAAAATCCCCTAAACACATTTCCTCTCTGATTTATGAAAGAAAAATACGGTCTTGCGCCTCACCACACAACGTTGCTGACTCCCAAGTTTGCAGCGGGTGAGCAATACGCGACTCACCCTGCGGCAAATGTCCTGGCTTAATCCCAGCCCACGCTTGCCCCCGATACTCCTCTGACTTTTAAGATAATATTTTGAAATAATCCTGCAGGTTTTGAAGGTTTGGAAGGTTGTCAGATGGTGGATTTTTTGGCAGAGGGCTTTCTGATAATGACAGTCGTGTTCTGCAGAGGTAAAAAAAGACTCAGAACCATCTGAATTCAGAGTGAATATGGGAGGAGAAGCTGATCACAAAAATGAATGTGAAAGCATATTTCTTCATGAGCGTAAATTTTGATTTCAGTGGTCGTACGCATCTGTCCTATAAAAATAGTCATGAAGAGCTTGTATAGCCTTTGCAGGAGCTGGCCTGACCAGAGCTACCGTCGGCCTGGTTGTGGTAGCTTTGACGTGAAGGCTGGAGGTTGCAGAAGGCGGCATCGCCTCAGGACAACCTCGTTGACCAAAACTCATGCTCAACGAAGCTGGTGGTGGACATAATACTCCTCGGTGCAGGCTGCGTTTCCCGAGGAGGCTATTTATAGCTAATAAGGCTATTTAATTGCTGGTGGACCATGCGCTTTGGTGATAGGTGGGAAGAAGACCTAGATCCTAACAAAGACCATGCCCCAAGAGAACTTTGGATAACGGGAATGGAGCCAATTTTCATATCCCAATATGTGTGTTTATTTGATGTCAGCAGTAAGGAGAAGATCAAAAGATGAAGCTGGGTTAAAAAAAATAAACACTCCGTTGTCATTCTTCCCCTGTTTTTCAAGCAAGTGTTTGGGAGATGTAAATCAGGCCTTTGATATCCAATTTTAGTTACATGCACAGTGAATTATTTTGGGAAAACACAGTGGGATTTGGCTTATCTTGCTTGCTGACAGGATTGGTAGCGTATTATTTCTGAACCGAGTCGCGAATAAGTTATTTGATACGGCTCGGTTTATGCTCGTAGCAGTGCTGCTGTGTATTGGTTTTGCTCTGACTCTCCGTTTTCCTTGGTCTCTTCTCTGTCGCTTTTAGCTTCTTTTATGTTCTCACGATCGCCCCCGAACTGTCTGAAATTTGACCTTTATTAATGAGGTCGGAGACTTTTCCTCTTCTTGAGA
Source organism: Grus americana (assembly GCF_028858705.1). Lineage (NCBI taxonomy): Eukaryota > Metazoa > Chordata > Aves > Gruiformes > Gruidae > Grus > Grus americana. The sequence goes on along the minus strand of NC_072861.1, from coordinate 1,728,806 downwards.
ACTAGATTACTAAACCTCAGAGAGTCTCTTATTTAATTCCCCTTCCATAAATTAGGTTAAGAATTGTTAGAAGTCTGTCTCGTTGCTTAAAATGATGATATAGTGCAGAACGTGGTGGACCAAAAGGCATTTCTTCCAAGGGCTTTTTAAAGTTTTTCCCATTTGGTTCTTGTGAATTGTCTTAATTTCTTCTTAAATAACCCCGCTGCTGGTTTCGGACGAGGTGCTGCGTACGTGGGGATGATGGTGAATGCAAATTCGTGGCCATGAAGAAAATTCATGGTTGAATTCACGAAGAATTCATGGCCGTGAAGAAAATTCAGTTAAATTTAATCAACTAGTTAATTCTGGGCTATTTGAGCTGGAACAGAGGAAAAAATGCTGAATATGCAATGGGTTTAACGAGCATCTCTGTATTATTTTTAGGTCCCAATGTCCAAATTTGTAGCAAAACACTGCCTCTCCCGTTATATAATAGATCATCGTGTGTATCGTGGTGATGTAGATTAGAGTAGTCCTTTTAGATTTAGTGGTGATTCTTTTTTATTCTTACCGCATTGGCTTTAGAATATTGTAAAAGCTAAACTAAAAAAAAAAAGATCAAAATAAATAAATAAAAATAATTTTAAAAATTGTCCCCCAGAATTTGAAGCAAACCGATTTGGTGTTGCCGAAATATGCCTCCTGGCGCAGCAATGACATCACCAGCATGCGTTTGGGGTGACATAAATCAGCTCAAACAATCACTATTTATCAGCGGTTTGGGAATTGGAGAGCACGTAGCTTCAAGACCGTCATTTACTGAAAGCCTGTAAGACTCATGCTCGATGTTTAAATGTCACGGCTGTGACTTTTTTTTTTTAAGGAAAGCGTGAGGTCACTCTTATCGTCTCAACCAAAAAGTGTTTCTGAACCCAGGGTTTGCCCAAACTTTAAGAATCCTTGTAGGCGTACGCTTTTAATTACAGGAATTTTGCTGTGGGTTGGATATACTAAGTAATGCAGTCATGTGCCGAGTGCTTATTAATTTTAAATGTTAGTTTTGATAAAGAAATAGGATTAACATATAAACTCGACTCGGCTAATTGAGGTCTAAGTTATATTACATCTTTGCATGATTTCCTTAAAGCATTAATTCAACACGTGAACTTGAAACTGGAGAATTAAACGATTTCTAAATATAAAATTCCTTCAGGTTTGGGGTTTTTGTTTGGTTTTGGGTTGGGTTTTTTTTTACGTATTAGACTGCAAACTTAATCCTAAAATGAGCCAGATTATGTGCTTTTGTCAGGAAGTTTAACAAAATAATTTCATTTACATACACCTCAATGGAAATAATTTTTTTTCCACCTTGCTGTAAGAAATGACTCTGTACTGGTAGATTTGTGGTGCTTTATAATGGAAAAGCTGATATAACCCTTTTGCCTGGGTACCATGAGATTTTTTTTTTTGCCCAGAAAGCAGAAAAATAGCCGTAAATTCCGAATTTCTCATTTTTGAAATTTTACCAACTTAAATTCATTGACCTCTTTCTTTCGGGAACTCTGCGATGTTGAATCCTGCAACAGAGAGCAAACGACCCAATTCACCGCAGAGCTCTGCCCTAATTTCTCTGGCGTGAAACTCTGCAAAAAAAAAAAAAAACCAACCCAAAAAACAACCCACATCTTAAAATTTGTATTCTGGAGGTGTTCGGGAGTTATCCCCATAGTCAATGATGTCGAAAAATCCTGGTTCTCCCCACGTAACAGCCATGGCAGAATTAACCATCCTCATCTCGTGCGTGCAGTTTGGTACCTGCAGTGATTTTGTTAAATGCGGATTTATTTATTTCTTTCAGTTCTGTGCATTTTACCTCTCTGAGCTTGTTTAATTTTGGGTGTCAGCGAAAACTTATAAAAAGGCAACTTCGAAATGTAATCTTGTTAATATGATTCTTTTAGAACTGAAATAGCCTTTTTTCCCTATATAGAAATGTTCTGTCTTCCTTTATAAGTGTATTTACACGTACACATTAAAATGTATTTTAGTAGCAGTTTCGACACAGTGAATTAAAGAAAAAAGGAGGAGGTTTTTTATTCTCAGCTATTTCATATTAAATTAAGTTTGCGAGAGCTTGAGAACTTAGTGTTCGCTCATGGAAGGGGCTTAACTATGGCCGCAGAGTATCAGCACGGCGGTTGTGAAGGCGAGTGTCGGTAATTCCATAAGGATTCCGGAAGTCTGAGCGTTCTGTCTTCGAAGTCTTGGTTTTTTACGTAGTGCAATAGAGTATTTTATCTAGAGTAATTTTGGGGAGCTCTCGTGGGTTGTAGGGAGAAGCTCGCACAGCAGTGGGGTGGTTGGGGTCTGATTTGGTTACGGAAGGACGATGGGAATGGAGCGTCAGTGACGTGGATGAGAAAAAGTCACTTTGTCCTGTTTCCACCATCACTTTTTCCATGGATAATATAGATAAAATATGAGCTGCTAATTATACAAAGAGTTTAAGAAGAATTCTTACTGAAATCTATTTAAAAAAAAAAGGTGAAGCAGAAGATTTCTGCTTGTTAGGCTGTTCGTTTAATGCGTATATCTGTCAACAAAAGGGTTGCCACATTTGTTGGGACAAGCAGGAGAAGGATGCTTGACCCTCGGGAAGTGGCGGTTGAGAGCGAATCCCTCTGCCAGGCTCAGTCCTTGGTCCAGGGGCTTCCCAATTTCCATTTTCTGGTCAAACGGCTGTTTCTCATGAGCGTTTTGCCAAGCGATGCAAACTTCTGGGAAGCTGGCCAAGGACCTTCAGTAGTCATGGCATGGGTAGGGGTGAGGAGGTAGAGCCTGGCCCTGGAACAGGGAGAAAAGCCTGAATGAAGGATAAAATAGCCAAAGACCTCTTGGAAAAAATGAGTTAGAGTCTTATCGTTGCGCTTATGTGCTTTTTTAATTGTGTTTTCACTTGTTCCGGTAGGTGAAGTCCGTATCGTACAAAGCTTCAACTCACAAGCCCACGGCAGCTCTGTCTGTTCCAGCTGTAGGTGGTTCTCTGGTCAGGAGTCGAGCACAGAAGACATATTTTCCTCCCACGTTACGTGGTCTGTCGAAAACGGACAAACTGCAGCGTAGAGAAACTTGCGGATAGTCTGGTTTCTATTTCTGGCAGTGGAGTTAGGCTAGTCTTAGGAAGGTAGTTCTATGAAATCCAGAGTGCAGATAAGACTAATAAAATTAAAGCCAGGGTGCCTGGCAGCTCTCAGGTTCTTCTGAGGTAGAGAGGTGTTTCTCCTCCCTGCTTGAAGTTTGGTTCACTTGACCAGTGCTAATGCTTTTACCTCTCTTAATATTTTTAATTAATTAATTGTAACGTATAAACAGAGCCTGTACAAAGGCAAGATGACTTTGGTTAGACATGGAAACTTACCCCAGAGCGCAGTTTGGTAGCGAACTGCTGGTGGAGCTCTCTGTGCACGTGTCCTTCAACCACTTCACTCCTTTTCTGATGATAAGAAGCTTGCTAGATGGGCACAATCTGAGTTTTATTTGCAAATAATTATTAATTACTTGTTTAACAGAACAGTCGCATACAGGTTTGGAAGTGATGGGTTACACTTGGCGCTTGCTCGCGGGCCAGCACGCACACGTGTGGCCAGGGGTCCACTGCCACCCTTTGCCTGGATGGCCGTGAGAGGAGCGAGGTTGGTTTGGGAGGAGAGGAGAGAGAGGGCCAGGAGGTTGCAAAGCAAGCTGTGAATTCACAGTGGTGTTGGCCTCATTTTGCCAACATAAAAAAACCCTCGGTGGACCCGTGTCTCGATAACCATCTCAAGAGGTCATTGTAGGAGACCAAACAGGCTTTGGCTCTTCACTTTGGAGAAAAGGCTGGGGTGGGATACGGTTGAGGTTTACAAAATCATCCAAGTGGTGGAAAAAAGACAATTTAGAACTGTAGTTCGCTAAACCCTGCAATTTATTTTATGGATTATGGATTTAGTAAAAGAAAACACTTCTCTATCGTGAACTTCTATAAGTTGGCCTGAGAGGCTGCGAGGGATCATAGTGTCAATGGGTTCCAAAAAAACTTGCATGGGTACTTCTTTATGTATCTCTTGCCCATGAGCTGAAGGGAGCATGGAGGTGCCTCTGCCCCTCCCTCATCCCAAAACTGTGGGTGCTGGTAGAAAAGGGTGATGGACCATGGAAGAGCCACGCTCACGTGCCCGGTATGGGATGTCCTACTGCCACAGCTGGAGATGTCAGGTTGGGAGAAGGGTTGGGCTGGTTCTGCTGAGCGTTTCTCGTGTCCTGGTGGCCGGGGCTGGGATAGCTGTGCAGGAACACGGGGCCCTGGGACAGCATCCATGGGAAATGAGGCTCGGTTCCCTTCCCTGCCCTGCCCTGCCCAGAGAACTTCGCTCAAGGCAAACAGTAGCTGAGCCTTCAAAGGGCGCAGAAGGCAGGGAAAGCAGGCTCTTGGGTCGTCAGGTTAGAAAAGGAGCTTTTGTTTTATTTGCTGTGTTGCCTAAGTTTTTAATTATGAAGGAACCTGGCTCGGGGTGGATTTGAGCGCTCCCTTTCAGCGGCGTTACTTTTTTTACGTTACTTTACATCGCCTTCGGTAAGGTGCGAGAGACTCAACAATTCCAAAAATCAGTCCGTCTGGGTTACGTTTCTCAGTAGGAGACATTCCTCTGATCCATCTGATACGCAAAGCGGATATTTTATATTCAATGCTATTTTATTTCGGGCTAGACTTATTTTCCTTCGTTGCAATGGATTATTGCCGTGCAAACCCCTGCCGTGCAGATATTCCTTTGAAAGGCTTGCAGTTGGAGCGTGTTTGCTTAGACGCCTTGTATTCAACCTTGTAGGCATGTTTCTGTGGACTGTCTTCGCGGTGTAAGCCTTTTTTTCCCCAACTCTATCCCCACTTTTCCCCTCAAAATATAAATACTGTCTTAGAACCAATAGAATAACTTGGAACTGGGTTCAGGTTTCTTCAAAGGTGGCAATTTGTCTACAAATTAAAAAAAACCCGCCCAAAGCACTTTTCTTCTAGAAGAAGGCCGTCTGTCCAGATATCTGAAGTTACATGTTGTCTCTCTCCTGTAGGTCAAGTCTTCCAGATGGCATAATATGAACAATTCCAGGAAAAATTAAAAGTCCTGCTATTAAGTATATTTAATTCTGTATGCTTTTGATTATGTACTGTGTACAAATAATCCATTTACTTTATGTGATTTTATTCTAATCTACATTCTTACTTTTCTTGCAGACTTTATCCATTGGAGTCCTTGATATTTTTGGGTTTGAAGACTATGAAAATAATAGTTTTGAACAATTCTGCATTAATTTCGCCAACGAGCGCTTGCAGCACTACTTTAACCAACACATCTTTAAACTCGAACAGGTAGGTCTGGAAATATTTACTGTCTGATGCCAGTGAGTGTTGACATGAGTTTGTGGCACCGATAAAGTTCTTTAATTGTCCCTTTAATTCTTGTACGTTAAGGAGTTGTACATTCAATTATTCAAATTTAACTTCTAATTTACCATATGACTTACTGCTACCTGTAAAATAAAATCCAGCTGGTTTTAAATAAACATTTTGGGATACAAGTATCCTCAAACATCATGAAGACCTTACCCGCTGCTCTTTTGTCTCTTTGATGAGCCCAAAGGGCTCATCCATGAGCAATTTCTTTCGTGCCTTTGTCTGGACTCGCTGCTATGTCATTTAGTATCACATAAAAGTTCTTTTTCGGCACCTGTTGAAAACGCCACCCCAATCTTCTGGTGGTTTTTTTTTTACTTTCCAGTGTTAATCTGTGTGGAGGGAGGGGAAACGTCATGTCTGTACATGTTCTGCAAGGTCAGCCTTGAGATCCTGATGACCTCCAATAGCCATGGCAGATTAAGAAAGGTTGAACTTTAAGCTTTGCTTTAGGTTTGTTAAGACTGGGTGTTGCTTTCCAGCCTCAAATTAATGTGCTGTAAGAGAGATAACAAAAATACAGGCCATAATTTAGCAGGTAACATGGCATAGTCTGTTAATTAGGATGGGAGAAGGCTTCTCCAAACATCATTTGTTATCTAACAACAAGCAGGAGAAGAAAACTGCTAAAGTACGTGGTGTTTCATTGATGCACAACATATAATTGGGCTGTATAATATAGTAAATACATTACAGGCCTTCAAAATGCTTTTTTTTTTTTTTTATGTCAGTCCGCATGCCCTCCCTTCAGGTGAAATTCTTCTTTGGGTGACGTCAAGGGAAATCCTCCTTATCATTAGTTTCGGTAGAGCTAGGATTTGATGAGCTGCGCTCTGCGGCCTGAGTCCAGCTCAGATCGGAGCATTGAACCAGCCCTTCCCAGAAACCCTGACAGTTCGGTTTGATTCCCCCCCCCACAGCATTATAAAAGATCTGCAAAGTCAGAAAGAGAAATCTGCTTGAATATAAGGATGGTCAAAAATAAGCAATATAGCCCTGAAAGGATCATTTGAGGGATGTGTGCTCTAGAGTTTGAACCTTCTCTGTTAGTGCTCTCTTTGTTTTTTTGGTCAAGAAGGCGGAGCAGAGCTACTCAAACCCATTTTATTCCAGTTTTGTAACTGGTCTTTGTATGCCAATGCACCCTACTCAACAGATGCTCCAAGAATTTCATGGGAAAACCTGACTGTATTTCTTGGCAGAGGTCTATTTTGCCATTATCCACCATAAAAAGGCAAGACTATTGCAAAGCCAATATAGTTATTTTTTTTCTAGAAAGGTAACTGATATGCTTTCTAGAAGAGACTTGGGGACGTAGGACCCTTCCGGAAGGCTAGAGGCGATACCTCAGTGAGGTGGGATTTCAGGACACTTGGGTTTCGGCAGCTTCCGCCGGCTTCGCAGGAGCGAGCCGAGATGCCGGCATCCATAAGGGAATTCCCGTGCTTGGGCTGGGAATTCCTAGCAGGACAGTGCTCCTCCCGAGCCCGGGGTATATGCAGAGCTCCTGATTGCAGCAATCTGTAATTCTCCTTGGACCAGCTTATAATCAGTGACCTAATTAGCTTTCTCCTATAAATCTGTCAAGCACATGAAGTCATTAAAGTCAGTTTTCGCTGTATGGATGAGAGGAGCGGTTGCGGAGGCATCCGATTGCAAAGGACTCGTTCTGATTCTTAATGCTGGAGCGCTGCAAGCTCTGCTGGTGGAAAATGCGGTCATCTCTACATAGTTTGCTTTCTATAAATATAAATAAGCCGTACAGCTGCACGAGCGCTAGTTCTTGGGCGAATTATTTGTACGGTTTAATCATTTACTTTTCCTCCTCTTGGAGTTACGTGCTGCATGCGGAGGACTGGATTTGATGGGAAGAAAACTTGATGATACGTATTCAGATTTTGGGTCTTCAGAATATCTTTTCCTTCCTAGCTGGCCCAAAGATTAATGATAGCTGCCAGTCTACAGATGAAGAGCAGGTAGTTAATATTGTGGTTCAAGACCACCAAACAGTTTTATTACTTTGAATCGTGAATTTATGTCAGATATTTGCGGCTTTACAAGGGTTTATTTGTAGTCTTGATGGCTGAAGAACAAGTGGGTTATTGGTGATGGATGCCTGAAGTGGAGGGGTCCTCCTCTGCAGCCAGAGATAGGCTTCTTGTATCTCCAAAGCTTGCAGGAGGCTGAAGACGGATTGCTGACATATTTGGATGCTTCTGCTAAAAGAAATGACAAATTTAAGTATTTGCTAAGGATTTTTTTTTTTTTTAAAATCGTAATAGAATTTGTGAGCAAGAATGGTGTTTAGCCATGATGTAATTGTTGCTGATGTTATGGAAACCAAAATACCTACCACCAAGTCATCTAACAGAAGTGTGGGATTATTTTAACCTTTTTTTTTTTTTTTCCTCTTGGTGAAATCTAATACAATGCGCCTTGCGAATCTTTTTTTAAACCTTCTGTCTGAAGACAACGCTATTTCCAGCGGTTTGCAAACAACCGGCTGAGGCATCCTCGGGCAGTCTGGCTTCAACCTGCTGCCTCCTATAAAATACAGCTGTTGTTGTGCTGCGTGCCGAGAGTCTGCAAAGATCTTTGCAATAGCAACCTCCTCTCTTTGAGCCAACCATGAGAATAAGAATAATGCATCTCTGCCCGCTGTTTGTAGTAAAATAGAAGGCAAAAAAATGTAGGAGAAGGCAAAAAAAAGGGTAAATGTTAGAGTTCTGCTTTAGATAAAGGCGGTGATTGATGTTTCTCTACCACTTTTTCTTTTCAATCAACTGTTCTGGATTGCTAAGGAAAATTCAGTGATGATTTGTGATGCATGAGGATACGCTTTAACAGATGATGGAAGAGTACAAGAGACACAAACCCTAACCAGGCAGTAGAGCCCAGGCTCATAAATCTTCGTCTATTTCAATAGGCAAACTCCTGCGTTCGGACCGATAACAATCTATTTATTAATCTAGAAAGGCTGCTATTGCAGGAATCATAAATTAAGTACAGCGTGACCCATTACGTAGCGAGGGTGGTTTTCTCCTCCCCGTTCATCGGGGTGGAGGTTGGATGAGGGGCTGTAGCTGGTGGCTGTATCGGCTGCCTGATGCGGTGCTTGCTCTGCACGGCTGGAGGATGGAGTGTCCTTCACCAAGCTCCATGCAAAGTGCAGGCACGCTTAACTCTTCCATGCAGCGCGGTCTCATCCCTCCCTCGGGCTGGTGACTTCCAGCGAGACGTCCCCATAGCTCTCGGACTCGTTAGGTGCTATTGGAGTATCACACCTCGGTGGCGGTTCTCTGTTCCCCGGCTTTGCTCCATCCCCCTGTCCTCCTCTGCAGAGTGCATAAGCCCAGAGCTGCTGTGATGTTCAGATAACAGCCAGGTGCTTCTGGGAGAGGAAAATAGCATTTCTGCATTGCAGCCTGCCTATTTTTTTTGTTGTGGTGTTTTGTTTTTTGTTTTTTGGTTTTTTTTTTCAATTTAGGGCATTGCACGAAATAATTGCTGTGTGTGAAGATGTGGTTTGGAGGTCACCACTAACGTAACACCCATGATATGAGTTTCCTCCATGTTCCCAGATCTTTGGCAATTTGAGGACCAGGAATACAAGTTTTTATCTCTTTATGTATCCCATTCTTCAGACTTTGTCATCTTTGGCCTTACGGATCTTTCCCCATCCTCACTCAGGCTCGTCCGACACTCAGCTTTTTGGTTCCCCCCACGCCGCTCTCCTTTCCCTATTTTCAGCTGATGCTTTGCAAAGGTTGAGAAGCTTTCCGTCCCACAGGCATTGCTGCCAGAAGTTCTTTTCTACCCCATTTTCCACCTTTTCTTTACCCGCCAAACCTCAATTTCGAGGACATCCTTTTATTGCTTAAAAAAAAATTGATGAATAACCAAGGCTGAGACTGAAAAAAACAATATTCTTTGGAGTGCGATCAACTGGCATAAGCCCTGTTGTTGACCAAAGTCCATTTTCTGGTGTGATCCCTGGTGAGCTTGATGTCCCAGCCAGTAAACCTCAACCTCCTCACGTAGAAAAACTTAATTTCATAAAGATAACGTGTCCTATGAAAGGTCTGCTCAGCCATTGAAAGCTCCGTAAATATGTAGGTCTACAGGTTTTACTGGTCCTGTGTCAGAGGTGGAGAAATCTGAGAGTCTGGACTAAATCATCAATGTTACACCAATTTGTTCATCGCAGTGGGAGTGAATTAATTAAAAAAAGCATCGATTTGTCACGGGACGTGGTGATAGGTGGTTTCTTTAGTCTCTGAAATGGCTGCGATGCCTGCAATATTTTAAAGTATTTTGGATATGCTTCTCACGCCATGCTGCTCTGTCTCCTACCAGCCTTCCACATCATTTAGAGAACATAAAATATGAAAATTAACAATAAATACATTAAAAAAAAATTAAAATGAAAAAGGGTCTTTCTCCTACAGCTTGGAGCACTTTTTCCTTTCCTTCCAGTAAAAGGGGTTTTTTTTGTAGCTCATCACTCTGGTTAGGCGTGAACATCTCTTTATCACCTCTGAAGACAAAAGCCGACCATCAGAAGTCAACCGTTGAGGTCTGGGAGGCTCGGTTCAAATTTCTGTTGTCGTTGAAGATGGAAGAGTGGGCGCTCTCCGAAAAATGCTGCCATCAGCTGTGCGCCATATGACAGGCAGAGAAATAACAAGCCGCGCAATTTCTTGATTTATTATCTGGCAATATGCCATTGTATGTAACTCATATTTTTTTTAAAAAAGGGTGCTTAGAGTACATAACTCATATTAAAAAAAAAAAAGGATGCTTAGAGTTGTTTAAACATTATCGTTAGGATAGGAAGATTTCGAACTGCAGGATTGTTGAAATATCACACGACTCCGGTTGTCGTCGGTCCCCCAAAGTGTTGACTTGGCTCATTCCCCTCCCTGAGGAACGGCTCCAGAGGGGCTTTATTGGCCACCCCCTTGTTCCTCAGTTTCTCCAGGTGATGAACCTTCACAATATATAGTATATAAAATAAAATATGTAGAATATATTCTATTATTTATGTATATATACTGTAATATAGAATAGTTTGAGCTGGAGGGGACCTTAAAGGTCATCTCATTCCAACCCCCCTTGCAATATATATAAAATAAAAAATACGAACCTCCAGAAGTAGCATTCTTAAATCTGTGTAGCGGCATCCTAGGTAGGCAAATTAGAAAGCATCCTTCAAATATCATTAGAAAATACTCTAGAAAGCTCTGCTGGTGGGATGTGCTGGTGTAAAAGACTCGGAGATTTTCTGCGTCTTTTCTACGTTAGAATTAGCTATCCATAAGAAACAAGTTTGGGTTGCTTTGGGTTTGATTTTTTTCTTTTTTATTAGATTTCCTGACCTTTACTTAAAGCCCACTGCAGAGAACTATCTGTGAAGCCCAGCTTTTGTGAAAATACCGTCATTTTGGTTGACGGTGTAAAACTCAAGATAAACGCACCAAGAGCTCCTATTTGCAAGTGGAGGAATGTGTAATTTTAAAGGTTCGAGTGCATATTTTAGTTAGATGAGAGAGAAAAGCAGAATTGATTTGGGAGACAGACAACAGGACTAAGCTGGGGATTTTTTGGTTTGTTGGTGTTTGGTTTTTTTTAAATTAAAAACCCGTGATTGCGCTAGAGAAGAATTATTCAGGTAAAAAGCTGGTGAGCTGAACGGACAGGTTCAACGTGCGGATGTCACCACTGGTGCCTGGACAGTTGGTTTGGCACGGTAACAAGATTTTATAGGGCTAGCATAGGACAATTATATATATATATATATAAAAAATAGGGAGTGCTCTAAGTGTGAATGAATGAGAGAGGAAAGAGGAGCGAGTGTATTTATTGACACAAGTTTGGAAGGGGAAGAAGACGTTTAGCCTGGAGGACCAGTCTGGTGTTGACCATGACCAGTTTGGTGTTGACCACTGTGGAGGTCCTCTTCACATTTCCTAAGCCTGATAGGACTGCATTGACATATTTATTTATTCATTCATTCATTCATTTATTTATTTTCCTCTCTAATTTAGATAGGAAGAAATTAAAGCAATTAATCTGGCAGGAGATCACACAGCATCTTTAGGCTCATGCTCCTCCTGGCTGGTGTAAGGGCGGGTTGGGAAGAAGGACGCTCCTGCGAAGGGAGCGAAGGGGACGGCAGCAAGCTGCGTTTTGCCAGCTGAATCATGCAAATCCAATTTTCCCCATTTTGTGAGCAAAATAGAACTTACGCCTGGAACTTGCTGTTGCCGCTGAAGCGTAGGGAGCTGATTTGAGCTCAGAGCTGGATGCTGCAGAGCTGGTGTAGCACGTACGGCCGCGTGCGCGAAACCCTGGGCTGAACCTACTATTTTAAATCCCTTTCTCTAATAACGGGCAATCCAAATCACAATAAATTAAAATCTCAGGCTGCGTACGTGAAGCAGACACGAGGTTGTCAGCGGGCAAAGGGTCAGCCTCAAAATAAAGCCAAATTCACTTGCCGTTTGCTGAGGGGCCGTGGAAACGGTCACCTCGAAGGAGAAGACCATCTCAAGGAGCACCTTTGCTTCAAAACCTGCTGCCAACGCGCCGGAAGTGGTTTGCAGCTTAAAACGGGCGGCGGAAGAAACACAAGAGAAGGCTGTTTGTCAGAACGCCTGCATCGCCAGACGTTATCGTTAAAATAGAGCAGCTTATAAACCTGTTTATAGATTGTATATTTATAGAGCGTGCAGATACGTATTTATAGATACTGCATCTGTGGGTGCGTTATTAAAAAATTAGATATTATTCCTACATATTTATATATAGATAATTTTTATTCTTTTTTTTATATATATATATATATATATACACGGCTGCATGTATAAATTCCTCTTCTGCTTAAATTGAGAACAAACATAAAAATCCTTGTTCAGAAATGAAAGCGTCAACATCTTCTGGAGGGATGTCGGGAACTCTAAGCATCCGCGTCGTCTGCAGCACATAAGCGCCGGCACCAAACCAGACGTTGGTCTCGTTCATTCAGAAACTCTCTAATAATAAGGTTTGCCCATCTAGAGGATTTGTCATATCGAGCTCCTTTTAATTATCAAATTACGCCGGGATGATTCTGCTGGGGCTGGCTCGCGGTGCCCGCCTGCATTTGCCGGACGAGCAATTAATTCTTCCATTCCCGGGTGGACGGGTCCTGCGTGGATCTCTCCTGGTTGGAGAGGTTTTCCCACGCCTTGCTGTTGTTTCCAGCCTTGGAAAAGCTTTCCCAAGCTTCCCAAGATCGATTTTAGGATACATACGTATACGGACATCACGAGGTGTAGCTCCTTTAGTTTATCATATAACAATGACCTATTTTAATGTGGTTTTTAAACCATTAAATATTATGTTCTTTCCTGGAAGGTTTTCAATATAGTTTGCAAAATATGGCTTCGTTTCTAATTTTTGAGCTGAGCTTTTTGAGATGTAATTCGCATTTTCTTGCCCATCGGCATCTGCGAGGTTGATGGTACCTCGTTACTGGGTAAGCGATCAAGAGAGAAACAATTTACGTGCTGGGGTTTAGCCGCTCGAAGCTTCCGTCTGCAAAGGTTTATATTTTTGTGGGTGTCAAATTGACTTGTAATATTTTTTAAAGAATATCTTGGGATTAGTTGAAGCTGGGGAAGTCACCTAGGAACGGAGAGAGACACGGAAGGGGGTTTAATTCCCAGTTTCTCGCTTCGCAAATGCCGCCTGAAGCTGAAGCAGACGGCGTTAGAGTCGAGAAGAGAGGAATTTCACACCCTTCTGTTTCATCGTGAATTTTCAGGCAAAATATATACAGTTAGACATCCAAAAGTATCTGCCTATCGATCGCATCAGAGCGTATGGCTCTGGATTATGCGAGCTTTTATGACAGGAACACGACGGGAAGCGTTCCCACGTGGAACTACGCTGGAAAAAGGGATTTTTTCAGTTGATTTCCCACTTCGTTTGGGGAATTTTCATCGTGTAAACAAGATTTGCTTACGCCTCGGTAACGAAAGGGGAGAGAGCATCATCCCTGTCTTTGGGTTTTTAAACATTATTTTTTTGGGGCCGCTTCTCAATTGTCACCGCGACTAATGACACCGTCCCTCTGGTGTAAGACGTCTGCCTCCTGGGCACTGAAATGCTGAGATATTTTCATGGCTCTTGGCTTGCAGGCTGGCGGCCCGATGCCCAACACCCTCCAGACCTCTTTTAAATCACGGCGAATTTTGTACCTTCGATATCCCGTGATAAGGCAACAAATTGAATCTATTGTGGGAAAAAAACCCCACGTCTTTATATTCGGGCCTGATTTTTCACTGCCTTTCGATTTGAATTTACCAATCCCTCTGTTTTGTGCTTTAAGACAGATGGGAAACTTATTATGGTTTTTATTTTGTATTTTTATCACGCCTCTCCTGTTTCATTTCATCTCTGGGATTCCATGCTGCTCTTCTCTTAAGTTTTTCAAGCTCCCGATCACTCCCTCTTAATTTTACCATATGATTTTGGGGAGCAGTAGGACGATACTCTAGATAAGTGTGAGCTTAAAAATCATATTTAATGCTTTCTTCTCTAATTATGCTTTTTAGCATTGGATTTTACTTATGGTTGACCATGACTGGATGTGGAGCAATTCGTAATAGAGCAGGTGTGGATGTGTAGAGATGTTTTCCAGCACCTTCAAGATTCTGTTGGGTATTTCCTCCCCCTCGATATATAAACCTTTAATTGAGCTGCGGATTACAGCCTGTTTCTTTTTTGGCTTAGCATCGAAATAAAATCCCGATAAGAGAACTCATCCAACGCTCTCGTAAAGATAATGGCACTTGTTTCTCTACACGTTGAACTATAAAATGACGCGTGTTTTCGGTGCGAGGCAGTAGGGTTTCCGTCAAGCCTTGTGTCCCCAGTTGGGAAGGTTTTCCTGACGCTCAGCACACATATTTTAATCTTAAATTCATTATTCCGCGTGGCATAAGCAGTGTTTGTACTCTGGGGGCAGCATTAGGCAGGCGGGGTTTCTCTTTAGTAACACTTAGCTATCTCTTTACTGGAATTCCATTAATTTTCCTATATAAAGATGTTGGATATTCTGCCAGATTCTGTTTATTCGGTAGCCCAAATTTTACATGTTAATATGCCTCAGATAATGTGGTGTGATACTCAGTAGAGATTTACGCTCAGATCCTGAGTATATGCGTTTTAGAGTCACATTTTATGGTCCTTTTTCATGATCTTTAGGGTCTTTTTTTTTTTTTTTTTATGTTCGAACATCACAAATTGTGTTTCGTGTCATAGCCTTCAGGTCTATCTCAGCATTTTAAGCTCTACAAAACCCCAGCAGCTGCAAACAAGAAAAACTCAAACCAATACTGCCTTTTCTTATGAGCCACCTCCTCGCTTAGCCACGTCATTCTAAATATTGAATGCAATGATGAAATACGTACGTAGATGTGGGGTTTTTTCCCCTAAAGAGAGGCGAGATGAAGTCACTAACCCCCCTTCTCTCCCGAGCTTCAGCTGAGGCGGAGAGGCCAAATCCACGTGATGCAATTTTGCTGACCTGGCTGTCGCAGCGAGCGCCCCGACGCGGCTACGGCAAC
The DNA here is from genome assembly GCF_028858705.1 of Grus americana. NCBI lineage: Eukaryota > Metazoa > Chordata > Aves > Gruiformes > Gruidae > Grus > Grus americana. The sequence continues at coordinate 1,713,722 of NC_072861.1, read as the reverse complement.
GCAACCCTGCTCTGATTTGAGTGACGGCATTCGAGAAGTGGTCGGGCTCGCGCCGGCAAAACGGGTCCCTTCGGTGACGTGCGGCGCCAGTGTCGACGTCCTGCCAACGTCGTGGTGGTCGGGGCGGCAGAATTGTTTCTAGATGCACAATTGGGAAGCGTTAATCTACTCGTGGTGGCTACGCAGGTCCCCTGGAGAGCAGTCAGTAGCATCTCACCCAATAATTAAATGAAAATATGGAGCTGCTGGACTCTCAAAAAATCCCTGAATGTCTTTTTTGGGTTCTTTGCTCAATTCCTTTTGCCGAATTTGGGAGCTCAGTGCTCTCCTCTCCAGCAACCTTGCATCGCTCCACTTTCCAGCAGACCAGGTTTCAACTACCCAGGGATGGGAGGAGTAAATCCGTACATTTTTGTTGGGAGTGAGGATGCCAAAAAAATAGGATTCTCTGGACTTTAGTGCGCTAGAAACTTTTGTAGATAGCGGTCATGTCCACGGTTTGGTTCTTGATGTAAAGGTGGTCTTCTAGAAACAGGACATTTGAATTTGCCCCTAAATATAACTTAAAGTCAAGGTATGAATTTAAGCTGATTTTTAATTAACCTCCAGCTAATTTGGACTTGATGATCTCCAAGGTCTTTTCTAACCAAAACCATTCTATGTTTGAGGATTTTTTGTTTGAATGGGCCATAAGTCTTTCGTATTGTCTTTATGATGACTGTACGTTTGTGAAATGAAAACCTCATGTTGGTTGGATCTAATTCCTTACTATTCAAGTTCTCTGCAAGGACCCTGCAGCCATCGAAGGATGGCAGAGACTTTATTGTCGTACTCCAAAGTGGAGAAGTGTTTGGAGGTAACTTTTCAAGGATATCTCCTGAATTCTGCAGAAGGACAATCATTAGAAGATGAATATAGAAATCACATCAAAGATTGATAACTGAAACTTAATTAACATGTAGATATGGCCAGCAATGATTTTACCCTGATCATTTACTGCACAATTTGCACGGCGTTTTGCAGACCGGCAAACACCCAAGGAATTACATCGGTCAATCACAAAGCCATAGTTGTTTCTCCTGGGCCGTGATTCTTTCTGAAGACAACCAAACCGATAAGTGGAAAAATGCTAGGAAAAAAGAAATGAGGGGAATTTTTTTCCACTTAAGCTTTGGAGCAATTGCTCTGGCATAGTTTCTGCTGCTGCGTACGCTCCTGTCTTGAAATGAGAGCGTGTATCTGAGTTATTGTGGAAAAGGTTATTAGCTGAGGACTTTAATCCCTCTTCGTATTTGGCCAACGCAGCCAGAGGTTGAGCTGGGGATGGAAGGGAGGGAGCGACGGACGGACAGATGTGGGGAACAACTGCACAGCCTGGGAGCGAGGGTTTCCGACTCAGCCCAGAGGAAAAAGAAGAGCAGAGGAGGGAAAATTAGCCAAAATCCTGCAGCTGAAGAAGCAGAGGCCAGGAGGTACGTGATGACCAGCCTCAGGTCATGTGTGGCAGAGCTGAAGATGAGCCTAAAGTCGAGACCTTGAACTTTGGTCTTTTATGGTCATTTACCGACGTATATTTAAGAAAACCAGCTGGCATTGCTAATTAGTTCTTTTGCACCGATCTTTGGAGTAGTAGAATATTTTTAGTGTGGTCAGAAGAATTTCGCAGCAACGTTTGCTGTGCAGCTGGCCAAACGTCCCACGCGGAGCTATGGATGTCTAGAGTCCTTCTAGAGCAGAGCGATGGTGTGTGCCTGGTTTAGATGTATGCAAACTTAAAACTCTAGATAATTGGGGGGGTGAAATAATATATGAGTCAAGCCCCTATAGATGTAGTTCAAAAAAGAGTCACGGTAATAAATAGCTAAGCCAAGCGACACCCACCACCGCTAAAATAAGGCTCTTCTTTTGTCATCATGGTGAGTTTTCTTGCTCTCCGGGTGCTCAGGACCAGTCCTGAGCAGGCGAAGTTGGGACCAACGGACCCTGCATCCGATTAAGCGGCTGTCAGAAGCAGGCGGTTGATAAACGATGCCGACTCCCATTCCCGCTGCACGCATCGCCGTCTCTCTCTTTTAAATCACTCAGGAGAAGCTCAACGCTTGCTCAAGAAATACGCAGTCTTCTACGGTTGGCTGGGTTGCCATATAGAAGATTTTCCTGACTCGCACTAAAAATATGAGGAATCTTAGTGAAATATGTGATTTTTAAATGCCTATGGTTTAGCAGGGACCTGTGAACGCCGTTCTGCGTGCCCGCTGTGTCCCGGTTGCTCTACGGGAACCTAAGAAAAAAAAGAAACAAAATTAAAAGAAAAAATAAAATTCATGATGCGGAGTTGTGCCTTATTTTTAGGATTTTTTTTTTTTTTTTTGTCCAATGGGGTGTTTTATATTTTGAACCCGAAAGGCTTTAGGGCCGTTAAAAACTCCTCGTACGCCTGCACACACACGCACAGAGTTTGTATCGTTGGTGTAAATGTCTCAAATACTGAATTCGGGACCCCGTAGTTTTTTAGCACAAATTTCCTTGTGAGATATCTCAAAGCACTTCAGGCTCTTTCATTCTAAAAATAATATATGTAGGGCTCACGTTAATTTTGGATGAAGATACATTAGAGAGTTGGAGGAATGGGGGGGGGGGGGTGTTTAAAGTTTTTTGCTCATATTAAAAGCAGAAGCAGCAATAAAACCGAATTGGATTGTTATAAAGGTGCATCATATTAGTGCAATTTTGAGGATTTTTTTTTCCTTTTTTTTTTTTTCTTCAATTCTCCCATCAAAATGTCTTACGACAGAGAAATAAAAACGCAGCTTGGATCGGTAGGACTTTTTCCAACACGGGGAGTAAGGTGCACTTCCAACATCGCTGTTTCGAGAGTGAGTCACAAGTCTTAAAAACATATGATAGAGATTATGAGTTTTATGGACAGACCAGCTTGACTCTCTTCCAAACGCCCTAAAACAATTTCTACAGAAGACTTTTCAAAGTCATCCAGCTGAAAATCTCTCTCAGAGAAGATAATCTTTACGAAAGAGCAAAGGTCGGAGTTATTTTGGTGGAAAATATAGAGGGTTTGTTTTGGGTTTTTTTTTCCCCCCAGTGTGAATTTGGGGACAGATCCTCACTTTTACTGTAAAGGATCATGGCTCTGCTGGTCTTGGAGCAGCGATTTCTGCTAACGGGAATTTTCTTCGTTAACCCTTATAGCACCAGCCATTAATATTGTGAGATATAGAAGAGCAGAGCCCAGCGAAACCGGAAAGGGAATTACATTGCTTTTCCCGTGTAATTCAATGAATAAGTTGTTACCACCATTTTCTTCTAGCAACTAAATGCTAAATATTAATTGATGCGAATACATCGTATAACGCTTATAGCGCAAGCCGGAAAAAGGAAAGCGAGAAGCAAAAACGCGGAGCACACCGTATAGGTAACCTATAGGTCTGCCGTATAGGTAACCTACGTCTGAGCAAAAGTCTGGTGCGCCCGAGACTGTAAAACGCCGTGCGGTTCCCTGCGGTTTAGGTTGTTCAAGCGATTTTTTTTTTTAATCATTTTCTTTTCCATCCAAAAAATACCGGTGGCAGATTAGCAGAGGAGATGTTCATTTCGGTAAATGGTGCATCGGTTTCCACAAAATGCTTTGACTTTTTGTCCTTTTTTTTTTTTTGGCTTGCACCCAATATCGTTGCAATATCCGTGGGGTTTGTTAAATTATTTTTTTTTTTTTTTTTTTTAGGAGGAATATAGAGCAGAAGGAATTAGCTGGCACAACATCGACTACATAGACAACTCTGGCTGCATCAACCTGATCAGTAAGAAGCCGACGGGCCTGCTCCATCTGCTGGATGAGGAAAGCAAGTACGTAGGGAACTGTTGGTTTTGCTAATGATATTTGATTTTTCACTTAAAAAAGGTGTTTATCCTTAAGTCTTACCCCTTGGGATTCTTCCCAGAAAGCTGCTAATAGCTCGCTGGGTTAATTTATCATCTAGTTTTGTTTCCGAGGTGGTAGCGTAAACAGCGGAGGATCAGGAAGCCGAGCAAAAAGCCTTCACAAATAATAATTAAAATTCCGCTTCAATAATTTCTTCCGTTAAAGGAAAGGGCAAAGGTTCCCTTGGCTTTGCTTCTCGTTTCTCTCCCCATCTCTTGCGGCGTAACGGTGAAAGACGCTCAAAGCTGAGCTGAGTGAAGGGAGACTCCAAGTGCGCGAGTTAAAGCAGCTTGCGTGGGTGCCGTTATCCAGATACAAGGTGGATTTATCAATTTTCTTTTAAAAATTAAGCCAGAGGGAACTGTGGGCACTTTTACGTAGGGGCTGCGCAGTTTCACGTGTGCCGGGGATGCGGCTGAGGTTTGCATCCTCGGTTATGTCCATCCAGCTGGTCTCAGTAGAAGTCATCAGGTGAGCTTGTGGCTTCTGGGTCTGCCTTTGGGTGGAAACTTCTGAGCGTAAGGGATTTCCCGTCGGATGCACGGGCCAGTTCGCTCCGTGTGAAGGGCACGGAAAGGCCAGGCGGATTCACTGGCATCACCTTGGATCCACGTGGCTCTGGTCCAGGGCGTGAACCCTCCTCCAACCATTTGATTGCAGGTTTCTCCTCCATTTCTTGTCTCGTTGACCAGACACACAGCAGTGATGCTGTCCTAGTGACACCGTACGGGGCTAAACCAGCTTAAATTAGGTAAAATCGTGAAATATACCCCCAAGTTACAGATTTACATGGAGTTTGAGGATGGAGGATTGGCTTGTTCTCACCAAGAGGCTCAAGCTCTCTATGCCAGGATCAGGCGAGTAACTCCTGAAATTGAAGTGAGGTTTGTAGGCGAAGCAGCTCAATATTTCCTAAATGTGTGAATAACCCCTAGATGCAGGAGCAGCCTAAGCCTCAAAACCAATGTCAGTAACTCGGGGTTTCAGGTAAACGCAGCTACCCTGAATAATTTCCATGCAGCGGGCGTACGGTGCAGTATACCGCAATAAAAATACACCAATTTCTGCCTTTGTAACTGATTTCAGAGCATTACTGCATCAGTCAAGAGTTCTTCAAACACCGGATATCCCTTGTGCTTGTACCTAGCCACATGACAGCATACAAACTAATGTTTGCTTAGTGTCTGCAGGCATAGAAGCGGAACCTCAGAATATCTCTATTTTCCTATTCGTCGTCAAGAAAGAAGCGTAAAAGCTTTTTCGTCGGGTTTACGGCTATCTTCTTTTTAATTCTTTCCGCTCAGTTTTCCTCAAGCCACAAACCAGACGCTGCTGGACAAGTTTAAGCGTCAACATGAAGGGAACTCCTACATTGAATTTCCAGCGGTCATGGAGCCCGCTTTCATCATCAAACACTACGCGGGCAAAGTGAAGTACGGAGTGAAGGTCTGTCATCCAGCTGCTCCCAGGCAGTTGTTTTCATTTAAATCATCTAGCTGTGATGGGGAAGGAGAGCGCCAAAAGCTCCACGGGGATGTTTGGAAGAGGACTTGGCTAGAGGAGAGACGCGAGGGTCGGGAAAGAAGCGTTTGGTGAAATGCTAGGCTGAAATGAGAAGGTGGCAGGGATTGCGCCTTCGTGTTCTCCTCCGCGTTGCAAGCTCTGCGCGGTGGCGTTTTGGGGAAGAATTAGGGACGCGCGCTGAGGTCAATGCTACGTCCCGGCGATGGGTCAAAATTGGATGTTTGGTAGCCTTTCTGGGCTTGGTTCGTATAGAAAATCCAATGGTTTTTTTCATCATTAGTCATTTTTTAATACGGGTTACATGAACACAGGTCTCAGCATCTCACTGCTGCAGGTACTTTTTAAAATCCCACGCAAATTATTTCAAAGTTGATTCTCTATTCACACCAATAATTAGCAGAAGCCATTCTGGTGGGAAGGTGAGCCTGTATGAGAAACAGCCTCGGGATTTACCACTGCAAATCGGTAATTGTGTTTCTGATGCAATAACTGCACGTGACAAACTTTAGCATCAGCTTCGAGATGCTTCAGAGAGCAGTGTTTTGGGTTAAAACATTTATTTTCTGGATATAAAGAGGTGTCTAATATGGAGGCAGAAAAAAAAGAAGCAGGCTTCAGTAGCTGTGCTGTCACAGGGATAACCTGGCAGATCTTACCCGGCGTTATCTTGTAGATATTGTTTATTTTCCTCTTTTCTCCCCCTCCTTTTTCTCCTTCCCTAGGATTTCCGTGAGAAAAACACAGATCATATGCGCCCGGACATCGTAGCTCTCCTGCGAAGCAGCAAAAACGCCTTTATCTGCGGGATGATCGGCATCGACCCGGTTGCCGTCTTCCGCTGGGCCGTCCTGCGAGCTTTTTTCAGGGCGATGGTTGCTTTTAGGGAGGCTGGAAGACGATACGTGGAGAAGAAAACTGGTACGTGTGCCGAGCTTCTAATCCTAGCGCTTGTTTTTCAGCAGCAATTTAGGTCTAATATATTCCTACAGTATTATAAGTAGCCTGACTTATTAGGAGCCATTAATCTAAGGTTTTTGCTATACAAAAGTGACATTTAAAGGTACGTTTGGATTTTAACGCACCGCAAGACAAGATTTTCACTTTACTGCTGCTTTAACTTTTCCTTTTTGTAGGATGCACGCATAGGAAATCCTGAATGATTCGAACAGAGACGTTAAAATTATTCGGCAAATAAGGCAAATTACTTTTGCTAGGAATTCTCGACCTGTTAGTTCCATCTGGAAACAAAAAAAGGAAATAATTCTTCTCTATAATTTTTCAAGCCGTTCACCCTTTAAAGCTGCAAGAGAGCACGTCTCTAGTCTAGCAAAATTCATTGCTTCGCAGTCATCTAGAACCACCTCACGCCAAACGCGGGGGCATTAAATTAAAGGAAAGTAATGATGCATCATCATGCTGTAGCAGGCAATACCTGGCTGGGCTTTTAGGCCATTTCTCTGCATAAAGCAATTTTGGAAAGACGGGTACAAGCTATTACTATTAATTTCTGGGCATGAGAGGGCTTGAAATTCATGGTGAAATTAAAGCCTCAGCACGGAAAACGTCAGCTGAGTTAAAATTAAGCACGGAGCCGCACCATGAATTTTTTTTTTAGTCGGAGAGGTGTGCAGCAAGGAGAGCCGAGGAGCCTGGGACAAGGAACGTAGGTATGGAAACCGTACAAACGGAAAGAATAATTTTTCTTGTCCGGGGTGAATAATAGCATCCCAAGAAGAGCAGGAGGCAAAAATCAGCTTTCAGCTCTTGAGGCTCTTCCTCTCGAACCACTTGGCTGTGGTGTAAAAGAAAAGATGTTTCTCGGGAACCTGGGTCTATCCGGCACATCAAGGCAACATCAAAACGCCGAGAGGTAGCCGGCAAAGACCTTTGGCATTGGGAAAACCGTCACTCGAAAGAGTTGGCTTCGGAAATCTGTAGTTGAGTTTTCCTGGCATCACCTTTTCATCTGGCTTAAAGCCCAGGCTGAACTACGGTGAGGTGGTCAAGGAGATAAAAATATGTTCAGTCGTGGGAAGTAACAGCTAATTTCAAGCCCTGCTTCGCTTTCTCTATCTCTTGGCAATCGGTCGTGCCTGCCGTGCTCACCTCCGCGCTAGCTAGCTTTCCGCTTTTCGGTCTTCACTTTGTGGCATTAACGTGCTTGCGCGTGTGTGTATATATATATGTATAAATATATAGGTATAAAATAGAGTCCAGGAGCTTTTCAGACAATTCTGGGAGTCTCATTTCTTGCACCACCTTCTCTTTCCATACCAAAGCTAACACAGTAATGCCTGAGTTTCTAAACCTTTTCTGGCACACGTAGCTGCTGTTTTATCTATCTGGCGTCCTTTGGCCCCCTTTCAGATGGCTTTGCGCTTTGTAATCTTTGGGTTTTGAGTCAAAAAGAAAAAAAAACCCAACAACCCAAACCCCTTCAAAAAGCTGCATAAGGTTTGTCTTAAACTTCCCAACAATCCTCAGCTAATTTATAGCTGGAATTTCTATGTGCATCTTCAGCCTAAACTAGGAAAAAAGTAGGAGAAAGTCACCGTTATATAGGCAGATCTAGAGAAGATTACCTAAATCTCACTCCCATGTTGAGGTACACCTTATCTGTCGGGAGAGCTTGCCCTACAAGCAATGGCGGAGCTGGGACCACCTCTTTGGAAGAGGTACCCATCATCTCCTAGCATGACTTCTGCCCAGGTAGCAGTAGCAAGGTGAGATCCGTAGCAATGTTTTCCTCGTGTTTTTGCTGGCCAGACCTCGTGCCCGTCTCCCGTTTGGTTGTCCCTCTCCAAAATCCCATCCATCTTGCCAAAGAGTCCGCTACCAGATGCTGCTTGTCCCTCCTGCTCCCCGAAATAATGGAAAAAAGCCCCAAACGGATGCTTTGCGCCTATGGCAGAAGACATTTGTGAATTATTAAAGAATCACTAAAATTACCCTGTCTCGATAGACAAAAGCAGACAACCAAAGACACCATATGTTTTAGGTTTATCTCGTCTTTTTTTACCAAACCTTGCTGGCTTTAATTAGCCTGAGTTGAATGCCTTACTGCCCACGGATGTGGAGCTGTTGATAAAATTAAAGTAGATTAGCTGAGAATAACTTCACACACGTACGTTTATCCAAGTGTGCAACGCTTAATATTTGTATAGAATTTTTTAAAAGGCGTGCTGTCGCCCTCTTGGTTTCTGAGATCTCTCTGCTGCTGCTTCCATCCGTCTGTCCGTCAGGTGTAATTAATGAGTAGGAAAATATCTGACACATGGTTTTTTTTTTTTATTTAAGGCTCTTTGCACTCTTTTGTCTTAACCCCAAATGGATCTCCCTTGCTTTTATCTGTCTGAAGGCCTGTGCAAGTCATGGCTGCAATACCCAACGGGGATTTTAATTAAAAATCTCCGCCTTATGTATAAGCAGCTCTGCAAATTTTTGCTCCGCTTTCTTTTTGCATCATCCTTTCGGTTATCATCTCTGTGCCAGCGGTGCCAACCAGTGCTACGGATGCTTCCATCACTGGTTTTTCCTGCTAGCTTTGGGGACCTCTCCTTTTTTTGTGCTCCTAATATCTTCGTAGTGTAGCTTTTAGTGACCGTGCGATTGTCCTCATTAACCCGGAGGCGAAGAGCAGCAAAGCGGTGTCACGGTGAACTTTGTTGGGTACCTTTCTCTTCTGCCCAAGAGATACCTCTTACGGTGCTGCCCACCCTCCTCGGATGAAACACGCCGGGATCCAGCAAGCTGCAATTAGCTGAAGGGTGGACTTTTTCAATAATTTGATTTTTTTTTTTTATTGTTGTTATTATTATTAATGAGTTTATCAGGGAGGATTGAGATAGTCCAAAAGAACTACATGTTTGAACTGGATTTGTTAATGAACTTTGATTAAAGGAACATTATCAAGCTTTTTAGGAAAGAAATTTGGCTGATGGACTTTTTTTGCTCTATCACCGATATGAATTCATTACGGAAAAAACCCAAATTCTTTGTTGGTGAAAACTTGATGGGAGAACTGGTGCTGTTCATATAAACCAGGCCATGGAGACTCCCAGCTTTCTCATCTCAGTTTCGCCGGTCACGAACCTAAATCCTCACTTTGACGAAGGGTTTCGTGGTCCTGGGGCTGTGCCCTCCCTCGATGAGCTCTGCATTTGCGTTTGGCCAACGAGGGTTGCTCCTTGGCTTAGCGCCCTTTGCGGCTGACCTACACGATAACGCCGTCTCCAAAACAATCCCGTTGACTTCTGCTGATTTGTTCCTGAAGCTGGGCACCAAAAAAAACCCCACTCCCCCCAAAAGAATAAAAAAACCCCCATCTGTATTTGCCAAATAAAGGTGATAGCAACCAAAATAATGATCTTTGAGGAGTATGAGGTGGTGTTAATGCAAGATGCACCTTGACAGTGTTCCTCTGGAAAGTTCAGATCACTCCTTTCTGATGATTTAATGCATTGGTATGAAATGCTTCTGTACGTGCTGACGCAAGGTAACTCCTCGGTGACCTCATCACGCCTCAATGGGAGCGTGAGGTATCCCTTGACTTGGCCACCTAAACCATGACGGAGGGGTGCTGCCGGTTTGCGCAGTGTCACCTGCGTAACCTCTCCTCTGCCCTGCCGTTGGAGCTGGGCCATCAAAAGTCCTCATGGCCACGCGACCATGGTTTCTTCCAAATTTTGACCTCAAACCCATCCTACCTAACTCCAGGCTCTGTGTCCTCTGCCCTTGAGGAATACGGAACCCTTGTTTAATACAAATAGTCTCTATTTTTCCTTTTAATCACCAATATCCGAGCAAAGCGTGGCACGGGGATGCGAGATGAGAATTCATCGTGGCCGTGTCTGGGAGCATCTGCGCAGGGAATTACGGATAACACCTGGCAGAGGCATGGAAATTATTTTTAAAAGCAGTTAATAAAAGTATAAATTTACCTAATCATCTATTTTTTGCCCAGATAATCTCAGAGTGATTATAAAGTGATTATACTCTGGCAAATAAGGGTTGAAAGTGGGGCCGGGATGCGATCCAGCCCATCGCTCCTGTGTCTGGAGGAAACCGAGGTTAAATTGTGTCAAGCGCGAAAAACGCGCGACCCTCGAGCCCTCGCGTCCTTCGGGCTTGTTCTTTACCCTCTCCTGATTTCTGCTTGTATAATCTTTCTCTTCTCTCCGTTTTTCTTTTTGTTGTTGTCGTTGTTGTCGTTGTTTTTATTTTGCTTCCCAAGGGCATGATGATGCAGTGCCATGTGCGGTTTTGAAAAGTGTGGATAGTTTTAGCTTTCTCCATCACCCAGTTCATCAGAGGAGCTTAGAGATCCTGCAGAGATGCAAGGAGGAGAAGTACAGTAAGGCTTCACCACCCGCCCTTCCCTCTGATACGACACTCGCACGCCGAGAAATGGAAACCAGGTGCATTCAGCATAGAAAGGGGAAAAAAAAAACCCAAAAATTGAACCGCCCGAGGAGCCTTTCAGGATCGAAGCGGCCGCCTTACAGCGATTTTGAGCCTCTTGGGAAATTATTAGGCAGGCTTTGAAGAGTCAAATTAAATGCAAACCCGCAGCTCTTGAGATATCGCATCATTTTGTTGGCGGTTTTGCCGTTTATTCGCTGACTTTAAGTCGGGATGCTGACGCTAGGGGTATTTTTGGGTGTGTTTTATTGTTGTTATCACATGTGTGATGATAACTTCAAAGCACAACAGGTCCAGTAGGAGTATTCCTGATGTAAGGCACACGGCTGATGCAGCTGGAATTTGACTTTATTTGGATTTCATTGGACTTTGCAAATAACTTTAGCTTGTGAAAATATTGTCTCCGAGGGCTTGTACTTAAAACTAAAGCATTCGGCAATGTTATTTTACAGAATGAGTTGGGTAAAGATGCACTTGGTCTCCGTTTCTTCCTCCTCACTCCTCTGTCACGTAATAAACTCATCCTGCATGACAACATGGACACTTCTGCCTGTGCTACTATATTTTATATATATATAAAAATATGTATTTGGTGCTCATATCTTTAGATATATCATTTTTCTGCCGTTATTCTCTTCCTTGATGTTGCACATTAAAGCTTACAGAAATAGAGCGCTGCTACATTCAGTCTTCCAGGGCAAATCTTCAGCGCGAGTTGCTAACTTAAACGTCGCGCAACTTAGGTGCAAACGCAAAACACTCAGGGTTTTTTCTGCAGAGCTGAGCACGGTAAGTACAGTAGTTGCATGTCAAGTCTTCACAAATGTCCTTTTCCTGCTAGTAACCTTATATCAGATTTCCATGCTTCCTTAATTTAGACGGTAATTCTTAATTCAGACTACATTATTTTTTCCTACAAGTTCCCGCCATTGCTACAAGGAAATACAAAGCATTAAGGCAAACACAGCGCTAGATTTTTCTTAAGCGGCGTTGTGCTAAATGAGCTTACTGATCCTACTAAGAAACCATTGAAAAGGCAGGCGATTATCAGTAGAGTCATTTTAATTGAGGTTAATTAATTAAATTTTGCCTGGTAAGTTAGCTCAGCAATATGGGAAGTTTGGAGAGGGGTTAATGTGCAGTTGGTTGGGCTTAAGAAGGAAATTCATACAACTCAAGAGCCACTTAGAAAGAGAGCCTTAATTTGAGCTCAACATGTTAAAACCTCGCTTATTATGGACTAGTCCTACAGTTTGATCTCTCTTAGGATAAAACCAACCATTGATCCAAGAGTAACATTGCCATAGTTTGTGAATTGGCTGAGAGCGCCCGACCTGACAAACGAGTAATTCATGTTCTGCGTTCAGAAATCATTTGCATCTTCCCACGGGGTGCGCTCCTGCAAGCTGCTTCCCCAGGTTTTGTTTCTTTGGCAGGCTAAACCGGGGTCGGAGCGCGTATAATTTTCGGGCGCTGAATTTAGCGGGCTTGCAGGTTGAGAATACTCGGGTTGAGGTTGGCCCCGGGGACTCGGCTTTTCCCAGAAGTCAGATGAGGTTACGTCACGTCATCCTTGAGAGAGGGACCAAACAGATCGTCTCCTTGTCTTGAACTGCGCGATCGGTTCTAGCTATGCACAAAGAGAGAAAACTAATTGATTCGATGAGCGTATTGAGATTCTCCTTAGGTCACTTGGGATTCCAGCCAACTGATAGCCCTTCCCTTCCCATCTCAGCCGCTTCGCTGGTGTTTTTTGAGTCTATCGGTTCATTTATGGTCTTCCACGAGAGCGAGGCTGGGTTTAGACGTCTCTTAGTTCAAGACTGAAGCTCTGCTGGTTGACGTTCATAAGGAGGGAGTAGACTGGGATTATGCAAAGCTCTTCTCAGTGAGGGCAAAGACGTGTTAGGCAAATCAGTCTGTCTTTCTGGAACGCTACAGCTGGAGAAAAGGGCACGTGTTTGAACAATCAGAATAATTTTCTTCCTGAAATGTAAAATGGATCAGTCTGCATCTGAGCTGGGTGAAGGGAGTGAGTGGTTTCCACTCACGCCACTGCTCTTTGCATGCAGCGTATTAAAATGTGCAATTTAATCGCCCGTATTCGCTATACAAAATTCTCAAAGCCACATTGGCTTAAATTTAAAACCTTTTTACCTTTCGTGTCTAAAAAAAAAAGCCCCACTCTCTTTCCCAGAAAAGGGGCTACATCAATATGACGACTTTTATTTGGCTGTGGCATGTATGTATTTCTTCTTTTAAGAGACAAGTGATCGCACAATATAGACAAGTCTTTTTTTTTTTTTTTTGGTATATCGAAACCAATCCTCTTTAACCCAGCTTGTGCACCATGATCAAAAAGTTTCATTAATCAAAAAGTTGCTTAAGGTGCTAAGCTGGCAGAATTACGATGCGGTTTTAATGCAGCTGTTATCCGGAAGCCCGAAATAGAAATTCCCTTTTCACAACCTTGCCTTCATACCTTCAGCCCAACTTTCTGGATTAGGGGGTGGTTTGGGCTTTTTCTTTCAGGGATTTCTTTGGTGGGAACTGAAGGAGGACAGAATTTACTCCAAAAAGAACGGCATGGACTAAAAAAATCTTAAAAATACCGGTGAAAGCCCATTTTTCATGAAATGCTTTAGGTTAGAGAAGCCTTCTGTGCCTTAATGGGGAAGTGTTCAGGCATATATACTATATAAAAAATAGACACAGCTGGACGTTAGGTGCTTTCTTAGTGTCAAACTAGCTACAGGAAATACTAACGCTTTATTTTAAGCAGATTCCTGATTATTCTCATTTCCCCCCCGCCCTTTACAATTGGGTTTCTGTGCTCTAAACAAGCAACTTTTGGCACAGCAATCCCAGTCTTGAAAGAGGTAAAAGAACATCCCTAGGATGAGAAATGCAACAACAAATGGCTTAAACAACAAAAAGGGGGATTAAAAAGAGAGGTTTGAGCTCTAGGCATAGCGAGGCACTCGGATAGATTATCTGGCTTGCTTTCCAAAAATCTCCAGAGTTGGAGATTGCAAAACCCTTCTCAGCAGGAATTTGGTCCTGCCTTGGAGCACGGGCAGGATCAAAGATGACCTGTGGCAGCACATTCCCAAATTTTCTTTTGGTCGGATTTCTAGGCTGTTTGGCCACCTTTAGATACAAGAACTTAACCACGGGGACCATCAACTTTTTTGGGCATCTCCTGCCCAGTGTTCAGGCTTCAAGGCAAGCTGTTAGATCATCTCAACGGGTAAAGGAGGACAGTAGATATCCCGTTAAAGGGATGTCGCCTGTTGAGGTTTGGTAGGAATTCATCTCCTCCTCAGAAATTTCAGTCGCTGAGGACTCAGGACGGGCTCAGATCTCTGCGCTTTGCTTTGCGTTCATCTTCAGAATAAAAAGATCTTTAGGGCACCTTTTAGCTCAGCATCTGGGCTGTATTAAATAGGAAAATGATAAATGTGGGGAGAAGGAGACATGCTATTGCTTCTTCCTATTCTGTTACAAACTGTAGTTTAGATTTCCTTCTTTTTAGAGAGGTTTTGGGGGGTTTTTTTAATTTTTTTTTTCCACTGCAGAAATCTCAGGGTAAAGGAGTATACATTTTTCCCATGTTCAGGTGAGCGCTGTGATGTTTCCTGTCTCACAGCAGCGATTTCGAGACAGTTAAAAAATTGCTCGGTTGTTTTCATGTCAAATTCGAGCTTATTGTGTCTTTAAATATCTGTAGTTTAGTGACTTGAAAAAGCGTTTTGTTGTCTACAAAAATTGTCTTCTGTCTTCCTAAATGCTTGGTTACAAAACATTTCCACTTTGGGGAAGATAACAGCTTGAAACATCTGCTTCTGTAACCGTGCGTGATAACTTCCTTGGCTATTTATTAAATATAAATTATTCTGAAACTACCCCTGTCAAAGGATATAGGTTCAATAGGCAATAAAGCCTCCCCGTGCAGCATACACTACTTGCTATACATGTCCCTGTCCGCATATCTGTAGGAAGGGAAGCAGTGCGCGAGGAACAAATGACCGTTTTTCCAAGCACGCTACTTACGTCCGGGTATTTTACCCGTGCAAGCAACTGGGTTGTCCCACGCACAGCGGAGAGCTTAGGAGTATTTTGGACTTGGAGGACATGGGTGGCTGGTTCCCCCCCCGTCGCAGCAACCTCTTCCTTCGCCCCGTTTGCTTACTACCTTGGGACAACGTGTCCCTAACACAACGTGCACGTGTGGGAGGGGAATTTGTAGGCTTGCGCAAACAGCGTTACTCATAAGGGCGATGACTCTGCGGCAGAGAGGTAGAACTTAGTAGACGATGGGTATGTCGGCACCCTTGGCACCCTTGTATGCTCAGCATGTGCCATGACACGTATATGCTCCTCCTCGCTGTAGTCAGCGCTAAGCTATGGCTGTGCTAATTGCCTTTTGGTGAAGAGCCAGGTAGAAACATCTTTTTTCATGTGCTGCTTTAGGTATTACTCGGAAGAGCCCGCGGACACCACTCTCGGATCTCCAGGGAGTCAATACCATCAACGAGAGGACCCAGCGGTAAGTCTCTTGCTTTTACATTGGCATGACAAGGAAATCTGGGATGGGAGAGCACTGTCTGTTGTGAGAAATGACTCTTTTAATGTTTCTCCCAGCTTGCTTATTAATTTTGTCTTCTCTTTGTCCTTTCTCTGCTATGTGATCGTATCTAAGTATCTTTTACCGGACTTAATGGTAGGCAGGGAAAGCAACTTTCCTCCATCAAACGGCAGCAATTGTAGGTGGTGTGGCATACAAGGTGGTAAGAAGCTTGCGAAAAAAAGTAATGAATGTGCCAATATCAAGGAAATAAAAATGTATTGAGGATTTTTCTCGAGGGAAAAAAAAAAAAAGGATGCATTTGGGTGCAGAACTGCACACAAGCGGTGTGATGGTGGCTCTGGGTGCCACTGACTGTGGAGGACCTGGGAAGTTATGGGGCTTGAGATGGTACCTTGTCAAACATTTGCTTGTTTTTAAGGGAAAGAAGCATGTTAACATCAAAAAGGTTCAATTTTTACAGTTTTTATGTACAGTTTTATTTTTTTAATCCTTCCTTGAAGGTTCTGACCATTCAAGCAACTACTTAATGGGACCTTTTTGCTTGAGAGTCAGGTCTGCACTTTGAGATGCACATCTACGCTCTTCTGCAAAAGGTTTTCCAAATCCATTTCAGAATTAAGTTGCTCACGAAGCAAAATGTCTTCATTTCAAAGGGATATCTGGGTGCTGATCCTCCTCCTTTTTTTCCAGCTACTCTTGTGCTATCCCTCTGCAGACCCCAAAAAGTTTGATTATCCAAATACCACCTCTAAAGGGGTACGGTGCCTCTCTGCTTCCCTCTGAGCAGAAATGTGTGTGAGAGCTGGGGAAAGATATGATCAGAGCATTCTCAGCTCCTGAAACCATTGCTTGGAGCTGCAGACATCCAGATGTAATTTCGTGGCCGCTCAGAGTTTCGCGAGGAGTCCAGAACAAGTCCACGGGAGTCTGAAGTTGTCCCTTAAAATGTGTCCATCAAATCCCCTGTAATGGTCCTTGCATCTCGGTGGCCTTCCCTTCCACACAAAATAAAGTATCCTCCAAATATCTTATTAAACCTCATTTTTTACTGGCTTTAATGCCAAATGGCCAAGATAGAAAGTAGATATAGACCTTCCCTTTTTTCCTAGGGAACAAAAATGGCTTTTATTGTCTGGCTTTGTTCACCCTGTGCCCTCTGAGTGCCATCAAGACTAGAATATCCTTCTTGCCTTGAATTTCTGTGGTGGTGGCACCCTGCTGAAGGAGAACGGAACATTCTCTTATCATTACAAGTTGGCTTATTTTCAGTGGTCAGACGGGACGTGATTTCCATAAAATTTTTGGATCGAATTCATAAATTAGTGCCACTTCACGAGTTTGGGCGGAAATCCAGCTTGTGCAAGCAATCTCACCCCATTGTGGGAAGGTGATGCCACCCTGGTTGTCCTCACATCAGTCTTTCCCACCCCTCCTTTTCTTTCTCCTATTGTTCTAGCTGCTACGGCTCTGATCTGTTGTGTTACAATGATAGTAGGTACACGGTAACGTTTGAGGCAGAGAAGGTTGGTGCCTCCAGAGGTGACATTCACTGTTTCTAGCATCTCTGGTTGCGCAGGTTTCCCTAAACGTGAAACTTTGTCCCTGTGGAGATCTTCACGTGTAGATAAGAGAAGTTCTGCGGTTTCTCTAGCACACCTTCAAATCTGATGTTGGTGCGTGAAGAACATCTGTGAAGCGGGACGGGGCTTTTCTTGACTGTCCAGCTCCAGCTTTGGAGGCACGTTAGTGCAGCAGCTTGGGCTGCCAGCATTTTCATAGCCCAAAACATCTCAATTATCTCAGCGAGGGGCCGTTGTAAAGGCTTGGAAACTCCTCCTGTCCCAGGCAATGAAGGAGATGGTTTTATTTACTGTGGAGTTCAGTCTGTGGTCAGCTCTATTTATTTGGCTTAGTCCAAGCCAACATAGCAGACAAGTTGCCTTAAACAGCCAGGATCAAGGGCAGCGACTACCGTGTCTTCCATCATCCTCAGCTGTTGTATCCTAACAACAGGGTCAGGACAGAGAGTTTATTCCCTTTATCGATATATTTGCAGAAAATGTACTTTTGAAGCTGTTCTAACTCTTATGTTCCTCCTGGTGTGGTGCCTCAGTTGCACGATCCGCGATCTTTGCTTCTCTTGGGCATCATCAGTGATGGGTCCCCAAATGTCATCTGTGCCTCTTCCACACAAAGCACAAACCGGGTTTCTCATAAGAGAGAGAGTAGGCCGGTTATTTTGATACCTTTCATTGTGGATGATTTTGATCTGAAGTGATTTTGGTCAGAAGAGTCATGCTTTTGATCTGAAGAGTCACGTCACACTTGATAAATGTTGGTAGTTCAGTTAAATTGCCCATGTCGAGCAAGAAGGGGTAAATACAGGGGTGAAGGTAACGCGGGTGGAAAAGAAATTTACTTTAACAGCTTTCCAGCAGATAGACCGGCAAGCGATTTACAGAACTAAATCAAACAGGAATTTGCTTTCAAAGCCATCTCATGATCATGCGGTCGCTGATAAGCGTGCGTTGTACATCCAACCCACAGGATAGCCCGGGGCTCGCTTCTAAAAGCAAATTTCAGGCATGACATCACGCAGGAAGTCATTGCGGAGGGTTTAGCGAGCCAAGTGCTCTCCTCTGATCTCAGAAGAAAGCGGACGGGTGGTTTGCACATGCTGGGGGGGGGAGGAAACCAGAGTTCAGCAGAACGTCAGGAAAGCGGCGTGCCTTGGAAATACCTTCACCGACCATTGAGTAATGAAAGCCATGCCATCGCTAACCAAAACTGCTCGGGCTGTCTGTTTTCTTGCTGCCTTATGTTCATTGATGAAACTGTTTCATGTGGAGCGATGTCTAAGCGGCGTGCAGGAAAGCAGGTGTTGATCGGGTTGTCTTGAAACAGTTGGGTTTGGGGTTTGATGAGATGATTGACCTCCCAAGTACCGAAAAGGCTGTGTCAGTCACCGTATACATGTATCCATCCTAAAGTGTCCATAACAAACAGAGCTGTCATTTTATCTCTTTATTTTATTTTTTTTCCCCAAACCACGTGGGAATTTCTAGGGTTTTCTCTTCTCTAGTCTTGTTCAGAGTCCGTATCTCCACAGCCGGTCTCAAGCCTGAGAGTGCATTGAGGTCGGCCAGGATTAATGATGGGTTGTACATCCTAAAAATGGCCATTGAGGTTCAGTGGTACCCATCCACTGGTGATTTGTATTTTTTTTTTTTCCCTCCTGCAAATAGGAGGTTTTTACTGGATGGGACCTTAGCTGTAAAGAGAAAGAAGGTGGACAGGAGAGATCACCTGGATATTTAAGCTTCTTGCTGGCCTTCCTTGAATCCAACGGGCTGCTTACAAAAAAGCGGGTCCTGGAACGCTCAGCCAGGGGTTTACTTTGCTGTGATTCATCCTTTCTTTTAATAGCCGTACATGTCAAAATGCTGATTTAACGAGGCTGGGAAGGAATTTGGAAAGTGCTGCGGCGAGGCAGCAAGGCAACTTGCACTCCAGTGTCACGTTGCTCCAAGGATCTGGCTCCAGGCTTTGAGTTGGCTGAATGAACAACTTGACGTGCTTTATTTTTTTTTTCATTTCACTTGATTTTTGCCCTTCCTCCAAATCAAATCTTTAAGGCAAAGAGCTGCCTTGTTGCCAGACCTCAGAAGTGACCGGTGCCGGAGGCCCCATTTAAACCACCGTGTCCTTCAGCATCCTCGTGACTAGAAGCCTGGTGCTGCATTGAGTCTCCTCCTATTCCTTTTCCTCCTGTCCGAGATAGCTCAGGACGGTGGGGGGGGAGCTTGCAGACCCCACATCCTTCCTTAGATCACCTTTATTTCATATGATGGTTTCTGCAAGGCTGGTAGAGAATTTAAAATTAAAAAAAACCAAACCAAAAGCCAACAACCAAACCAAAAGTATTGCCGTTGGGTGCAGCTCGGGAGAGGCTTTGCGTAACCCCGGACCCCACAGGAAGGCTCCTCAACTCTGGAAATTATTTGCCCTGCTGCGGCGTTTTGCCAAGTACCCGTTTGCCTTCCTCCGAGGAAGGATTTTGGTTCCTCCCGCCATTCCCTTCAGTCCTTCAGCAGCCAGGTGAACGTTTCTGGAGACCAAAGCACCTCAGCTCCAGGGCAGAGACCAAATTGGGCAAGCGATTTGCGCTCAGGTCCCAGTGAGTGATTCTGGGCCGACCCATTAATCCCGCTAGGGCTGGCATCCTTCATTTGTGGCAAATAATTAGTTCATTGCAAATGCTATTTGCTTTTTCTTTTCCTAATGAGATGATTGCATGAATTAGAAAAGACAGAGTCAGCACCAGCATCATCTAAAGTTGTGACTATTAATGATGGCAGGGCTGATGGCCGAGGTCATAGTCTCAGATCCTTCGGCCCACCGGGGTATCTGCAGACCCGAGACTTGCGACTGGGAGAACTGGGAGCTGTTATTCTCCTGCTGATAGTTTTGATCCTTTTATGAATATTCGATTTTTAAAAGGTGCTTAATTAGCCGATCGCTTCATGTGGTGTCTGGCATCATGACCTCATCCCATGGGAGCGTATTTACAGTAAAAAGACAAAAATGCCGACTCTTATTTCCTACCGACAGTTTATTTTGTGATCTGATTTTTTATTTTGTCACAGAACCAGGGTTGGGGGGTTATTTTTTATGTCTTCCTAACGCTGTGCGGTGTTTGCTGTTGCAGCGATGCCTACGCGGTTGGCTGGAACGGCCGGATGGGGATGCGGCACAGCAGGCTCGCCGGTCCCGGCGCCTTCCTAGACAAAGATGGGATATTCGTCAACGCGACCAACAGCAAGCTGCTGGAGAGGGCCCACGGCATCCTCATGTCAGTGCCAAAGGAGGGGGGTTTGGCTTTATTCCTGGAGCGTAATGAGCAGCATGGGTAGCGAGAGGAATGTAAATAGCCAGAATATAAAAATACCAGGGTTTCCAATAGACTTGGAGACATTTCACCGTTGGGTCAAAGCGACCGCAGTATGTTTTACCCATTTGATTTATTTAACTCTTATCATTCATTTGTAATGACTGACGCAGGGGAAGAGAGAAGGAATGAATCTGCCGGTCGAACCAGTCTCGAGATATGTCAGCGATGTAATGCAGTCACATTTTTTAACATGATATCAAAGTTTCCATTACAAATTAGGTGGGAAAATGATGTTGATGATTCATGCTGCAGCCTCATCAACAGGTTCAGAGAACATCGCCGGGGCGGCTGGAGTTAACGTGGGGTATGAGAAAGCAGGGGGGCGGTCAGTCGTTTCGTGACACTGATCCCTCGCTCTACCCAAATTACCAGCCTCCCCATCATTTCCAATGTAACGATTCCCTTTAATTGGCTACCTTCCTCTCAAACCTGTGCCGCTAAATTTGTAAAACTCATTTGCAGCACGCAGAAGCAGCCCCATTTCAGTGCAGGTCATAGGAAGCAGCCGCCAAAGGGAATGTGGAAGGGCTCGTTTCATAAACTCCTCCATCCTGCAGTTGCACGCGTGGATTAACCCGAGCCATTTATTATCTCCCCAGGCGAAACAAGAACTTCAAAGCCAAACCCAATCTCCCGAAGGTGAGCGAGAAGCAGCGTTTTTACCTTGCTGGTCCGTGGGTTATGAGTGTAGGTACAGCGGCGAGACGCTGATGGGTGAGAGGAAGGCCACTCGTGTCTACATCAAGACCTTGGTCAACTCTCCTCTGTTCAGGGCTCTTTAATTTCTATAAAAAACAAAGAGTTTCAGCCCTGATTTGTGCTGGGAGAGGGCTGTATGAGCGTTTGCATCCTCCTTTCTTGGACTTGCTGTGGCTCCTTTTCTCCTCCTCCTGGGAAGGAGTACATACGTGGTGGTGAAATTTGATAATTAAATCTCTAAACTAAAATGAGCAGGTAGGTTATGCAAGAGGGCCGGTACCTGATAGACAACAGGCTTGTCTAATATTCAGTTTCCCTCCATCTTGGCTGCATTTACTATATTTTAAAAGATGCCAAGAGATCCGTCGGATCTAGAAGAATAATGCTTGTTGTGGTCCTTGCTGGTGCTGCGTCGGTGGTTGGGAACAGAGGATCAGAAGGAGCAGATTCCTCCTGGTTTTACTCCTCCCTGCGTGCACGTTGCGCCTGGAGAGGCACAGATACCTTCACCGATACTTCACCGAAAGAGTGGTCAGGCATTGGAACAGGCTGCCCAGAGGGGTGGTGGAGTCACCATCCCTGGAGGTGTTCAAAAACCGTGTAGACGTGGCACCTCGGGACGTGGTTTAGTAGACACGGTGGTGTTGGGTTGACAGTTAGACTTGATGATCTTGGAGGTCTTTTCCAACCTTTAAGATTCTATGATTCTATGAGATACAGTTAATAATGAACTGCTCATTAACGGCGAGTAGTTTGTCTGCAGCCCTTAGCGGGTAGGAGAGCCAAACTTCCTGTGGTCAAAGATGCCCTTGGCAAGTCCTCAGAGGAGCTTGGAGGAACGTGACCTGGGGGGATCTGACTCCGGCCAAATAGAGCAGAGCTCCATTTCAAGCCATCCCTCGGCGTTTCCCGTTGAGATTAAGTAGGGTGGTCACCTAAGGAAGCCCTGCAGAGGGTATAAAGAGGGATACAGCAGATAGCATGGCGATAAGATCTAGTTATCCTTGTCTTTATCAAGAACAAATGGGGTCTCTCTTTTTCTACAGCATATGCTGGACGTGAAGTCCCTCAAGCACCTAACCAACCTGACGCTGCACGACCGCATTACCAAATCTCTCCTCCATCTCCATAAGAAGAAAAAACCGCCCAGCATCAGCGCCCAGTTCCAGGTAATCCTTTGCCTTTGATACGGAGAGGTGAATTAAAAGCAAATACCCGCTCCAGGTCCCCCCAGGGATGCCTGTCCCATCCTCACCACCGCTGAGGGTATAAATTCGACCGAGGAGGTGGCCCGGGTAAGCTGGGAGACACCTAGGAGGTATCTAAAGGGTGTAAACGGAGAGAAACGAGAGCGATGGTGGATATCGTGGGGGACGAGGCAGCGGAGCAAGATGGGATGTGAGGATGAGCCGCAGAGATGTTGGTGCATCGTGGCGCTTTCTCCGCCGAACCCAGAAACCCCAAAATCCCGAAATGACCTTTTTACGGTCTTTTTACTTGCATTCAGCATCTGAAATTCAGTCTGGTTTCAAGCCAGCCAGAATGTGAATTTTAATTGGGGTGGAAAGGTCAAAATATTGCTGCATTATCTTCAGGCAGGCAGAGGAGGGATCGATACAGCGCTTGTTGCGCTGTCGGCGCTGTGCGCCAGCCGGCCGTCCCTAGGAATAGCTGCAGCAAAAATAATCCTCCAATATGCGGATCAGGGCTTGGAAACTGCTACAAGACACATGCACAAGCAGGTGGTAATATTAGAAAGCAGCTTTTCAGTTAAAAATCGGTTTCTAAGCAAGTCTGGCTTGGTTTTGGCTTTGAAATTTTTATTTTTTTTTTTTTTTTTTAGAGATGTGGGTCATTTTTAGAAAGTCTTCATGCTTAGATCTGGTTAAGGTTAAATAATGAAGTATATAAAGCACACACACACACATATATATAAATCTATGTATATAAAATTGGCAGAAAGCACTTCCGCGTATGTGTGTGTGTATATATATATATATATATAAAGCTTAGTCTAGTCTAATGGTATGCTAGTTAAAACACACAGAGTTTAATTCATACAGTACCATGGGGGGGTCGAAACAGGGATGCCTTGGGGTGAAATGCCTCCCCGACACCTATCCGTCCTTCAAAGAAAATTCTGAAAAGCCTCAGAGTGCGCGATTGAGATTTTTATATGTATTTTTACAGCGCGTACAATTAAAAGAGCGCTAAACGCTGTGAAGATTTCCCCCCCGCCCCTATGCAGATCATTCAAATACCCTTTTCCTTCTGCCTTCTGATTTGACAACATGGGAGCTGTGCCTACAACGCATCCATTATTTTTTCTTTTTAATTTAAACGAATAAAAACATATTTAAGTCAGAGGCAGCTCTGGTATGACTGCCTGCTTCTCCTCTTCGATAGACGCCGGGCACTCCAGCCTTAATTTCATTTAACGCTCGTAAGAAAAGCATTTTCTCAAGAGAGCAGCCTGGTACAAGCCAGCGCGATCGCTTTTTTTTTTTTTATCGGGAGCAGGCTAATAAAATTGCAGCGCATGGAACGGTGTTGTGGGCGGGAAATATAAACGTTTCCTATCGCGGGGTTTGGGTTGTTTGGGGTTTGGTTTTTTGGTTTTTTTTGCTGATTAACGCTGCCTTGTGGCTAATGCCTGAACGCCGGGCTTGCAGCTACTCCGTCTCCTATTTTTTTTAAACCGTGCCTATAGTTGGGGTAATCTATAGGCGAAAGAGCTGTATTAGAGGGCTCTGTAAGAGCAGCGATGGCTTTCACGTTGAAAACTAGACCGCTGGTACCTAAACTGCAGCACGGCGATTTATAGCCTCCCCTTTTATCCTGAGCGCAGGTGGGATCCTAGAGAAAAACACGGGGTGATGCTGAAACCGTCCATTGCGCCCCGAAAGACCGAATACAGGTGGTGAAAGAGTGGGTGGCTGGAAAGTTTGACGGGCAGAGGGACAAAGGAGCAGGGTACGGGGTTAATCCGGGGACCTTGCGTGTCCTTTACGGATTCCCAACGACCGGAGCTTGCGCCAGATGGCAGAGGGTGCCCGAACCATCTGCCGCGCGCGGGATGTCGCCGACGGTCGCAGTACAATCCAATTTCCACAATTTCCAGTGCCGGGAGTGCTTTGCTCGCCGGGTTTTCGGCAGGGCTCTTGGGCAAAGGGGTTGCGTCCTCCTTCCCTCCCACCAGCCCAAGCGTGGGGCACAGCGGGATGTCGCAGCGTCCTTGCTGATCGATATCTCCTAATAAGCCTTTTTTTAAAAAAAAAAAACCAAACGAGTGATTTCAGCCTACTTTTTAAAAAAGTCAGGAGCGTACCAGCGGAGGTCTGCCGCGTCGTGGTGTTCCCGCTGTGACGGGAACGACGGGGACGTTTGCGCGCGGTTAATGTACGCATAACGCAGCTGCATTGCACGTGCGTGGGATCCATCCCTTACTCTCCCCAGATTCTTGATGTAGATAAATTCTTCTAAACATGAAAGGCTTCCCATAAAGACATCCTCAAAAATCATCAGGAGAACAAAAAGGCTTCCGGCAAGCAGATCCGTAGGCGAAATGCTTCTTTCTGATATCCCACTGTTTTATTAACACATAGATTCAAAAATTTCTAACTTATAGTAAATATGCAGCAGAATCTCTTTTACTGGGCTTTAGATGCTATTAAAATCAGGAGTAATCAGCTCTGGAGCACGTTACTAATACCATGTTGGTAATGTGCTCGGCAATTAGAGATAGTCAAAATATTTAGAGGGCACGACAACAACAACAAAAAAAAAAGAAAATGCAGTCAAGGAGCCCGGCCAGCTGCAGACTGACTCAGCGTGCTCCAATTTTCGGTACGTTTTTATTCGAAGATCTTGCGCATCATCGCAAAAGAATCAAAAGATTGGCAAGGTAGAGGCTTAACTCACCTGGAGCGGTTGTGCGTAGCAATGATGCCCGTATAAATTCATTTTGATGGGCTAGATTTTTAATAAAGATGCAGAAATAAGCGGAAATACAACATGAAGATGTCTTCTCTGTTGCAGGCATCGCTCAACAAGCTGATGGAGACCCTCGGCCAAGCAGAACCTTATTTTGTCAAGTGCATTCGATCCAATGCCGAAAAGGTAAATCCCATCCTGTGAAAGCGGCGCTGCTAAAAATCATCTTGGAAATATTTTGGAAATTTTTACAGAGGGGTAAAAAGCCCCAAATCGAGTTGGATTTAGAAGATATTTGTATATGAGCGGTGGGAAGCTCGACGTTACCACTTGGGTGTTGCTCTTGATGAAGTGCACTGGCTTTTCTTGTGATTATAGAAGCGTGGATATATGTAAAATATTTAAAAAGTTAATTTGACTCCACTGAAGCTCCCGCCACCTGTAATAGAGATTTACAGACCCACGAGTTCACTTGTGCTCTTACTGAGCCCTAAAGCCGCTTTAAAACAAAGTTTCTGTAGGTAAAAACAGATACTTCTGGAATAACCCACAGTATTCAAACTGACTCCGTGATACATCGTATTTCTTAAACTTGGCTTTAAGCATCGATTTGTCTCATGGGCTGAGGACCCTCACTTTAAAATGAAGGTTGCGGTAGCGATGCTTTCTCGTGGGTTAATCCTTCGGGGTTTTACCCAGACGTTTAAAGATGAAGCTTTATGCCTCGGAGATTATGTAGTTGCTCGCCGTCTTCGCCGTTATCGTTGCCAACATCTGTGTCGTGCAGATGTGCTACATCTGCTAAATCCGTTTACCCATCCGCGCGCCTAAAAGCTTCGGTTGAAGGAAGTATTTGCTCATCGTTGGCCTGGTTTTCCCCTTCCAGCTGCCCCTGCGGTTCAACGACAGCCTGGTGCTCAGGCAGCTGCGGTACACGGGGATGCTGGAGACCGTTCGCATTCGCCAGTCGGGATACAGCTGCAAATACTCCTTCCAGGTCAGGGAGAAGGTTTTCAGTCTTTCCCCACCTTTTAGCATCATTATCGTAGTTGTCTGAGCGTCGCTAGCTCGGTGTTTTTATCAAGGTCGTGAATTTATAGCTCGTGCGAGGCAGTGGATGTAACGAGCCTCTGCTGCGCTGCTGATTTCTAGCAAGCTGGTCTAGACCTTGGTGAAGGCTACGAGCCCCTCTGCGGATAAATAACGTCGTGGGTTTTGAACAAAAGCGGTATTTTTTTGGAACGCGGACTCCCTTTTCGAACAAAAAATAAAAAAAGAGGCATCCGGTTTGCACGCGCTCTTCTGCACGTGTTTTGGAGTCCCCTGGGAATGGCGTTCACCCCGTCGTGTCGGTGCCGGCTGCGTCCCATCGGGAGGGCGATTGGCATCCTCTAAACTGCTCAGGAGTTACCCAGCTTTTCCTGTTTTCTTCTTTTCCCTGTTTTTGCCAGGTTTTGCGCACATGTCGGTCCTTTCATGCTTTGCTGGTGCCGATCGGTTTCCTGCTGGCAGCTGCTTTGAGCCAGATGTCGTGTCCTGCGCAGCAGCTGTTTAGAAAAGGAGAACTGCTCTATTTTTTTCTTGCCGAGAGCATGGATCCCAACCTTACTTGGGAGGCTCTCTCCTCTCGTACCTCCTCCGCTCTTTGAGTCCTCACGGCAGTAACCGATGGAGCATCTCGGAGATGCTTTGCAGATGCTGGTAACCCCCTCCCGTAGCAGGCGTTTGGAGCATTTTTAGCTGGAGATGACCCCGTGGGTTCTGCAGAACCTCTCCTCCTACGCTGAAAGACGTTTGAACGTTGCTGGCTCCCTGCTTTGATGTGTTTCCCATCAAACCACATATGGTGGAGGAAACTTGGTGTTCCCCAGTCTGTAAAGTGCTATCTGTCCTTCTCCTCACTCGATAGATCCCGTTTCATGTGGCCGGTGGAGCAAATCCGTTATTTACAGAAGAAAGGGACACAGCAGGACCCATCTAATCAAATCTTGATGGTGGGGTTTTTTTTCCTTCTCAGGATTTTGTCAACCATTTCCATGTCCTTCTGCCGCAAGGAATCAGCCCGTCTAAGCACAACGTCCATGACTTCTTCCAGAAAATAAAACTCGATCCAGACAATTACCAAGTTGGAAGAACAATGGTAAATGTTTATCCTCAGCTCAGACTTACGTTGAAGACAGAGATATAACATTTCCCTGCGTTTCTGTAACGATGAATTAACACCCTTAGATATGGGGGGTTTTAATTAAGGAAACCGTTTTTCTTCTGTTTGCCGGAAGCCAATGGCTTCAATGAAACTTTGAATATCGTTGACACAAAATAGTAAGGAACACCGTTGGTTTGCGTTAACCGAGTCACAGGTCTGGTTGTAAGAAGGCAGCCTGTGCGTAGACCCAGCTTGATATGATAGCTATCGCTTTGCCTCCCCTGAAGGGAAGGCAGAGGCTCTGGAATTCAGAGCTCGGACAATCACAAGCTGTAGATAAAACAGCAGAAAGCTGTCAGAGGTGGCTTAACTAAAATCGTCTGCTGAACTTTCTTCTGGACATGCAGGAGACAGAAACCAGCAGCATTAAATTGTTTGAAGCTTTCTGTGCTAGTGGTTTTTTGGGTTGGTTTTTTTTTTTCTGTTTGTTTGTTTTTTTGGCCAGGTTTTCATGAAGGAGCGGGAACGGCAGCTTCTGCAGGACCTGCTCCATCAGGAGGTGCTTCGCCGGATCACGCTGCTGCAGCGCTGGTTCCGCAGCATGCTCTGCAGGAGGCAGTTCTTGAGCTTACGGCAAGCCGCGGTGATCATACAGGTAAGCGGTGGCGACTGATTCTGTTGCAAATTACAATCCACGAATCCTACCGATACAACTGATGGGTTAAATCAGGTCCCCTCTCCGAGGAAGGAATTTACAATCAGGATTTGTCTTCTGGTGCCATATAAGTTGGGAGATGGGGGAGACGGAGCTGGAAAGGTTGCATGAAGGCAGGTGCTCTCCCATCCCCATGCAACGCTCGTTACGAGGAACCGCCTTCTGTGTTTGCAGAGATTTTGGCGTAGTTACCAGAGCCGAAAACAAGGTGAACCATCCCCGGACCCTCTCGTCCTCGGCAAAGCCGCCGTTATTCTCCAGACCCACTGGCGTGGCTTTGTGGAGAGGCGGAGGTTCCTGCAGATGCAGTTTGCAGCCCATCTCATCCAGAACTGCTGGCGGGAGTACGCCAAGCGGCGGCACGACGCAGCCACCAGCATCCAGGCAGCCTGGCGAGGACACCGCGCAAAGCAGTCGTACGCAGCCAGCCGAAGCAAAGTCGTCTGCTTCCAAGCGGCGTGCAGAGGATATTTAGCACGACAAAGGTAACTGGCCTCAGTTAAAAAAGAAAACGTTTTCTGACGATGCTCACTGGGGAGGGAGGTGGTTGACGTGACTTCAGGCACCACTCGGACTACGGTGACTTGCAGAGGATGGTGTCCCTTCGTAGGATCCCTGACCCTGTCGCGACCTGCCCTGATCCTTCGTTTGTCCATGCTTTCTAATAAAGGAGTTTATTTAGCTGCACGTCCTACTCTTAGAATCGGCAGAGCCTATTTCAGCTTGGAGCACGTAGGCAGTGGAAAGCCAAGGCCATAAATACTCGCGAGGGTTTTTTTTTCCCCTTGGCAGCAGCACCGGTTTAAGTAGCCTATTTTTAACCCAGATTGCCTCGCCGATCTGATTGCTGCGCTGTCTCGCAGGGACAGGAGATAGTGGAGCCATCCGCTGCGAAAGGGAGAGGGTTTCCAGCCATGCCTTGGCTTGCTGGACGCGGGGCAGGTCTTGGTTTGTTCTCTGGAGACGCTGCCTGCAAGGTGTGGAGCACCTTGACGTAGGGTGGAAAATTTGGGAGCTGCAAAGAGCTCTTGGCTCAGGACGCGAGTCCCTACTAGCTGTACCAGAGGCAGCCCAGGCAGGATGGTGAAGATGAAGAAGCCGAGGGGGTCCGATGGGTTAAGCTCTTCCAGCTCCGTCAGCTTACAAACGAGCTAGACCAGGGATGGAGGCTGGAGATGCTGCCGTCAGCGCGAGAGGAGCTTTCAGGTGCGTTGGGGCGGTCCTTGAGTAGGAGAGATAGCATAAGAGGAGAAGGATGAAAACTAAACGTGCACTCGCGTTGTCTTGCTCCAGATGTGCAAGGAGGGTCGCTTGAGATGCCGACAGCAGTGAGGTGATGACGGTGGTGGTGATGAGATGCCACCGGTGCAGTGCCTTGAAGGGGAGTGAGCGGGCGCGGGGGTACAATATGCTGGTTTTCTGCTTTCTTGCAGGTTTAGAGCTTTGAAAGAGCAGCGATTAAAAGAGAAGCAGCTGGAGAATGGCCTGTCAGTTAGAGAGGAGGATGGACTGGAGGCTGATGATGCTTTGGAAATTAAGGGCTCCGACCCATCTAAGTGGGAGGACAGCTCATTTGAAGAGCGAGTGAGAGCTGTAGAAGAACATAAATCACTGATGGAGAATAATCGGGTGAATCACATGGACCCACTGGATACTTCTGCCAATTTGATGTACAAAAGGCACGAGAGAGCCAGTAGCCAGAGCGGGATGGACACCGAAGAGGAGGTGGTTGTGAGAGAGAGACCCAAGTCGCTGGAGGATCTCAACCAGAAAAAGGTGGTTCGTGC
Organism: Grus americana; assembly: GCF_028858705.1. NCBI lineage: Eukaryota > Metazoa > Chordata > Aves > Gruiformes > Gruidae > Grus > Grus americana. The sequence continues at coordinate 1,684,018 of NC_072861.1, read as the reverse complement.
AAAAAGAGAAAGCCGGAGGATGCGTGAACTGGAACAGGCAAAATTTAGCTTGGAGCTGCTCAAGGTCCGGTCCACCGGTGGGCTGTCACCTTCAGAAGAGCGGCGGTGGTCCACCGAGCTTGTATCTGAGGCACTTCATTCCCCTCAGGGAACCCCAGAGAGCGAAAGCTCTCAAGGGAGCTTTGAGATGTTAAGCTGTGAAGATACCCCAAGTAATAAACTCGTTTCCTTAGTTTTAGATGAGCAAGATACGCAGTCATTTTCCACTGACTCTCTGCCTAGCAGTCCCCAGGCTCATCTGCAGGAGAAGTCTTTCTGTGCGGCAGATGTGAACAGCAATTTACCCAGTTGCAGGAGGACGCCTTCAGACTTGGAGCTACCTGATAACCTCACCATGAAGGAGCGTGCGGTCTCTGACCCCCAGAATGTTATATACAAGGCACATCCAAGAGAAACTTTCCTTTCCAGAAACCTACCGACTTTCTATGTTCCACCACAAGACAACGTGAAGGTGAAGCTGATGGAGAATAACCTGAGGAACAAAGCAGTGGACAGAGAGGAGAGGACTGTTACGTTCTCCGAGGTCAGGAAGGACTCCGAGCCAGAACAGGGCAGAGGTCAGGAAGAGAAGTCCTCTACCAAGAGAGAGGAACGTGGGACAACAACTGTGACACAGGCCCATTCTCCAGACTCTGTCATCAAGAGGCTGGAAAAGCTCAACGTGGAGAAGGAGGAACGGCAAAAGCAGCTTCAGCTGCAAAATGAGAGGGAGATGATGGAGCAGATCCGTCAGCAGAAGGAAATTCTGGAGAAACAACGCAAAGCCTTCGAGCAGCAAGGGAGGGTGGAGGCTTTGCAGAGGGCTGAGCAGAGCAGGATGAAGGACCCCTCCCTCAAACCAACCAAAAAACCAGACAGCCGGCCTCAGTCGGTCCTCATCCTGCACCCCCAGAGCAGAGGGGAGCATAGCCCCACTGCAGGCACGGTTCCAACCTCATCGGTGGACATTAAAGGTCTCACCGTTGGGACCAGGGGAAGCTCTCCAGCCCACAGTGCCTCCAAAGACAGACCTGTCAGCATGTTCATGGAGCGAAGAGAAGGTCAATCGGGATCGGCACTGGAACCCCGCTGCCATTCCAGACCGGCTCTGGACCCCAGGGATCTCCCGGGCAGCCACTTCTCGAGAACGGAGCGCCTCCGGCAACCCCGAATGCCCAACCAGGCCACCGAGGAGACAAGGGCAAGCGCTATGTTCTTCACGCCGAAAGACAATCCCTTCAGCCTCCAGTGAGTAAAAAGATGGTTGTGCTTTCTCTGTAGGCTTTCTCTGTAGGCTTTCTCTGTAGGCTTTCTTCGTAGGCTTTCTCCGTAGGCTTTCTTCGTAGGCTTTTGCCATAGGTTTTCTCTGTAGGCTTTTTGTTCTGCTAGAGACCATGTTTCTGGAGACTCTACAAAACCCTTAGTGAAACAAAGATGGTTTCTTGATCTTCTAGCAATGAACAGGCAGAGTTCAGAGGAAAAGAAAAAAGAACTGGAAATATGATTTCTCCGTCGCTTATGTGATGGGCATTAGGTAAGCCAGCAGAGATAATCATGGACATTAGCAGGTGAAAGGAGTTAACAGAGAGAAGGTTGACCCTGCTTTCATTTACCCTAGATGAACGGTGATAGGAGTTTATTTCTCAAGGTAAAAGATGAAGAAAAAAATTCTTAGGATTTTTGGGTGGTCAGAGTAGAAATGACTAAATAAGGCAGAAAATTGCAGGATTTTTTTGTTTACTGTGTAGTTAACGCAGCCAGCAAAGTCATTTGGAAAATCTTAACCATTGCAGATTAAAAACCAGCAACTGTCCGGAGAGAGTTTGTGATGCAAACGCACTTTTGACAGCGTATCGCTTACATATGTAATTACGCTCGTAACGCGCTTAGCGCTCGTTCAGCTCTGTCGTGTTGCTTAAAAGATGGGCTGCTCCAGGGTCTAGAGACCCCAGCAAGATCTTGGCACAACATTTGCTCCCACTTTATCGTGTTGCTTAACCTGCCTTGCCTAATTGTGGAGAGGTTTAGCTGAAAAAGGACGTTTAGCTCAAAAAAAAAAAAAAAAAAGGACATAAACCCCCCCCCAAAATCCTGCTGTAAGGATCCAAGGCAAGAGCTACCAGTGAACGTTTGCTGTTGGTAGCTCAAGGTACCTCCAAGTGTAGTAATCTTGTGGTTTATGTGCTGTTATTCCCGTTTAATTTGTGCGGGTTCTTTAACTAAGTCCAGGCGCACGTGAAGGGGGCGGGGAAAGGAGCGGTCAATGAATAGTCAAAAAACTAGGAGCGGTCCAAAAAAAATAGCCCTTTGCCCCCATTAAAGCCAGCTGCATCCCTCGCACGCGCGCACGGCAAGGGTTGTGTTCGGAAGCGATGGTAGAAAGAACAAGCTGAGCAGAAGGCAACTGAAGTGGGTGTATTTTTGAACGCTATGGTAGATGCAAAGCGAGGATGCTCTCCTTCTGAGCCAGATTGTAGGAAAATCTGCAGAAGGGCCTGGAGAACTGGTTTAGAAGTGGGTGTTGGAGAATAGTCTTCCCCCCCAAAAAAAATCTCTTTCCATTTCTTTTCCTGGTTCATGCACAGAACAAGCAACAGGAAAAGAAAATACTTTAAAAATTCCTGTCTTTTACCTTTTATTCTGCAACAGAGCAATCACATTTGAGAATCCAGCAGCGAAAAGGTACCATCCGTAACCAGCGTGTTGGGTGGAGTTGGCAGGCAGAACTTCGTATCTTCTTGTCCTTTGCTATTAATTCAAATCCTGAAGAATTCAAAGCGATTCCGAAACCCCGTGACCTCAAACTTGCAATTTGGTCTTGAGCGCTTGGGTTGCGCGCTTGTACGCTCCAGCCAGCTGGGCTGGCATGGTGGGAAGGCTTTTAGGAGAAGATGAAACATCTCTGTTCTCTTGTGTTTCAGCAGAGAAGCAAATCATCAATGCCTGTCCAAGGCTGAACTAGCTAGGAAGCCATTTAAGATGCCGGGGTCGGGCAGAGGAGAGGTAAGTCGTGACTTGCTTATTTTTTCTTTTAATTGAACAAGGGGGGGGGGGGGGGGGAAAACCTTATTCTGCCAGTTTTCCCTCAAAAGCTTCAAAAAAGTGAACTATAAAGCACAAGGGCTGCTAGACGTAGGGACGGGGGATATCACGGTACGGCAACCTTCACACCTTCTCTTAAAAATAAAAAAAAAAAAAAACCCCGTACCATTAATTCGTAGCAGCTCTGGAGAAAAAGGATCTCGCCATCCTGATGTCCAACGCAGTCTCGTCTTCGTTTGGTTTAACGTACGTTTGAGTAACATCCATCGTTGTCCATTTTCACCGTGCTGTCTTGGTTTTTCAGTTTGGTGTTTGGTTTTGTTTGGTTTTTTTCACTTGATATAATATTGTGTCCCCTCTGTGGAGTGCAATGTCACTCAGAGATGTCTTATATGAGATGGCCGTACATGAGCTACACAACGATGCCAAAAATCAGTAGAATCTCCTTTTTATTTAAAAAAAAAACAACCCACAACTTTTTGTTTGTTTCTTTGTTTTGTTTGTTTTATCATTTGGTCAAGCAGGTTCCCAGACCGACCCATAAAAAGAAAGCCCGCATGGCGCGGACACGCTCCGATTTCTTGACTAGAGGTACTTTTGCCGATGGGGAGGGGGATACGGAGGAAGATGATTATGATGACAATTTTGAGTTCCTTCTCTCCTCTGACCAACCTCCTCATCCCGAGGCGGTGCCTGCAGCCCGGCTGGGGCAGGCCTGTTACAGTGACTCCGAAATGGTAATTTTTTCCAACGCGGCGGGGGAAATTTAAAAGAGGGGAGCGAGCGGAGCTGCGGGAGCCTTCCTTTGCTAACCTTAGCTGCACTGATCCCTCCACCGCTTCTTCTCCGACTTCCAAGGATGCCGTAGATGGGTAAACTCAGTGAACACAGCAGAAATGGATGTGAAATAGGGAAATAATGAGTATTTCTCGGCCGTGGGAATGTTTTCTGGCTTGATTCGATATCAGCTATGGTTTCCATAGCTTTCCTGGAGCACTGCAACTTGTATTGCACAGCTACCTAGTTTTTTGGGGTTTAACCTCAATAGCAAAGTCCCCCTAGGAGCTTTTTGCTCTACAAATGATCTATACACATCCATGGAAAAGATCAAAGCAAATATTGTCCAAAAAGCAACAAACAACAAAGAAAACAATATAAATCTTGCGCCTCCTATTACTTTCGATTTTGTATCCTTAGCCCCAGTATCCGATGATTATTCCGGCCTCGATTATCAGAGCAACGCTGGCTGACAGCATCTTAGAGAAAGCAAAAACATGTGAATTGGGCAATAAAAATATAGCAAAATAGTGGGGTTTAAAGGAAAAAAAACCCCAATTTTAGTGGCTTTTTCAAGCACAGTAACTGGTCTCCCTTGGCAAGTCCGCAGGCTGCCAGCACCGTGCTCCGTGAGCTGCAGAGCATTTGCGTCTCAGGCTTAATCTCCCGCCTGGATAAGCAGCTTTCGGAAAAATCACAAACCCAGAGGTTTCAGGAGTGGAAGACGCCAACGGCTTCCAACCGACTCACGGGTTTTTTTCCTGAGGTGGTGGAGATGTTCACGTAGAAGTGTGGATAAACACTGGGAATTGTCTCCTGCCATTAAGGGCGCAGGGGGCTCTGCTCCAGCCACGGTGCTGGGTGTGGAGCTGAGTGTGAAACCAAACAAAAGCATGAAAACCAAAGTCAGCGATTTATTTGATGCCGTGGGTCTGGCAAACTTCTCGTGCGATCCTAAAATCAGCTTTTCCAGGAAAGTCAGATGGCCAAGGAGGGTTTTTCATGACTTTTCTGTTAGCGGCTTTTATTATAAAGGATAAATTTTTCCCAGGATAATTTCCTCACGGGAAGGGGGCAGAGATTTACAAACTCCATGAATTTTTAAGGTTGCTCTTGATAAATTTCCAGGGGTTTTGAGCCAGGAATGCTCAAAACTTGATTGAAAGACGCAGCTCTGTGAACTGAGCCCACTTGGCTGCCTCTTAGCGCATCTCCCTGCTTTTATAGATCAGGAGAGGGAGAATTTTATGTAGTAAAATGTAGTATTTTACGTAGCCTGGCAAAAGCCCCGGGCGAGAGGCTGTGCCATACCTGGAGTGCCGTGCTGTGTTCCTGGATGCTACCTTCTTACAAAGCGTTAGGGTTTTGGGGTTTTGGGGTTTTGGTTTTTTTTTTTTTTTTTTTAGCCGTAGAAATCTTTCCCGCAGGGATGCAAAAGGCACTCGGTGAGCTCCATCCTTGGGAGGGACCTGGCTCATGCCGCTCTTTAGAAATGCTCCTCGTGCTCCTCGGGACTCTGCTCACTTGGTTTTAACAGCTCTCACCGCATGCGAGTAGTAGTAGGTGCCAACTGTCTCTCGTCTCTCCTGTATCCCTCTCCTCCTCTGCTCTCCATCACTAGCTCTAACTGGGGGTCAGCACTTTCACCCCTCGTGCGGTTGAGTTCTGCTTTCTAGCAAACGCTGCCCGCGAAGTCGTGTGCTCAGCGATACCCTACAGCCGTGTGTCCTCACAACGTGTGTGGTGTTTCCAGCTGTATTCTGTATTGCAGGTTTGGGACCAGCCCTTTGGCTCGTGGCTTCTCTGGGTCAGGATCGCCACGAGTAGCAAAATTTAGGGACGGCTTATTCCTGTTTATTAGCAGAGCCCGGTTGGGTCTTGCAGATGATGGAGGAGCCTACGATAGAGCAATACTGGTGCATGTTGGTTTGGGTACAAGCTCAAGTAGGTGGCTGCCTACGTAGACACATTTGTTGCGTCTTGTGATGTTCACATGAAGACAAGTCAGGCAGTAGCCACACGCGGGCTGGTTTCCGTGCTAGTGAATAACTTATTCATACAGCTCCTGCCCTTGGCTACGACTTACCAAAAAAGCCTCTTTTGATGTGCTGCTCAGCCGCCAAGGGCTGCTGGGTAGACGAAGAGGAGATCACGTGCGACCTTGTGAAGCTGAGCATGTGATGGCTCACCAGCTGCACTGGTGTGAATCTGCCCATTTTGCCCATTGGTCTCTTGACCGTCAAGTCAATGATTGTGTATCACCAGCTGGTAAGTAGAGGGCCACCAGAAACCCATGCTCCTGGCCTAAGTCTGGAGTATCTCAGAGCAGCAAAGACCAAGAGCATCTTCAGCCAGAGCTGAAACCCGAGGTGCACCAGTATAGAAGGTGGCTGCTGGAGGTACAGTTGACTCCAAAGAGCTTTTAAGGCTAAAGGGCTTCCTCACAAGACCAAACCTTCAAAGGTTGCTTGAGCATTTTGGCTAGTGATTAGCTGAGGATTAACCTGCCTTACGGTGAGGCAAGTACAAGCCGGAGGAATAGCTCCTGGCTGTGGTCAACACATATGAATACCACTTCTGTTTTGCACCTAAGCCTGGAGAGCTTTCCTGCAGCAGATAAACAGAGAGCCTTGGTTAGGGAAACCACACCAGAAGTATCTTCTGAATACATTCTCCTTCAGCAGAGGCTCTTAGAGAGAGGGTCTTGGATAACGAAGCAGCAATTTGGCTCCAACCTCTGTACTAACGCCACAAATTGGCAAACGTCAGTCCAAGTATCTGTCACCAGCTGATCCCAAGTGTCCCTCAAGAGCCAGCAATGAAAGATCTCTTGTCCTAAGCTATTCAGAGGGAGCACTGCACTTTAGGAAGTTCTTCAATGCAGCATGTAGCACTGCTGCCTGCTGGGACAAGTCATCTCGCTTGGCCACAGTTATCTAGTGCCGGTGGGCAAAACAGAGGTTGCTCTTTCAGAGGAAAAATATTTGGTCCCCTCTTCATCCAGGGGACAATTCCAGGCCCCCTGACTATTGCCATTTGCCTGCACGTGGTGCTTTGTGGTGTTCCCTGGCCAGGGATTTTCTGGTGCAGAGGCTTGTCTTCACATCTGAGAAGGTTTCCCGTCCAGACGAGGACCTCACCCATCACAGCTTCTTGGAGAGGAGTCCCTCAAACAGAAGGATCTTGCACCAAAAATGCCTTTTAGTCCTTACTTTCAAAAGCTGGAGAGGTTGCTGTGATAGCAGAGGAAACGCTGAATGATAATAGGTCAAGAATTGGGGCAGAGCAGAGATGTGGTGGTAGCAATGGTAGAAAATCCTTCTTCCATTTTTGCCTAAAAAGTGCATTACAGATGTTTTTAACTCAGTCTTCTGCGTGAGCCAGGGGTTTCACTTGCTTTGCTCTACTCCAAAATCTGTACTCTAGATCTGCTTGTGCAGTAGATATATATTTTAAAAAGAAAATGTACGTGGTGTCCTATAGAGCAACCTCTGCATTGCTCCGGCGATCCCCTTAGCCAGCCTGCCATGGTCAGCACATACCAGTGTGCTTTAAATCACTTTGAAATAGAAAAAAAGGGAGTAAATGGCCCAACAAAATACATCGTTTAAAAAAAACCAAAGCAGTGAAAGCGATTAAAAGATTGAAATTACTCAAGAGCAAAACTATATCATGGGGGCAAATATCGTAATAGGACATTTTCAAAAGCAAGTAGTAAGTTTGGGCTGGACGGAAATCACTTTTGTGGGTCTTGAGGTGGTTTTTTTTCTTTCTGCAGTATCCATCTGCAATTTAGGTGTGATTGTCACCTAAACGTAAGAGCGACAGGAACAAGAAAGCCTTTGATGGTTTAGGCAGTTTCTTTCTTTCCCAGTGGCAATTTTGCCTCATGTGCTGCCATCTCCTGGCTGGTAGAGAGGCTAGTCCAGGGGCGAAAAAGAAAACATTGAAGAGGAGTATAAATATGGTAAATGTGACTCCCTTGCAGCCCCTATTTTGTATAATTTTATTTGAAATATTTTTAAGAGAAGAAAAAGAAATGCTTAAAACCACAGTGCGTTCAGCTGAGACATTTTAGGTGATGGGAAAGCTACAGGAGATATTTGACCATCATCTCCCGATTCCTCTCATACAACCCGATTCCCTGCTTTCCTCGTGCCAAAAGTCTCTCCTCCAGGAGTCCAACTCCGAAATCACAGCTGCAATTGGAAAAAAAAAAAAAAGAACAAAAATTGCTATTTTTTTTAAAACACGGCAGGACTATTTCTGGGCTATTTCATGGAACCCCATTAGGTTGAATTACTGCAAATTCATTTCACCCTTAAAAATGATCCCAGGGCATTTTAAGTGGTGGCAAAAGCAGAGATCCTTTGTATTGAAGCTTCAAAGTCTCTTATTTCTAAAGGGTTCATTTTGACATGTCCTTGCCACAAAGACTTTGATGGTCTTTTCTGTAAAGTCCTCAACAAGAGTTGGAGGAGGAAGCTCTGCTGGGACAGATCCATGTGGTTGAAGGTTCTTTTGGTGCTGGGAACACCACAAATGACTTCGTCGTGGCTAACATGGCTCTTCTGGGATGGAGAGCCCAGACCAAGATGAGGCTGAGCGATAAGGACCCGTGGCTTGGTGCACACTGATTTTCATCACTGGTTGCTCAAGGAGACAGAAGGTTGGACCTCGATGTAGAGCTGGAGCAAGAGAAACCCCTTTCTTTTCTTAGGAGTCGTTAAAATATTTCTCTAGTTGTAGCTGTAGGTTTTCACCTGCAGGCAGGTAGAACTAAAGATGCAACAGATGAAATATCTAATTTTTGCTAGGGAAAAAAAAATAAAAATCAGCTGGCATCCCAAGATCTGTCTCATTTTTAAATACTTCGTGCTTGGAATCGTTACAGACGGTGCAGCGATTCGCCTCTGGGGAAGGCCAAACAAAACTGCACAAAACCATGTCTCAGGGGGAGATCGGGAAGCTGGCGGCCACACAGAAGAGCCTGACTCCAGACGGGAGGTAGGAAACATGGCTGGAGATGGCAGATGAATCCCTCCCGTGTCCCTCTTGCTCTCCATCACCTTGCTGAACCACCCCGGCTCCTTTGGAGCTCCACCAGCCAAAGCAAGCACATGAGTTACTCGTCCCACCTTTCCTATGTGACTGTGGACATGCCCAATTAGAAGAGGCGTTCTGCTCATATTGTGATAAAGTTTTGATGACTTGGGCCAGACGTCCCATCCCAAACCACCCAATTGCATGCGTGAAACTTGAGTTTCTTGCCTTTCCCGAGGACGCGTAGCCTGGTTTCTCTGGGAGAAGTTGTGTGGATTTAACTCCTCCTCAAACACTGTGAAGATCTGGGACATTTGGGGTAGTTTTGGGTAGAAGGAAATTTTCCTAGTTAAGGTGGTTCCTCTTTTCACAACTTATTTCCAGGCCTCAGCGAGCCAAGATGAGGTTCTGGGTAAAGGGAAAGCAGGGGGAGAAGAAGACCCCACGGGAGAAGCTCGCTACCCAGTCTGAGCTCCTAGAATTGTACGCGGAGCAAGAAGCCCCCAGCAGGGAGGTGGTTTCTGGCTTGCAGCTTGGTGAAGGTAAGCGGTGGGGTGGCATGGTGCTGGTCGTGTAAGGACCAGCGAAATTGCGTTCACTTTCACGGCAAAGGGAAAAGCTAGTGTAAATCTGGCTTTACGCTACAACTCAACGTAGCCCAATATGTAGGGGCTTGGTAAAGGTATAGAACTGAGGAAGGTTGGCTTATCTGTAAGGTGAGGGTATCTGCAAATTGGAGTTTCGTGTACGACAGTGTGGTCTAGCTGAGGCTGCTGTGGGAAAACGGGTTGGGAAGCTGCACAACTTGAATGCCCGTGCTGGTTCGTGTCTCTTGAATTGATGGATGGCGTCAACCTGAAACGGTGGCAAGTAGGTCAGATGGTGCGATCCAAAATGGATCTCAAGGAATTCCATGTCACTAATCCTCCTGGCAGCTATCTGGACACGGACAGATGTTTCCCCTCTTGACAGAGGAAATAACGAAGGGAGAAATGACAATTAATCTTCCTACAAGTACCACGCACTGCTTTTCTCTGCAGCTTTATTCCGATGCCCGTCTCCTTATTTTAGTGGCAGAACTATTTTTCATCTGCTCTTCAATCTCTTTCCCTCTTTTTAATTATCACCTGTAGAGTTGGGTCCTCACCACCTGACCCCTCCACGGAGTCCCGAGCTGTCCGGTATCTACCGACGGGAGTTTAAGGAGAACAAGGAGCCCTCTCCCAAAGTGAAACGCAAGCGCAGCGTCAAGATCAGCAACGTGGCTCTGGAGCCCGTGCAGTGGCAGAACGACTCGCTGCAGATCATAACCAGCGCTAGCGACTTGAAGAGCATGGATGAGTTTCTCCTGAAAAAGGTAACTCCTGCCCTCGCTGCTCCAGATAAATCATCTGAGAGCTCCAAGAGCAGACGGAGGCAACAAAGCCAAAATTATCCTGGAGGATATTAGTAGCGATACTAATAATTCATCTAAGGGTGCACAGCATGCATCAGGGCAGACTTGGGAGAAAAGATGGGCACGCTGTGCACGCACCGTGCGGTCGTTCTGCACGGGCACAGCAGCTTCGGTGCTGCCATTGCTTTGAGTTGCTCCTGGTGGCATCAGAAATGGATGATCCGGGAGGGCAGGATTTGAAGGCTGTGGGGAAGTCCTCATGTTTCTAAGTTTGCATGCAGGAGAAACCACCTTGTAATCTCTATTGACGTTGTCTGCCCGTGGTGGAGCAGCTGCTCGTTAGTGTTGCTTCATCTCACGCGGTGCTCTGCCACATCTCAAGTCACACGGGTGCATAAACCCCTTTGGCTTCCCAGATGAATGAACTGGATAATGAGGACAGCAAGAAGGACACGCTGGTGGATGTCGTGTTCAAGAAAGCGCTGAAGGAATTTCGACAAAACATCTTTAGCTTTTACTCCTCAGCATTGGCGGTAAGTGACCAGATGACGGGTGAGAACGTCCACCTCTAGGAGAAACGAGATACTCTGGGCCCTCCTGGTGGTGGAGACATTGCCGAGCCTTCCGTTCCTGGTCTGCTCATCCCAAAGGATGGATGCTCTTCCTTTGTATTCAGTCCCATGAGCTGTAAATTTGGACTAACTCTTCCTCATTAGCCAGCTCTCAATATACGTTGAGCGGAGATTTCTGATCTCCTCGTTAGAGCTTGCTCCCAGGCAAATGGGAGTTGACAGTAAGTCAATAAACTCTATTTGCCACCCAAAGTGCCTGGAAACCTTTGTGTTACTATTGTGAGTAGTGGAGACATCTGAGCAATGCGGAGCTCTGCTCTTCTGCTACTTCTGAATCTGAGCAATGATTGCTATGGCTTATGATCACAGTGATCAGAAAAAACTATTTTATTGCCCAGATTGTACAAAAAATTCCCTCTAAGACTTGAGCTGGCACTTAACGTCCTCCTGCTCTGCGCGCTGAGAAGCCACCCTGCCAAAGGTCACGAAACAACTCTATTAGATGATCCTTTTTCCCTTCTTTTAATCATGCTTAGACTTTCCCTGAGTGGTTGGAAGCCGGTCAGGCTGAAATAATTGTTTGGAGCAGAATAGGCAGTCTGGGCTGTATAAAACTCACTTTTCTTTTTGCTTCTGTTTCCTTAAAAGATGGATGATGGAAAAAGCATCCGCTATAAGGACCTCTACGCCTTATTCGAGCAGATTCTGGAGAAGACCATGAGGCTTGAGCAGAGGGACTGGAGTGAGTCTCCAGTTAAAGTCTGGGTCAATACCTTCAAAGTCTTCCTGGATGAATATATGTTGGAGTACAAACCTCTGGACTACACCGCGGTGAAGGTATTCAGCATTTTTCTTAAGCCCCTTGAAGATTTGGGAACTTTCTGCGGGGTTGTGCTCTCTGTAGACACATGGGAACCTCTGCTGTCTTCTCCTCTGCTTTAAGCTGAGGTGGACAACATAAGTTGGCACGATTTATTGGTTGTGTTTCACTGGGCTCAGCAAATCCCAGTTCACATCTGCGCAGAGCTGGGCCTTGGCCAATGCCAACGTGTAGATGTTTTCTCCACAGCAAAGTTTCAACCATCTGTGGATGGTTGGAAAGGCAGCTCCTGGTGCTTCCTTTTTAGTTTTGGGGTTTTTTTTTCAATCTTTGAGGAAAAGTGAAAGAGATAGATGCTTTCCTCATCTCTTGACCTCTTCCCAGGTGACCACACACTTGACCATTGGTTTGGTTGCAGGAGAAGGGGACACGGGAGGTGGCTGTCCTTGGGGTCTAGCTACAGTTTTCAAAGCAGTCAAAGCTTGTAGCGTGCCTTTCACAAACCTGAGCTCCTCGCTTTCTGCTCCTTATTGTCTGCGAGGACAACCACGGGGTCTCAGGCTGGGCTTGGGAGATGCTCTTTATTGAACCAATAATCCATCTTCTGGCTCTTCAGCTCCAAGTCCTCCCCAGGCTCCTCTCCAGGCAAGTTTTCTTCTGAGCAGGCTGAGGATTAGCTCCGACTGCAGTGCTGTGCCACCTCCTCCTTGGGTGTCTTGCATGAGATGGGAGAGCTTTAGGTCACTAATGCTGGACTTGGAGGCAGAGCAGCTAATCCCAACTCTGAGATGAAGATGGGGACAGTTTTCCAGAGGATTTCTGAAAACAGGGTGATCCATAGAAGAGTTTTTCTAAAGTGACTCTCCTGGGGCTGCAGGTGCACGGGAGGATGGGGCTGGAAAGCGCTGGGCTAAGTTAGATATGAGCCCTCTGTATGCTTGTCCTGGGGAAATTGCTCATAAATATGCATAAATCTCTTTCTATTACTAGGTGCCAAAAACGGAACGAAAAAAGAGAAGAAAAAAGGAAGCGGATGTGGTGAGTTGAGCACTCTGTGCATTAAAAAATTAATGTTCTTGTGGCCAGGATGACGAGCGATAAGAGATCTGCTCGTGACACGTCCTGTGCTGAGATCTGAATATCACACCGTAAGGAACGCGCAGCCGTCAAAGGGCGTGCTGGAAAGATGGATGAGGTGGATTTGGTTTGCTTGATCAAGGGTCACTGTAGGTTGTCCTCTGAAAACATGTCAGTCAAGACAGTACATGTATTGTCAGGAGTTATAGATGAACTGAGAGCGAAAACTGTTGTTCTGGGTTTCTGTATAAACCCAGAAAATAAATTAGAGCGTGTTTTACGTCTCTAATACCAGAGATGTGGGAGGTTACATCTCCTTTTTTCCTAAAGGATATGACAGTACTAGGAAGGATGCAGATGCAGACCAAAAGGGGCCATGGATGCACAGAAGACCTTCTTAACACGGAGAGGTTGACCAGCCAACCTCAGTCAAATGCAAGTTTCTAACGTGCTTGCATGACGGTTCGGTTCCCGTACTGGCTGGATGTCTGTTTGAGTTGCCTACAGGGTTAATGGGCTGAAAAGGAAACAAAAATAGCAAATAAAATCAAATAGCAGCTAAAGTTGGAGAGCAGACCATGTTCATCTCCCCGCTTCACAGCAGACTAAGAGCCCATCTCCTTTTTCTGACCAACCTTTATCGTTGTAGGTGGAAGAGCACAACGGTCACATTTTTAAGGCAACCCAGTACAGCATCCCCACCTACTGTGAATATTGTTCCTCCTTGATCTGGATAATGGACAGGGCTTCTGTTTGTAAATGTAAGCACAGTCTCTCTGGTCTTTTTTCATCTGATTGTATCACAGTGATGAGTTTCTGGATTTTGAAAGGTGTTTGTTGCTGTTTCCCACAACCCCACCCTCAAATAATTTGGTTTTTTTCACATTAGAAGAGCTTTTGGCACAGATCTTAAGGGTTTCTGAAGTCGACTAGTAAGTCCATCCCAGCAGTCCTTCCAGTCCTCATGGTACCGTCATTTTGTGTGCATGGGAGCTTTGTGTTACACATCTTATCCTGTAAGGTCCTATGGTCATCCCAAAGGTCAAACCGTATTTAAGTGTCACCGTAAGAAGGATGGTAGAGAGTTGGGTATGGCAAACGTGCCCAACGGCTTCAGCCCGTAGGATGCCTGCGGGTCTCATGACCACGGCAAATTCCTTTGACTTAGCCCATTCGACCTCCAGGCACATGAGTTTTTGGAGACATCAGGAAAATGGAGGAGGACCGATGGGAAAGGTTGATCTGTCGCTTTGGTTTTTCCAACGTTTCTTTAGGTTTAGGTTGGAAGTATCGACCCTGGGGTATTTCAGGCTGATGTCCAGTGCGGGAGGAATACAAATTAGTTGCTATTTCCAACCTCTTTGAGGGTACCCATGTCTGTTAGCTCAGAGTCACTCATGGATTATCTTCCGGGTTGATCTGTTGGGGTTTTTTAATGTTTCAGGGACTTAAATATGGGACCTTTAAAATTAAAGGCTTCATGGTTTTTTGTTTGTATGGATCTGATACAGACTTGGCCCCTGGGAACTGCAAATGCAACGTGCTTTTGAGCTGCTAGTCCTGATAGGCGCTACTTAATTCATATTAATTCATATTTCTCCAGCCATCTGACCTTTTGGATTATTAAATACTATTTTTCTTCGTTGCAGTATGTAAATATGCTTGTCACAAGAAGTGCTGTCTTAAAACTACGACCAAGTGCTCCAAAAAGGTAAACGTCTCTCATTACTTTTCTTTCATTAAATGCATTTCAGACGGCAAGCACAGGCTTGTATTAAAAAAAAAAAAATACTTGCAGGCACAGAACTTGATATAATGCTGGCAATAACCCTCCTTCGAGCAGCAGCTTGGACCGGAGATCCCTGGAGGTCTCTCCAACCCGTACTTCGGGGTTTGCATGTATTTTGGGAGTAACGCAGCGATGCGTCACTATGTATCTGCCCAGTCATGCCGCGGATGTCGCAGTGACGTTCCCTGCCTTGTAACCATGCTGAATAATAGAAAGCTGCCTCGTTTTGTGGCTTTTAAAGACTTGGAAATGTGGGGTTGTTCTTAAATGTGGGGTTATTCTTGGATATATGGGTTATCGTTAACCCCGCCGGTCGCTGCTCAGGCGCGGACCCCAAACAGCGGCAGCCGAGCGAGGAAGAGTGGGTGGAGGATGCTCACGCACTCACGGTGCTCCTTAGAGGGGAATTAAATATTGTTTGTCAGGTTTAAGGACAGTGAATGAATGCAGCAGGTTACCCCGGCTAACAATGAATCATCAAGATTTGGTTGTGGGGTTGTTGGTTTGGTTTTTTTTAAATAGTTTATCTTGTGGTTTTTATACCCAAAAAAGGATAATGCAGCCAGGATAATAATGTGCGCAAAGCTTTATCAGCTCCCCGGGAGGCTTCTCAGGGAAGAACAGCCTCCGTAAAGCTGCATGATTACATTTTCCCCAAGAAATAATCTGAATATATACATTGAAGACATATATATTTGAATATATTTGTATTTTGAATATATATAGCATTTTTGCTGCAGTCTTTCCCTTTCTGGCCGTGTTTCTGCAGTAGCTGGGAACGCCTCATATGAGTTTCTGTTCTAAAATCTGGGAAGTTCGATGCCATCTCGGATTATTTTTTTTTTCGGAGAAGCTCAGGGATGATTGGAGCCTTCTCATTTCTTGGGGTTTCTCTGCACAGGGAAATTTTTGCGCTGTACCCAAGGAAATGAGTTCACCATGTCTCCACGGTAGCTTTCCACTTGGGCGGTTGGAGGTCCTTCTCTAGGAAGGCTCTGGCTTGTCTCTGCGTGGTGGGTCAATGTTTTTAGGGTTGTTTTCAGCAACGGGGAGCCACAAACCATCTATTATGCTTTGAGAAAGAGTTCTTTATTTTCTGGCCGCAGTTGATTTTGGTAACTGTTAGCTTTGTCCCAGACTGGATCTGTTTCTCCAGATCTATGGTGAACTTGAGCAAACGCCAAGCTCATCTCTCTCAACGGCCATAAAATTGCTTCCACCCATGCTTGGTCCTCATGTCAGAGCTACTTGACTTGAGCAGCACATGGGTTTCGTGGCATCGCGTTTATCATGGTTTTAGCAGCAGGCTGGTTGAAGCAGATGATGAATTTCAACTGGTAGCTCAGACCAGATGTTCCTGGGGTGGGTTTTTTTTCCTCTAGAGCATGAAACAGCACGGGCATCTTCCCCACATCATCTCATAAGGTTGACAACATCGATGAAAGGATGACATGGAATGGGAAAAACAAAGATGCAGGAGTGGTTATAAGGCGAGCTGTGACCTATGTCACGGTCCCCACCGTCTTGCTGGTGGCTGGATTGCAGCATGTGCCTTCTCACGTTCCTTTTGCTGGGGCTGGGTATTTGTATCAATATTTTATTAGGTCTTTTCCCACCCAGAATCTCCCATTCGGGAGGACTGTTCACAATTGAATTTGCCAAATATCAGATCTTCAGTGAGTGTTTGCAGCTGGCAAAAGGGTCTTTCCTGACAGATGGAGATGGGTTTTTTCATGCTCTTATTTTGGCATCACATTTGTTCACAGATATTTTGTAGTCACTAACGCTGCGAATTAGGATCTAAGACTCAGATTTACTTGCTCTGCTTCCTGCATCCTCTTTGGGCCGTGAAGTTGTCCCTGGAGATGGTGCCAGAGGGTCAGGAAGTGGAGGAGGACCATGCCCAGCTGCATTGACTCCACTGGGCTGAGAGTATAACTACAGCGGGGTGGTTAAAGAAAGAAAATTGAGATTTTTATGACTTTAGATGCACGTCCAGAGACCAGTTTAGCATTGCAAGACATACATTGCTGGCTGTCCCATCCTCCTTCATTAGACTGACTTGCAGGTCACCTGGATCAGCTGAAGAAATGTGAGTAGCAGTTGGATCCAAGCGCTCTGCCAGAATTCCTTCCTAAAAGGATTTGAAACCCCTTTTTTTCCTTTTTCCTCTTCAGTACGACCCCGAGCTCTCGTCTCGGCAGTTTGGTGTGGAGCTCTCCCGGTTGACCAGTGAGGAGCGAGCAGTGCCGGTGCTGGTGGAGAAGCTCATCAACTACATCGAAATGCACGGGCTGTACACAGAGGGCATTTACAGAAAATCGGGGTCCACCAACAAGATCAAGGAGCTGCGGCAAGGACTCGATACAGGTAAAAGTATGGAGAGAGAAAAAAAAAACCGCACGAGGAGAAAAATCTCTGTAAAAGCAAGGTTGGATGTAAGGAAGGCGGGAAGTTTCATCGGGGCGAAACAAGGGAGTGGTCCTTCCTTCCGCGACTGCCGGCTGCGCAAGCGATGCTTTCACGTCTCCAACCAAAGCTCGAGTCACCAACTCATGCTTTTTTTGGGTGCAATACATGAAAAGAATCATTCTAGTTGAGGGAAGACGCTGCCTTACTTACACGGTAGCAACTGATGCCAGCAAGAAAAGAAATCCTGGTCCCACCAAAGGTTACTTGCCCTGGAAAATGCATTTGTCTCTAATTTTAATGCGTGGAGCTGAAATCAGGTGCTGGATTTCTTGCCATTAAACGCAGTGTGATTTTGGGGTGGCACACGAACATTTTCTATCCTAGAGGAGTAGCTTATCACAGAATGGTTTGGGTTGGAAGGGGCCTTTCAAGGTCATCCAGTCCAACCCCCCTGGCTTCACTAATGGCTTCATATTGATTGTTGCCTCTTGTTTGTTTTTGTTTTTCCTCAATCTGCCGAACCCAGACATCGATAATGTGAATTTAGACGACTACAACATCCACGTCATCGCCAGCGTGTTCAAGCAGTGGCTCCGAGATCTGCCCAACCCTCTCATGACCTTCGAGCTCTACGAGGAGTTTCTGCGGGCGATGGGTAAGGAACCTCCTTCGCTATCCCGTCCCCTTGGCAGAGAGAAACGGTGGCCGCTTTTAGTGCCAAACTTTTTATTTACTCTTTGGGCCCAAACCAGCTGGTTTTGCCAAATTATATTTTCCTGGTTTCAAAGTGTGATTTTTTG
Organism: Grus americana; assembly: GCF_028858705.1. NCBI lineage: Eukaryota > Metazoa > Chordata > Aves > Gruiformes > Gruidae > Grus > Grus americana. The sequence goes on along the minus strand of NC_072861.1, from coordinate 1,666,251 downwards.
GCTAGTAGGGTTTTTTTTTTTTTACGCAAAGCCACGGGCAGTTGTCTTGCCTTTGGTGGCATGCGTTTGCATCATGATTCAGCAGATTTCAGCCCAAACCATTAGCCAGAAGATCCATCTTTTAAGTAGTAAAAGTAAGTAAGCGTTAAGAAGGAATCGTGTTAAATAGGAGGAAGAAGTAGGAGCCGCCCCTAAACGCTGGTGCTTTCTCTGCAGGCCTCCAGGAGAGGAAGGAGACAGTGCGGGGAGTGTATTCGGTCATCGACCAGCTCTCCCGCACTCATCTCAGCACCTTGGAGCGTCTCATCTTCCACCTGGTGAGGTACGTTGGGCCAGGGCAGCTTTGGGCAATGGGCAAGGGGAGGATGATTGGACATCCTTCATACCGAAAGAGCCGAGACTGAAAGCAGGTGGGCAAGGGAAGGAGAAGAGCTTTCAGGTCCATCATGTCTCCCAGGAGGTGGCCCCAGAGCTGTTTCTCTAAATGATGCTTATATTGATGAGTGACCTCCGCAGTGCTCTGCTTGCTCATGGTACCTGCGGGTCTGTGGTGCCTCTTGCCACTGCAGGAACGGGGTGTTTGGGTGGAAGACGCTGGTTGTTTGCTTGCCTTGGGAACACCTGAGATGTCTTCAGCTTTGGCTTTCTCCATCAAGCAGAGCAAAGATGAGGGCAGAGCAGCACACTTGCTAGCAGAGCAAGATAGCGCTGTAGAAGTGTCATCTCTGTTTATCCATGGCCGTATGGAAAGGGTGAAGTGGAGATGCCTTCACCTCTGACTTCTCTCTTAATCCCTGTTTTTGTCAGGATTGCTCTCCAAGAAGAGACCAATCGAATGTCAGCTAACGCTTTGGCCATCGTCTTTGCTCCCTGTATCCTCCGCTGTCCCGATACGACAGACCCGCTGCAGAGCGTCCAGGACATCAGTAAAACAACCACGTAAGAACGTGATGCTGGATGATCCAGCTCCATAACCATAACCGTGTCACCGCTCACATCTTGATAACCCTTAGTACGGTCAAATGGCTCAAGAATAGACAGCTTTAGCCTGGAAACCGTAAACACGTATTAAATGCATCTTCCTGAAGATATTTCGTATTCTCTCAATCCCCAAGAAGTTGTTGAACGGGGCTTTTTAAGCAATGAAGGATCCGCAAGAGCAGATCAACTTGCGCTCCTGCCCGGCACATCTCAGCAGGAAAAGGTGGAGCTTGTGCTGAGTTGGTTTTATAGTTAATCCCATTTATGGCAAGCAGATCTTTATTCTTACTCAATTTTGTCTTTTTTACTTGAGGAGGTGAGCTCGTTTGATCTGCAGCAATATTAATATTGCGGACTTAGATTTCTTTAAGGTATTTGCCATAATTGCAAATGTTTTACAGAGAAAAAGTGAAGCACTTGCCCAAATTCAGTCTGGCTCAGATTAAATAGATTTAAAAAATAGATAATGGAGACAACGATAATAATGGAAACTATCCGGTGAAGGGCTGGGCTTCTGAAAGAGGTGGTTTAAGTATTAAAATTGTTGAAGACCAGAACGTGCTTGGAGACCCAGCTGGTAGGAGCACTCGTCCTTCAGCAGGATTTCTTTGTAGCTTCTCCCTTAGACTTCAGCTATAGCGCATCCTCTAATTTTCTTACCCGGAAAGGATTATTTTTTCCCCAAACCCCACTCCTGACAGCATTCAACAGTCAGTTCAGCTAAACAAGCTCGCTGCAGCATTACTGCGTGCAAGCAAGTTGGAAGCAACCTGCCTTCCCCTCTTCCAAGGGGGGAAATTTCTCCAGTGGGATCCTTGGAGGTCTTTAATTTCTCTAGTCCAAGTTCCTCGATCCGTCCATAGCCCATTATCACTCTTTTTAGGGGAATTTCCACTACCAGCTGGTTTCCTGCTGGAGCTTTCTCCCTCCGTGCCTTTCCGGCAGGGCCAACTCATTTAAAATAATTTCCTCCTCCCGTTTTATCTTCTTTGGGGTTTTTTCTCCCTTTAGTTGCGTAGAATTAATCGTCATCGAGCAGATGAACAAGTACAAGGCTCGTCTCAAGGACATCAACAGCCTGGAGTTTGCGGAGAACAAAGCCAAGAGCCGCCTCTCCTTGATCCGCAGATCGATGGTGAGATGCCAAAGTCATCTCTGTTCCCTCCTGTCCTCTTCTTTGCCCCCTACCTGATCTTCTCCTGCTTATTCCAGCCTCCCAAACCCCTCGCGACTTCCCACGCCATCTCCCCCAGGACAGGGACCCTCAGCCCCGTGGTGGCTCCTCACCTTTGCAGGGAGTCATATCAAAGCACGAGGAGGTGGGAACGGTCCGTGGAAACGCGGTCACTCCAGCTCACATACTCCTGATCAACGTTTCCACCTTCATTTGAGCTTGTTTGGTCCTGGGTTGAGTCAAGCCTTTCATTGACCGGCTGGACGTCGCCCCGTGGGAGACCCAGACCATGCTTTTTCGTGCTGAATCGCATTATCTGAACCCAAAATGAGGCGCACTCTGCTCCCCCACCGCCTTTTTGGGAGGCTCAAACCCATCTCATTGAGCTTCCATGCTTCCCGGGGCGCTGGCAGGCTGCGGATGCACGCTGTGCTTGGCTTGTTGGGCTACGGGAGAGGGATGGACTCGGCGCAGCGCACTCGTCCCAGGCGTGGGCTAAGGACCCGAGCAGCCCCTCTGCTTGGACCTGCCTGCTGTGGTCCTCAGGGACACGTTGCTCCTGCCTTTTTTTGGGATGAAATCCAAGCAGGGGCTGCCCAAGCTCATGGGGCTGGTGCTGCAGAGCTGCCCTGCTAATCCCAGTTAAAAAAACCCCACAAAAAAACCAAAAAAACCCCATAAAAATGAACAAAAACGGGTTTTTTGGAGGGGCGACGGCATGTGCACTCTAACCTTCTGCTTTCCTTTTCATCTCCTCTCTAATCCAGAAACCCGTACTAATTGCAGTTAGATTTATGAGCATAACCCGCAGTTCAATCCCGGTATGTATTAACTGCAGCGCGCCCTGCGCCAGCCGCCGCGTCCCTCCGTTGTGTGTGACCGCCGCTCATTCCAGCCCCGTCCCACCGGCCATTGTCCGTGACTTTGCCCATCCCGTCCCCGAGCGGGCGCCGCTCCTCAGGGCCACCGTTTCTCCCGCAGGTCCCCTGGGCGGCAGGAGTTCGGGACGGCCAACGCTTGGCCATCCCTGCACGCAGCTCCTCGAAAAACCACTTTCTACCCCTTTTCCCCTTCCTACTTTTTTTTTTTCTATTTTCTTTTCTTTTTCCATCCTGTGCTTCCCTCTTTTTTGCTTTACTTGACTCATCCCTTCCCACCCCAACTTCTGCTCGCTCAGGATGCGTTTCAGCATCTAGTTGCTTTCGTAACGCTGCCATATGATGAGATGGTGGATAAAACCCCCGGCTCGGATGCCTCGGAGACCACGAGGCATCCAAAGGTCTCCTCCACCTTCCTGGAGGAAGAGCACCACCACCACCTTGAACTCAAGCTCAGGACACCCAGGTTTGAATTAGGAGGGGTCCAGCAACCCCTGTTACTCCCCAACTCCATCCCAGCTTGAGTTTGAGGTCGCAGAGACCGCGACGGGCGAGAAAAGCGCCTGCAGGTTTTTGGGGATGCTCGTGGGGCTGTTTCCCTTCCTACCAGGTTCAGCCCATGATGCTTCTCCCCATCCTTCAGTATCCATGAGGGTCAGGAGGTGGAGAAGAGCAAAATTCAAGCTCTGTTCCCCTGATGCCGTTGTGTAAGCAATGCTGTTTCGCAGGAGCTTAAGTCCACGAGCTGGTGGGATCTTTGGGATCTCCAGGGTTTTGGCTAATAGGATTCAGGTAGCTGTGCTTCAGCTCAGGAGCCCACGTGAGAAGGGGTCGTCAGCAGAACGCCGGGGCACGGCAGTGGCTTTGCTGCCAAAGAAAGGTCTCTGAGATGTGAAGTTAAAAGATGAAAGGGGTAAAATGGAGCAAATATCACTTTTAAAGGAAAAAAAGGGAGGCTCTGTTACCCTGCAAACCTGCTCTGGGCACGTGGTTTAAGTAAAGCTGCGTTGCAACGAGCTCTTCAACTGCACGGAGATGCAGGTTCATCCTGGGTGATGATTGTCAGGAGGAGGGCAGCAAGCCATGGGCACAACTCAGGCTGGTCAACATCTCCTAAGTCCTGGTCTGTTCAGGATCTTGAATTTAGAAGATGAGATGTGTCTGGTTTATGATAACAGTTAAGATAAAAGCTTTTTAATGTCCTTGGTGTCTCTCATCCCCCCAAATCCATCTTTTTCTTCTACTCCGTGGGGCAGATCTGTAGGGCTGGTCCTCAAGAGATTAAAACAGCTGCATACGTAATATTTCTCCATGCGTAGTACCCCCGTTTGAGTCCTTTTTTGTTGTTCATTTTAATATAAAAAAAAAAAAAGATGGTTCTTCAGAGCTGCATTACATCTCCCCATTTAACCGTGGGCACAAAACTTAACGTTTATTGTCTTATAATGGGTCATTGGAGGTCGTCTTGGTTTCTGCATCTCACGTGCATGAGATCAGAGCACGGACAACGTGATTAGGTGTGATTTAGCGTTTGCCAAAGGGGTCAGCGGAGACCCTTGCGATGATCTGGAAAGGATGCGAGACGTGATCTAATGGTGAAGTGGGAGCCGGGTGCCCTGAAATCAAAGCCCTGGTGATGCTCCCACCCAAAGCCAACGTGGCCACCAGGCAGGTCAAGCTTCCCATCGCACGGGCTGTGGGCTTTGCAGAAACCCATCCTGCCGCCAGCTGGGCTTGCTTTGAAGTCCAAGTTGCACTTGGTCCATCAGCCGGTAGATGGTCCATCAGCGCCATCCTCACCGCCTCCATCCTCACCACCTCCATCCTCACCCCCTCCAACGTGTTGAGTCCTTCTGGTACCTCTCCCAGCCTGGGGCGAGATTTTGGAGGGTCCTGGGTGCGACTGCCAGCGACGCACTGAGGACCGATGGCCGGGGCCATCTTCTTCGCTCCTTGGGAGAGCAGTGTGGTTGTCACCTGAGATGTCTGCAAAATCACCTTGGCTGGTGGTGGTGACACCGTTGTCTCTCTTCAGGGCAAAGGACGTGTGCGACGCGGCGCCTACCCCAGCCCGACGTCTCCCGTTGCCGTGCGCTTGCCCTCGGTGACAGACGTCCCCGAGGAGACCATGAGCAGCGAGGAAGCCATGGAGATGGAGGTGACGGAGCAGCAGCAAGTGGCCATGCAGCAGGAGGAGAAGGTGCTGACCGAGCAGATCGAGAGCCTGCAGAAGGAAAAGTGAGTCTGGCTGAGGGTTCAAGCCACATCCCCTAAGCTATAGGTTACCTATGGATGTTGCTTGACATCATATGGTTGATGTGCTGCTCACAGGTGATGTGGAGGACTCCATCCCTCCATGATCTCTTGGCGTACGTGCGTCCCTTTCTTCTCCTCCCCGACTTTTGGGTCCCGTTGGGTCAATGGGTTGGTTTTGGCAGGGAGGAGCTGACATACGAGATGCTGACGCTGGAGCCCCGCGCCTCCGATGATGAAACCCTGGAGTCCGAAGCCTCCATTGGCACCGCCGACAGCTCCGAAAATTTGAACTTTGACTCCGAAGGAGCCGTCTCCGATCGCTCGGGTAAATCCAGGCATTCTTGGGTTTCTCACAGAACAGTTTGGGTTGGAAGGGAACCTTCAAAGATCATCCAATCCAACCCTTCTGCAATGAGCAGGGACATCTTCAACTAGACCAGGTTGCCCAGGTTTTTTTCGATAGCTCGGGGGGGGTTATTTGGTTTTTTCCTGCCCGCAGAAAATTTAAAGCCCGCGCTTTAAATGGGTGTAAAGAGGGGGGTTGAGGGTTAAAGCACATGGACCTGGGGAGGTGGGTGGTGGCACCCAGGGTTTGGCGGGGAGGCGCGTGCTCCTCCGGCACCGCCGCGCCGTCCCGAGCGACGCCGGGAACGTTCGTCCTGCCTCCAGGGCGTGCGTGTCCCCGGGGCGCGGTGCCGAGGTGCTGGGTGATTTCGGGGCGTTAATCCTCCGGTGGTCCTTCCCCCCTCCCCCAGAGAGAAGCGTAGCACTTACCTCCCTGCGCCCCACCAAGGCGGAGGGGCCGAGCCGGCTGCGAAGGCACCCCAGGATGCGGCCGGACCCGACGGACCCCACCGACGCCTCCATCTCCTCCTCTTCCTCCTCCCAATCGTCCACCTCCTGCTTGCCCCACCTGCCTCGGAAGCGCTTCCAGATGTACTCCAAATCGCCTTTCTACCGAGCGGGGGGGTCAGGCGAGCCCCCCGAAACCCGAGCGAGCCCCGAGGGCTACGCGGGACCTCTCCGTTATCCCGAGGACCGACCTCAGTTCACCACCCGCGGGACGTTCAATCCGGAGAAAGGCAAACAGAAACTGAAGAGCGTGAAAACATCCCCCCCAAAAACCAAAGAGCCCCCGGATGGGGGGACGGCGGGGGGACGCAAGAGAAACCCCGAGGCCGACTGCGCCGCCGCCCAACCCCTCGTCCTCCTGGGGAGCAACGAGTTCATGGTCTGAGACGCTCCGCCCCGGGGACGCCTCGTGCGCCGGAGCAGCCTCCCCGACGGCTTCCTCGTTAACGCGCCGGGAGGATGAATTCTTAATTAAAAAAAGGGCCGGCGGGGGACGGTTTTAACGGTGGCCTTAATGGGTTTTTTTTTTGGGGGGGGGGGCCGGGGAGGTTGAGAGCTTCTGGGGGGGGTGGGGGTTGGACCGGGGATGGAGGGGCACCGGCCGGCTCCTGCGCCCTTCCCCTCGGAGCATCCGACGTCTCGGAGCGTCGCGCCGCCAAGTCTTCGCGCCGCCAAATCCTCGTGCCGAATCGCCGTCGGTAGGAGAAGACCGAGCCTAAAAATCCCGTGGGAGCATCCCGAGCCGGCGCCGGCTCCGCTCCAGCCAGCCAAGCCCTCCGCGCTTCTAACCACCTCATCCACGCCAACGCTGAGCGCATGGAAAAGTGTTAAAATCTGCCAAAAAAAAAAAAAAAAATCACTTTTTTTTTTAGGGTTGCTTGTTTTTGGGGGGTTTTGGTTTTTTTTAGTTTTTAATGTGACCTAACCACCTTTCCTCATTTTTTTTTTTTTTTCTGGAGACCATCAGTATTAAAAAAATAATAATAATAATACTCAAGGACTACTTGAAGCTATATTTGTTTATATGCCGGTTACTGGAGTTTGTTGTAAATATATATATTTTTATTTTATTTTTTTTTAAATATTTTTCCCCAGACAGGACTTTTTTTTCTTTTTTAATTTTTTTTTTATTTTTTTTTTTTTTTTTTTTGGCCGGGGAGGAGGGAATCGATGGGCTGAGCCGTCCCGCCGCTGTCACCGCCGCTGTCGCCGTTCATCGCTTGCCGCTATTTTTTTTGACCAACAAATCCCTGGAGGTGTAATTAGCATGATTTAAAAGCAGTATCCATGATAGGACTAATTAACAACGCTAGCTAACGACTCAGCTCTTAATCCCTCCCGTGCCATCGTCATCATCACCCTCTGTGGCACCCAGAGAAGCTCCGGGTACTGAAAAACCTCCGGAAAGGCAAAATTAGGAGCCCCGGGGCGCTAATTAGATTAATAAAGGCTGGATCCGTCCTCTCAGATGGGCTGGGCATCACAGGTTGAGGCTCGTCCTTTCCCTAAACGCCACCAAAATGGGGGAAAATACCAAAAAAATTGAGTTTTCCCAGGTATTTTGTCTTTTCCCGGCCATCCCTGCATCCTCGGGTTTAGCCGAGCCGCCCTTCGGTCCCCTCTCCCCCTGCCCAAAGTGCTATTTCTTTTGAGGGACGGTTTATTTATTGGGGATTTTATTTTATTTTGTTTTGTTTTATTTTATTTTTTTATTTTTTATTTTTTTATTTTTTATTTTATTTTGATTTTATTTTGATTTTATTTTGATTTTTATTTTTATCTTCTTTTTATCTTCTTTTTAATTTTTTTATTCTAATTTTTAATTTTAATTTTTAATTTTATTCTATTTTATTTTTTTTTGCAACGGGGGAAAACGATAGATGCCGCAGGGAGAGCCGGGGCGCCAGATCACCACCCGCCTCCACGCTGCGTCCCGGGAGCATCGCGTGACCAAGTCAATTATCCCCCAGCCGTAGGGGGGAAAAAATGGGATTTTTTTTTTTTTTTTTCTTTTTTTTCCCCGGATGGGAAAACAGGGATTTCGGGAGCGCCCCGGGATGCGCTGGGAAGGCACGTGGTGGCCACAAATGTGAAAGCACCTGGGGACCCCCCCCCCCCCAAAAAAATCCCCCAGAGCTGGAAACAACAGGAGCCTCCCCAGCGCTCTGCGCCAAAACCAGCCGGTTTGGAGCCTCTTTGCCTAAAACCCCAAGAATTCCCCCCGAAAGTGGCCGGGAGGGCGGGAGGAAGGGCTCCGTCCTCATCCTCCGCTTTCCTGCCCCGGCGGCGCGAGAGCAGCGGGGACCGTGGATCTGGCTTGGGCTGCGCCTCCAAATATATATATATATATATATATATGTATATTTCTTTTGATATATAGATCTATTTCTCATCTATATATGTCTATATAAAATATATATGTATAAAGAATCCATATATATAAGACTATGTATTCTATAGAGAGAAATATATGAAAGAATATATATTCTATATATTCCGTATATTCTATATATAAAGGAAAAAGTATGTAAAAGAGTGTATGTAAAGAATATGTTTCTATATAATTTATGTGTCATATATATAAAGAACTATATAAAAAGGCAATATATACACTATATAATAAAGACTACATATACTATATATAAATATATAATATATAATACTAAATATATATACTGTATATAGTAACTATCTATAGTATATCTATTCTTTATATATAGTGTACATATTCTTTATAGATTCTTTATTATATATTTCTATATATAAACATATATGAAATATATATGTTTATATATATTTCTTTATATCTAAGTGTATTTACATGTAAGTAAATATATTCTTTACGTAAATATTTCTCTTATATCTTTATACATATATTTCTTTACATATATAAAAATATATACGAAGAAATATATAGCCTTTATACGTGGAGAGAATATATATAGAATATATATAGAAAATATATCTCTTTATAGATCTAAAAATGTATATGAAGAAATATACATTCTCTGTAGAGGGAGAATATAGAGAATATATAGAAAATTTCTTTATATATATTATATATTTACATATATATGTATAAAGAAAAATATATAAAAGAAATATCTCTACATATATATATATATATATGTGTGTCTATAAAATTCCCAACCCGTCAGCGCTGGAGCCCCTAAGAATTGGGGGAAAAATGGGGTTTTCAGGGGCTCCGGACCTCCGCACCCACCTCCCCCCGGCAGCTCCTGTCGTCTGTCCCCGCCCCCCCCGGCAAAGGGACGGATTTTGGGGCAAAAAATTCAATTTTCTGGAGCGGCATGAATGTACTTACTACTGGAAAGGAGAGGGGCTGCGTGCTGTTAATTATTATTATTTTTAATGGAGATTTTTTTTTTTTTTAAGTAATTTATAAGTCCGCTGCGTGTAAATTAAAAAGAAAGTCTGTATTGTAAGAGGATATATTATCCTGCGCCAGCCGCGCTAGAAATTGTTTAAAAAAAAAAAGGAAAAAAAAAAAAAGAGAAATAAAAGTGTAATTCTATAAAGGCGAAGAATTTCTGGGGGGGGGGGGGGGAGGGACGCTGCCGCTTGTCGAACCCCCGAATCGCTGTCGGGTTTTGGGGGGTTTTTTTTGGGGTTTTGGGGGTTTTTTTCCTTCTGCCATCAGCCCGCGGTGTGTACAAAGTGCAATTTGTGGCTTCTCCCTCGGACCCTCCCCGTGGCTGTACAAAGCGGCTTGGCGAAGCCCTGACCCCGCGCTAATTAAAAAGCTGTAACGAGGAGCGCCTGGCGCTGGGTGCTGTGTTTGATGCTGGGGGGGGATGGATCCGGGCTCGTGCTTCCGCTCGCTTCTCTTCCGACTCTTTCGTTCGGAATATTCAGATTATTTTCTGTTTAGTTCCTTTGAGATTATTTCTTTTCATCTTCTTTCTCTTCAAATTATTTAATTCCGCTTATTTCTAATCCGATTACTCATATTCAGGTAATTTATTTTCAATTTCTTTCTATTCATCTTATTTCCAATCAGATGCTTCGTTTTCCATTTATTCAGACAGTTTATTTTCAATTTTTTATATTTAATGTTATTTCTCTTAATCTTATTTGCATTCCAATTATTTCATTCAAATTATTTGTATTCAGATTATTTCTAGTCAGACTGTTTAGCTTATAGTCATAAATTTATTCTCAATTTCTTTCTATTCAGATGCTTTATTTTCAGGTTTTTTTTTTTATATTCGCATTATTTCTGTTCATCTTATTTACATTCCAATTAGTTAATTCCATTATTTCTATTCATTTTATTTATATTTAGTTTATTTCTATTCAATTGCTTTTCCATTTATTTATACTCAGATCATTCAAGATTATTTATTTTCATTTTATTTATATCCAGATTCTATCCAGACAATTCCTAGTCAGATTATTTCTAATCAGACTGTTCATATTTAGCTTGGTTATATTCAGATTATTTATTTTCAATTTATTTGTATTCAGATTTTTTTTCTATTCATTTTATTTTATTCAGGTAATTTGTTTTCAATTTATTTCTGTTCAGATGGTTTATTTTCAATTTTTTTTATATTCACATTATTTCTATTTATTTTATTTCTATTCCAGCTACTTAATTCATATTATTTCTATTCCTCTTATAAATAAGTAGTTTATTTCTATTCAAATAATTTCTTTTCCATTTATTTATATTCAGATTATTCAAGATTATTTATTTTCATTTTATTTTTATCCAGATTATTCCTTTTCAGATTTTTTCTAATCAGACTATTTGTATTTATCTTAGTGACATTCAGATAATTGATTTTCAATTTATTTCTATCCAGATAATTTATTTCCAATTTATTTCTATTCAGATTTTGGATTATTTGTATTCAGATTATTTCTGTTCGGATCATTTCTTTTCCATTTATTTCTAGCCAGATTATTAATATTCAGCTGGTCCGTGTGTGTCCCCCGCTGTCACCCCCCCCCCCACCCCCCCCGAGGACGGTGCCCCCGAGTCGGCGGCGCGAGGATGCTGGCTGCAAAAGCCCCTTTTATTTGGAGTATAAAATGGGGGGGACACAACTGGGACACCCCCCCCCCCCACCACCCACCCCGGGACACGGGGACGAGGGTCCGTCACCGCGCGTCCCCTGGAACCGCGGAGCTGAAGTCGCGGCGGTGGGGGGGCCCCCATGAGTGAGGGGCAGTGATTGCGGATCGGGGGGACACCCGGCCCCGGGGGTGGCGTCACCCCTGGCCAGCGTCACCCCCCACCCCGGCACACCAAGGGCGCCTTGCCCGGGTCCATGGGTTCCTCCGGCGTTTGGGACAGCGGCACCCGTGGAGGCACCCGCCGCAGTGAGGTGCTCCCGGCGCCTCTGGCACCTGCTCGGGGACGTCCACCGGCTGTCCCCAGCGAAGCTGGTCCCACGTCCCAGCAGCATCCCGGGGGCTCCAGCCACCACCCTGGAGATGGGACCACCGGCACCTTCACGCCCCGCAGCGAGGAGACCCAGGGTTGTGGCGGGGAGGGGTGACAGGGTGCCGGTGCAGGGTGACGGACAAGCTGGGTGACATCGGGGTGGGGGGGGAGGTCAGTTCTTGAACATGTCACACAGCAGCTTCTCCATGGGGGTGTTGCCGATGGTCCGGCGGAAGAAGAGCAGCTCCACGCGCTCGGAGGAGATGAAGCGCAGCGCCGGGAGGAGCAGCAGCAGCTTCCCAAACCTGGCGGGGGGGGGGGGGTGGGGGGGTGGGATGGAGGCGGTGACCATGGGGGTGGGTGTCCCCACCGCTGGTGTCACCCGTGGGGATGTGGGGACAGCGGTACCTGACAGGTTGCCCGGGGTAGTGAGAACGGTTGTGCTGGCCCAGCATCACCTGCGACTGGTCCTGCAGGTTCTCCACCTGCTCGGGGTCCTTCAGGCCACGGGTCTCTGTGGGGACAAGGGGGTGACGTGGTGGGATGGGGACAAGGGGACGGGCAGCAGCGGGTGCTGGAGGGCCCCCTCACCTGGTTTGAAGAGCACCACCGCCTTCATGCAGGCAAATTCGGTGGGGTCGACGGCCAACGCCTTGAAGCGGCCGAGGGTCTCCTGCAGCGCCCGGACATCCAGGGCAGCCGGCAGCAGCTTGCCAGGGGCCAGCTCGGGCACGGCCAGCAGCGGGCAGCTCTCCAGGGGCATGGACCACTGGATGGCACAGAGCAGGAACAGCTCGCTCCAAGCTTCCTCCAGCAGGATCACCTGGGGTGAGGGGGGAGCCCCAAAAACCCCCGTCATCCCCAAAGCCTCCAGCACCTGAAGCCACCACAGTTGGTTGGGCTGAAGAGCATCTTGGGGGTGGGGGGGGGTGGACCCCAAGACCCTGCAGTGAATGTGGGGATGCTTCAGCCATCCCCATCCCACTAGTTGCCTACATTTTTTGGGGTCCCCATTGTCCCACAGGGAGGTCCCCAATGCCCCATGGGGGTCCCCAACCCCACCTGATCACGGAAGGGCAGGTTGGAGAAGACGGGCAGGTTTTTGGCCCATTTCACGGCCATGAAGAGGAGACGCGCAGAGGTTTCATAGACGTTTTCGGGGCTGGCCGCGGGGTACGGTGCCACCTGGTACTCGCCGGCCGCCCGCTCCGGCTCGCTGCCCGTCACATCCACCGTCTCGTCAGCTGCAGGAACAGAAGGGGACACTGGTGGTCACTTCACCATGGGGACAACCTTCACCCATCTCCTCCCCACCAGCAGCCACCCACCGTCCTCGGGCTCCAGCTTGGCACAGGTCTCGGCCGTCATCAGGCTGGCCATGAAGCGATGGTTGGTGGGTGGAGTGGGTGCTCGGGGACCTGGGGTGACGGCGACGGTGGCACCGGGACCGCGAGGAGCCGGGCAGGGGGTTGAGGGGACCTCACGGGTGGTGGCCACGTGCTCGGTGGGCAGCTCGGTGTCCAGCTCGATGCTGTCCAGCCGGACCTGGGCTGTGCTGCGGGGCTGGCGCTCGTTCTGCACGGCTGCGGGGACAAGGAGGCGTCAGCACCGGCCACCCCACTGTCATCCCCCCGTCACCGTGTCTCCCCCACCCCTTCAACCCGTCTCACCATCCTTGTTCATGCCGGCTTGCAGGCACTTCTTCAGCCGACAGGCCTGGCACTGGTTACGGTGCGCCTTGTCCACCGGGCACAGCCCCGTCCCCGCCTGGCACCTGTGGGGAGAGGTGGCACCCGGCTGCAGCCCCTGGGTCCCTGGGGTTCCCCAAGGTCCCTGTACCTCTGGTGTCTACTCCCCTGGTCCCTGTCCCTCTGGGTGCCCGTCCCCTGAGGTCCCTGTCCCACTGGGTGTCCATCTCCTGGGGCCCCTGCCCTGCTGGGTGTCCATCCCCCATGGTCCCTGCCACACTAGGTGCTGGTCCCCCTGGTCCCTGTCCCACTGGGTGTCCATCCCTCGGTCCCTGCACCTCTGGGTGTCCACCCCTGGGTCCCTGCCCCGATGGCTGCCCATCTTCCTGGTGCCTGTCCTCCCCCTCCCCACCCCTGTCCCCACCTGTAGATGAGCTTCCTGCGGACACTGCGCTTGAAGAAGCCGCTGCAGCCGTTGCAGGCGTAGATGCCGTAGTGCTTCCCGCTGCTGGTGTCCCCGCACACCTTGCACAGCAGCACGGGGCTCAGCGCCTTGCCGGGGGCCGGGCTCAGCCCTGCGGGAGTGAAGCCGCCACACTCGGGGTGACTCGGGACACCCTGATGTCCCTCATCCCTCCCACCAGTCTGCGCTGCCTCTCCAGCATCCTGGCGATGGGGTGGCTTCCACGTCCACCGGTCCAGCCCAGGGACGTGGACGGGGACACCTCAGGGACTCCAGGGATTGATCGTACATGGGTTTGACATCTCCCCGCGCGCCAGTGCCCGGGATGCTGTGGGATGAGCTCTCGTGGGACTTTTAGAAGGATCAAATGGTGTCCCTAGGGATGGGGCTGCCAGGTGTCCGTGAGGGGATGCCAGGCATCCCCAAGAAGGGTCACAGCAGGGGACCGCGGGAACTCTGGAGAAGGGCTGGGGACCATTGGCATCACGGAGAGGGTTGTGGCTGGGGACTGCCGGCATCCTGCAGAAGAGCATAGCTGGGGGCCCTGGGGATCCTGGAGCAGGACCAAGATGAGCATCATGGGCATCACGGAGAGGGTTGGGGACTGCAGGTATCCTAGCACAGAGAAGGACCACAATAGGGGCCCTCAGCATCTTGGAGAAGGATGGTAGCTGAGGACCTCAGCATTCCCAGAGAAGGACTATGATGGGGACCCCAGCCATCCTGGAGGATCGGGATGGGGACCCTGGGCATCCAGGAGAAGGATGGTGGCAGGGACCCCAGCCATTCCGGACAAGGATCACGATGGAGACCCTGGATATCTTGCAGAAGGACCATGATAGGGACCCCAAACATCCCAGAGAAGAAGCATGATGGGGATGCTGGATGTCTTGGAGACGGCCCATGATGGGGATCCCGGGCATCTTGGAGAAGGACTATGATAGGACCTCCCAGGTACCTTGGAGAAGGACCGCAATGAGGACCCAAGGCATCCAGAAGAAGGCCCATGATGGGGACCCTGAGCATCTTGGAGAAAAACTACAATGGGGGATCCCAGGAATCCTGGAGATGGACCATGACTGGGACCCCCAGGCATCTTAGGGAAGGACCACAGTGGGGACCTAGCCATCCTGCAGAAAGACCCCACCAGCGACCGTGGTCCCACCGTGTCGCACCCACTCAAACAGAACACCACCTCTTACCCGTGGGGCTATCATCCAGCCCGGCGCTCACCACCGACCCCGCCGGCGACGCAGCCATCCTGTACCTGGCGTTCCCGACCTCTCCCTCTCCCCTCCCTCCGGGTCCACCGCGGTGGGTCCCCCCGGGGTCTGGCGAGGCGGTGGGCACTCCGGCAGCTCTGCGGGCAGCGGGGCTCTTGCCTTGCTCTCTTCAAGGCAGCTTAGCAGCGGGCGCTGTGTAAGCAGCCGCCTCTTTGTCACCCTCTTAATCTTTAGTGTCTGCGTGGGGGGGGGTGGGGGGGGGTGGGGGGGGGTGGGTGGGTTGTGGGGGGATCAATCAGCCACGCGATGAAGAATTAAAAAGGTGCTGAGCCCCAGCCCTGTAACCCTAAACCCCACGACACCCAAGCCACCCCCGCCCCGCGTGCTGCCGCGGGGGTGTCACCCTGCCACTGCAGATACCCCCACCACCATCACCCCGCCATTATGAGGCTGAGATTGCAGCGGGGGTGGGAGATGGGGCTTGGGGTAGGGACCCCCATATGTGTGTGTCACCCCCCCCCCTCAGCATGGGACCCACCAGGTCCTATAAGCGCATAAGCTCTTCGCTAAGGCGGTTAGAGGAGAATAACGAAAAGTGGTAATTAAGGGGGGTAATTTCCCTGCCCCCAAGTAATTAATTACTGGCCCTGATGGCAAGGGGAGGGGGTATGCTCGGTGCTCCCCCCCCCAGCAGCTTAGCCCCAGTGGTCAGCAAAGAGCAGCCCCGTGCCTCAGTTTCCCCTCCCGGGGGGATGTTGGGCCGGGGCTGCTGACGCCGCAGTGGGTGGGGGCCAGGTGGCCCCCGGGGTTACGCAACTGCCGCTAAACCCTCGCCGTGACAGGGCAGCAATATTTGGGATTTGAGGGCTTTAGCCGCTAAACCCCCCCTGCCCAGCTCAGGGCGGGTGGCAGGTGGCTACCGTCACCCGGCCTGGGTTGTCCCCAGGGATGGGCCAGGCTGCAGCCGGGGGTCCCCAGCCTCCTGTGTCCCATCTTGGGGGGCCTCAGCCTCCAGCCTCGGGGGTGTCACTGCTGTCTGTGGGACCAGTGGAGGCGTCCCAAGGGACGGGTGCTGGCAGTGGGTCCTGCTGCGGGCTGGCAGCAGTGACACCAGTGGATCCAGGGGTTGGGGTTCGCCAACCTCCCCCCATCCCGCCTGCTGTGTGGCGCCATCATCCTCTGCTGCGTGGCTCCATCCCCGCTGCCTGCATCATGCCTCTGTCCCCACTACCTGCAGCACTGCTCCACCATCCTGCCTGCAACCTCTTTCCCACTGCCTGCGGCATGGCTCCATCATCCTGCCTGGAGCATGGCTCCGACCTCCCCTGCCTGCAGCACCCCTCCACCCCCAGGACCCCCCGTCCCAGCATGCAGCCCCCCGTCCCACAGAGGACCCCGGCCCTGACCCAGATCTCTGACAGCCGCCATCTGCGGCTGCGGCCGCCCTCCTCCCTCGGCAGAATTATGACGCTAATGCGGCAGGAGCAAGCTGTCACCTCGCCCTGCCCGTCCCTTGCCTGCAGCTTAGGTGCCTCCAGACCCTACAGCAGAGCTTCACCCCTGGGTGAAACAACCCCCGGTGACCGACCCCGGGTGGGGGAGCACTGGGAGCATCCGCACCCCATGGTGCCAGCCCACCCATGGGTGACATAGGGACCCGAATGCCTGGTGCCGGTGGCTGCCGGGGAGCGGCCAGCATGGTGATACACGCTGAGTCGGCTAATTTGCCCGTCCCCTCCTCGCCGCCGGGTAAAAGCCAGCTCCGGAGCGGGGATTTGGGAGGGGGATTAGCCGGGCCAACCATCTGCTGCTGGCCAATCATCGGCATGCCCAGGAAAGCCAATAATTACAAAAATATGGTTTCCCACCCTGTTTCTCCATTACACCCAGCTGGGTGCTGTCCCCAAGGTGGGGTCCCCATGGAGCAGCACCCCGTCACCGTCCTGGGGCTGAGCACACCAGGAGCACCCAACCCAAGCACCCAATGGTGGGGGACTGGACCCGTCCCAGATCGGGGAGCGCCCTGACCAGGCCTGATGCCACCACCAAGGGGCTGCGGGTGGCGGGGTGGGAGTGAAGGAGCAAACGTTAAAGCCCGCGATGGGGTCGTGACTCGGCTCGGTGACAGACGCTGGGGCAGATGCCATGGGATTACCCAGCCTAAAACCTGGAGATCTGCTCCCCTTCTCCCCCCAGCAGGCAGAGAGCATTTAATTACTAATTTACTAATTACCCAAAGATGCTGCCAACGGGCTCGAAACCAGTGGTTGGGAGCAGCCCCAATACTCCGGCCGCCCTAATCCCACTGACTGTGGGGAGCCAGCGGATGTCCGCTAGCCAGGGGACTGCTCAGTTGGGGACACCAAGTGACTCAGGGAGGCACCGCTGTCCTGGCAGCCCCAATCCTGCCAGCGATGGCATGGGGTGGTAGGGAACAGGAGGGGACAGTGGGGGCAAGGAGGGGATGGTGGGGACTGGGATGAGACAACAGGCATCAAGGGGAGATGGTGGGGACCAGGAGAGGATGATGGGGACCAGGAGCAGATGATGGGGACCAAGGAGAGATGGGGGGCACCAAGAGGAGATGATGGGAATCAGGAAACATTGGGGACTGAGGAGAAATGGTGGGGCCCAGGAGAGGATGATGGAGACCAGGAGGAGCCAGTGGGGATGAAGGGGAGATGATGGGGACCAGGAGGGGGAAAAAAGTATCAGGAGAGGGTGATGGAGACCAGGAGGAGATGGTGGAGACCAGGACAGAATTACTTGGAACCAGGAGGAGATGATGGGGACCAGGATGGAATTATTTGGAACCAGGAGGGGATGAAGGAGACTTAGAGGAGATGGTGCTGACCAGGAGGGGATGATGGAGACCAGGAGGAGATGGTGGGGACCAAGAGAGGACAACAAGGATCAGGAGGGAATGATGGGGAACAGGAGGAGGTCATGGGGACTGGGAGAGGATGAAGGGGATCAGGAGGGGACAATGGGAATCTGGATGTTTTGATGGTAAACAGGAGACAGTGATGGATGAGGGAGAGCAGGAGGTGATGGCAGGGACCAGGAGGGGATGATGGAAACCAGGACAGAACAGTAGGGACCACCTGGGGATGATGGGGACCAAAAGGGTGTGATGGGGATCAGGAAGGGCCAGTGAGATGCAAAGGGGGGGTTTGATGGGGATCATGAGGGTATAGTGAGGACAGGGCTGGGATGATGGGGACTGGGAGGAGAAGATGGGGATCTGGAAGGGAAGATAGGGACTGGGAGGGGACGATGGTGACCAGAAGGGACAATGGTGACAAAGAGGGGCCAAGGGAACCTACAGGGATGGTGAAGACCAGGAGATGATAATAGAACCCAGGACCAGGAGGTGACAGTGGAAACCGGGAGGGGACACGAGAGACCAGAAGAGGTTGGTGAGAAGCAGAGGATACATCAGGAGGGGACAACAGGGGCCAGGAGAAGACACGAAGATCTGGGAGGGTACAAAAGCATTGTGGGACTGGAGCTGGCTGGGAAGAGTAAATGTGGATGCCTGGCACTCAGCTGTTTCCAGGCCAGGCTCTGGTTTCAGCTATAATTAGCTCTTGTTTACTGGAGGCTCCTTGATAAACAATGCCATGGAGGTCTCCTGATGACAGAGGGTGACAGCTCCCACATCACCGGCCCCCACGCCCTGCCAAGGCCTTCACTGACCCCCAGCACAAGGATTCAAGTTTCATGTGGCTCTGGAACTGACCCCCGGCACGCACCGCCCCGGGGACACGGGGCTTGGGACAGACTGGTGGCTGTCCCTTGGGCCACCTTCAGGGCAAGAGGTGTTTTGGCACAAGCCCAGCGGCCACCGCCTATGGGTCCATCGTGGCCACAGGGCCATTTCAGGACCCCTTTGAGGTCACCCAAGGGGTTTGTTGATGAAATGTCACACCAGGCTGGATTTGTCCTCCTGGGACAGGCCCCACGGTGCTGGGACAGGATGGGCTCAGTGCCACGGTGGGGCCGGTCGGTGTGGTCCAGGCACATTCCTGGGCACCGGCAGAACCATGTGCGGGTGCCAAGAGCCGCCGTGGTGCTCACGGGGGCAGGTTGAGGTCCTGTTCTGCGGCCATGGTTGGAGCAGCAGCTGCTTGGGGACCACAGTGGAGCGAGGGGACCTCAGAGGTGTCCCCAAGGTGAGGTAGCTGGGCACGGCACGAGTGCTGGGGCTGGCACGGTGCCCGAGGCTGTGGCTGGGGTTTTGGCAGGGCGACGTGGCACCACAACCAGTTGGGGACAGAGAGGTCCCCGAGGTGGGGCTGGGCATGGTCCCGTGTCCCCAGCTCTCTGGACATCATGCTTTCACCTTGCAGATGAACCTCCTCGCCCAGGTAACAGGGGACCGGATGGGGAGGGAACCCACACCCAGGCAGTTCCCCCCTCTGCCGTGGCACCCAGTGCCCACAGACCCCATGGCTGGGACCTGCCTGGTGCTGAGTCTGGGAGTGCAGGGGTGACGGGGTCCTGGGAGGATGTTGTGGTTTTTCAGGGGTGGGTGCCAGCAGGGAATGGGTGCCAGCAAGGGATGGGTGCCATCAAGGTTCCAGACTCACTCTATCCCCTCTCCCCACAGGTGAGCACCCTGGGGCAGACCCCACAAGCCCAGGACAGGCCATTCCTCCAGCCCCGGCGCTGGCTGGGCTCCTGGGTGCGACAGGTTTGGGGGTGCTGGCACAGGGACCCCGGCCAGGGGCTCGGGCAGGGGGATGGCAGCAGTCCGGGCAGGGGCTGAGCCATGACACTGGTGCCCTTGGTCCCACCTCCCTGAGGCCACCGGTGCTGACGCCGGGTCTTTGTCCCTCCAGGTGAGCAGCTCCAGGCAGGTAAGTGCCAGCACCCCACCCCACCCGTCTCAGCCCTGGCACAGCAGGGCCAAATCCGGCGCGCCCTGCCTTTTCCTCAGCACCCATGGGTGCTCAGCACCTAGAGGAGACGGCCCCTTCTCGGAGGGTTTCCCCAACCATGGAGACCCAAGCTGTGCCCAAGCCACTGGGGATGGGGGATGAGCCAGTGGGTCAGCGATGCTGCCGCTGTCCCCAGGGCACCGGTGGCCCTGAAACATGGACGGGTCCCCACACAGTGGCCAGGGCGGTGAGCACAGCAGGGTGGGTGCCACCATGCCAGGGGACCCCAACACCCGCTGAACCGAGTGTCACCACAGCCCATCTTCTCTCCCAGGTGTCCCCAGCGCTGCAGTGATGGAGGCAGTGAGGCACCCAGGGGACACGCTGGGCTGGAACATCCTTTCCCGGTGCACCGACCTTGCACCAATGGTTTTGCTCTCCCTGTTACATAACAACAAATGTTTGCACGGAGACCCTGCGCCGTCCCGGTGTGATTTGTGCTGCTTTCACTTTTGATTTCCCTTTCCCAGAAGCTGCCGGTCAGACCTCCCATTCCTGCCTCCCTCAAAGGCAGTGGCCCCTCTTTTCTCCCTGCAGCAGCCCGGTTCTGTCCCCGGCTCCGTCCCAGAGAAGACAATGCTGAGCAGCAGTGGTAGCGCGGTAAGGAAGATCCCATCTTCACACCCCGTTGCAGGCAGCTGTTTGCGTCGCCGTTGCAGGGTGACAGGGAGGGGGAGGATGAAGGGGGCTTGTCCCAGGACGCCTCCAGCTCAGAGAAGTTGGGAAGGACGAGTGACTTTTGCCTGAGCCAAGCCCTTGTGCCTGGCAGGAGCCATCACGGGCAGGGTGTGATGGCAGGGTGGGACACTGCCCTCTCTGCATGGGCAGCACGGCACGAGCATGGCGCTGACGCCCCGTTTCTGTTCCTCTCTCCTTGCAGATGTCGAGCAGCTTTGTAAGTAGGAGATTGGTGAGAGCTTCACCAGCAGCGTGGGGGGTTCGGGGGGGCATTTTGGGTGTGTGATGGGGCTGGTTGTGCCGCCTCCTCACCTTCCCTCCCTGGCGTGGTTGGCAGAGGGATTATAAGAAGATCAAGTTTGTGCTGTGTGGGGACAAGGAGTTCTTTGAGGAGGTGTCAGAGAGCAATTTGCAGCCTGGGGACATCGTGCTGGTTCCCTTTCTAAGCACACCTGGCATCAACAGTAACATCTTCCAACATGCAGCCGTGTACTGTGGGGACGGAGAGGTCATACATTTCCAGAGTAAGTGCCTGACCCCCTGCTCCCATTTGGGATGCGGCGGTGGCCAAAATGCAGCCAGCAGTGTGGTGTCTGGGCAATGGCAATGGGTGGCTCTTGTTTTCCAGACATGTCCTCTTCCGACAAAAGTGGTCGGATCAGCAAGGAAGGCTTCAACGCCATGAAAAAGGAGAGGGGGAAATGCCGGATTCTACGGAAAAAAGGCGGGATCAACCTCAATGACTTCCGTTGTAAAGTCAGGAAGGCGATGTGCAGCGAAGCCTACTATGACTTGTACATAAACAACTGCATCCACTTTGCCCTCTACCTCCTGGACATGGCGGAATTCTACATGAAACTGGTGAGCACGGAGCTGGGTGTCACCACGGGTGTGGTGGGACAGGTCCTGCACCCACAGCCAGCCCTGCCTTTGCATCCAGACCCGATTCCCCCTGGGGCTGACCCGTGGGTGGTGGGGACAGCAGGGGAGACAGCGGAGGGGACAGCCAAGCCCCCTGCACATGGACAGCTTTCTCTTGCAGGTGGAAGTCCAAAATGAAGATGAC
This sequence comes from Grus americana, assembly GCF_028858705.1. Classification (NCBI taxonomy): domain Eukaryota; kingdom Metazoa; phylum Chordata; class Aves; order Gruiformes; family Gruidae; genus Grus; species Grus americana. Next base: position 1,644,636 of record NC_072861.1, on the reverse strand, counting down.
AGCTGCAGCTGTTGGGCCGTGAGTATCGTCAGTGTCATCCCTTCCGTGCAGGGTCCCCGGGAGGACTGTGGGGTCTGGGAAGGGCTGGGTCACCAGTGTGGCTGGGGTCCCCAGTGAGGGCTGGGTTCCCCTGGAAGAAAGAGTGTGGGGTCTGGGAAGGGCAGGGTCCCTGGGAGGGCCGGCTGGGGATTCCCCAAAGAAGACTGGTGTCTACAGAAGCTTTGGGGTCTCTGGGAGGGCTTTGGAGTCCCCAGGAAGGCTGTGGTGTCTCTGGAAGGAGGGCTGGAGTCCCCAAACATAGCCGGTGTCTCCAGGAGAGCTGCAGGATCCCTAAGGAGGTCTGAGACCCAAGCAGGGCTGGGATCCCCAGGAGGGCTGTGGCATCCCCAAGAGGGTTGGGGTCCTGAAGGAGGGCTAAGGACAATCAGAGAGCTGCAGGGTCTGGGATGGATGGGGTCCCCAGAAGGGTTGGGCTCCCCAGAGGGGGCTGGTGTATCCGGAAGTTCCACGGTGCCCAAAATGGACTGGGGACCTCAGGAGGGCTGGGGTGTCTGGGAGGGTGCACGGTCTCCGGGAGGCTTGGGGGTCCTCAAGAGCAGCACTGGCAGGGGACCCATCTGCACAAGGCAGGAAGGGCAGGGCAGGGGGTCGGGGCACCATGTCCTCCTTTTGGGGCCACCTGCAGCCCACCCACCCCGCTGTTGCAGAGGAGCAGCCACGTTGTGTGAGGGGTGGGGGCCACCATGTCCTCCTGAGGATGATCCCTCCGCCAACCCACAGAGGAGACTGAGCAACGACGCGCCCACCCCAATGTCTCATCACAAGGAAGGTGGAGAGAGAGAGAGAGAGAGAGAGAGTGTGAGTGTGTGTGTGTGTGTGTGTGTGTGTGTCCCCTTGCTTTCTGATTGCTGGTGCTTATTTGCCGTGTGCTAATTAAAAGCTGTAAAAAATTTTCCACCTGAGCTGTGCCTGTTTACCCCCGCTGCCTCACTCCTGTGTGAGGGGTGACAGAGCTGCCTGGTGGAGCCAAGCTCTGCCCTCCCTGAGACAGAAACGGACAGCCACCAGACAAAACCCGAGGCCAAGGGGACCCTGTACCCTCTCCCTGCCCAGCAGGAGGCGGTCGCGTAAAAGGAAGGAGGGAGCGGAGGCAGGTCCACGCTGTGTGTGGCAGGCGAACCTTCTCCTCTTCGCCCACCTCGCCTTCCCAAGTGCCTCTGTACAAGAGCTACGAGGCTCTGGCTGTGGAAGGTCCCTCAAAGGAGGACATGGACGACAGGCGAGCTACACCAGAGGTAGCACCTAGACCCAAAAGGCCCGCACCCCCTGCTGTGACCATCCCCATGAAGAAGACCCCATGGGTTATAGTTGTAGGGACTCCCTTCGGAGGGGCACAGAGGGCCCGACACACAGGGCAGGCCCTCCTCTCAGAGACGTCTGCTGCCTCCACGGGGCCCATGTCAAGGACATGACGAGGAAACTCCCCGGCCTGGTACGGCCCTCTGACTACTGCCCACTGCTGCTCCTCCATGTGGGTGGGGACGAAGTTGCGACATATAATGCAAAAGCGGTCAAAAGGGACTTCAGGCTCTTGGGACGGTCACTGAGGGGATCTGGAGCACAGGTAATAGTTTCCTCCCTCCTTCCAGTTGCGGGCGGTGATGTTGGGAGCAACAGGCGGACACAGTCCATAAGCGCATGGCTTCGTGGCTGGTGTCACCGCCACGCCTTTGGGGTTTTTGACCGTGGGATGGCCTATGCGGCACCAGGCTTGATGAACTCTGATGGGAATCGCCTCTCTCAATGGGGAAGAAGGGTCTTTGCCCAGGAGCTAGCAGGGCTCACTGACAGAGCTTTAAACTAGGCTCGAAGGGGGAGGGGGATAACATCAGACTTGCCTGCGACAAGTTGTGGGATGCCGTACCCAGGTTGGAGGGACGGGGTGCTGGCGAGGGCCCTCAGCCTATTGCTCAGAGACGTGCTGGACACACTGCAGCCAGCTTGAAGCCTAGAGGAGACGAGCCAGGGGCTCCTGAGGCAGCGGGAACCAACAGGGAAACACGGGGAACATACGTCAAAGGAATTCCAGCCGCTGCAGCCACTCAGTCAACCCACTGGGACCCAACTGGAATGCCTCTATGCAAATGCACGTAGCACAGGGAACAAACAAGAGGAGTTGGAGACGTGCGCACGCCTGTAGGGCTATGACTTTTCTGGCGTTACGGAGACATGGTGGGATGGCTCCTATGACTGGAGTGTTGGGATGGAAGGATACAGGCTCTTTAGGAAGGACAGGCAGGGCAGATGAGGAAGGGGTGCATGGAGCTCCCCCGGGGATGGATGAGGAGCCGACCGAGAGCTTATGGGTCAGGATTAAAGGGAGTGCAGGGGCAGGGGACATCATAGCGGGGGTCTGCTACAGACCACCTGACCAGGGAGACCGAGCGGATGAGGTTCTCTACAGGCAGATAGGAGCAGCCTCACGTTCACAAGCCCTGGTCCTCATGGGGGACATCAATCACCCCGATATCTGTTGGAGGGACAACACAGCAGGGCACAAGCAATCCAGGAAGTTACCTGAGATATGGAGAAGGCCCAGGTACTCAACAACTTTTTCCCTCAGTCTTCACCGGCAAGTGCTCAAGTCATACCGCTCAAGTCGCAGAAGGCAAAGTCAGGGACTGGGAGAATGAAGAACAACCCGCTGTAGGAGAAGATCAGTTTTGAGAAAATCTAAGGAACCTGGAGGTTCACAAGTCCATGGGACCTGATGAGATGCATCCATGTGTCCTGAGGGAACTGGCAGATGAAGTGGCCAAGCCTCTCTCCATCGTATTTGAGAAGTCGTGGCAGTCCGGTGAAGTTCCCGCTGACTGGAAAAGGGGAAACATAACCCCCATTTTTAAGAAGGGAAAAAAGGAAGACCCAGGGCTCTACAGGCCGGTCAGTCTCACCTCTGTGCCTGGCAAGATCATGGAGCAGATCCTCCTGGCAACTATGCTCAGGCACATGGACAGTAAGGAGGTGACTGGTGACAGCCAACATGGCTTCACTAAGGGCAAATCGTGCCTGACAAATTTGGTGGCCTTCTATGATGAGGTTACAGCTTTGATGGACAAGGGAAGAGAGACAGATGTCATCTACCTGGACTTGTGCAAGGGAGGTCTGTACTAGTCTGTACTACCACACTCGAGTGCACTCTCAGCAAGTTTGCTGATGACACCAAGCTGTGTGGGTGGTCAACGCGCTGGAGGGAAGGGATGCCATCCAGAGGGACCTTGACAGGCTGGAGAGGTGGGCCTGTGCGAACCGCATGAAATTCCACAAGGCCAAGTGCAAGGTCCTGCACGGGGGTCAGGGCAATCCCAATCACAACTCCAGGCTGGGCGGAGAATGGATTGAGAGCAGCCCTGAGGAGAAGGACCTGGGGGTATTGATTGACGAGAAGCTCAACACGAGCCGGCAGTGTCTGCTCGATGCCCAGAAAGCCAACCATGTCCTGGGCTGCATCACCAGCAGCGTGACCATCAGGTGGAGGGAGGGGATTCTGCCCCTCTACTCTGCTCTGGTGAGACCCCCCTGCAGTACTGCGTCCAGCTCTGGAGTCCCCAGGACAAGAAGGACATGGAGCTGTTGGAGCGAGTCCAGAGGAGGGCCACAAAGAAAATCCGAAGGCTGGAGCACCTCTCCTAGGTGCTAAGAGAGTCTGAGAGTGTTGGGGTTGTTCAGCCTGGAGATGAGAAGGCTCCGGGGAGACCTCAGAGCACCTTCCAGTCCCTAAAGGAGCTACAGGAAAGGTGGAGAGGGAATGCTTACAAGGGAGTGACAGGGCAAGGGGGAAGGGGTTTAAACTAAAAGAGGGTAGATTTAGCTTAGATATTAGGAAGAAATTCTGCCCTGTGAGGGTGGTGAGGCCCTGGCACAGGTTGCCCAGAGAAACTGTGGCCGCCTCTGGCTCCCTGGCAGTGTTCCAGGCCAGGCTGGATGGGGCTTTGGGCAACCTGGGCTAGTGGAGGGTGTCCCAGCCCATGGCGGGGGCTTGGAACTAGATGGGCTTTGAGGTCCCTTCCAGCACACACCAGTCTGTGATACTATGGTTCTATGATATATATAATATATTGCAATATATACAATATATTGTATATATAAATATATTCTATCATATATTATTAGAGGCTCCTTGATAAACAATGCCATGGAGGTCTCCTGATGACAGAAGGTGACAGCTCCCACATCACCAGCCCCACGCCCTGCCAAGGCATTCGCTGACCACCAGCATGAAGATTAAAGTTTCATGTGACTCTGGAACTGACCCCTGTCACACACTGCCCCGGGGACACGAGGCTGGGGACAGGCTGGTGGCTGTCCCTTGGTCCACCTTCAGGACAAGAGGTGTTTTGGTACACAAAGGCGTTTTGGCACCAGCCCAGTGGCCACCGGCTATTTGTACATCGTGGCCCCAGGGCCATTTTAGGACCTCTTTGGGGTCACCCAAGGGGTTTGTTGAAGAAATGTCACACCAGGCTGGATTTGTCCTCCTGGGACTGTCCCCACGGTGCTGGGACAGGACGGGCCATCAAGGTTCCAGACTCACTCTATCCCCTCCCCCCCACAGGTGAGCACCCTGGGGCAGACCCCACAAGCCCAGGACAGGCCATTCCTGCAGCCCCGGCGCTGGCTGGGCTCCTGGGTGCGACAGGTTTGGGGGTGCTGGCACGGGGACCCCGGCCAGGGGCTCGGGCAGGGGGATGGCAGCAGTCCGGGCAGGGGCTGAGCCATGACACTGGTGCCCTTGGTCCCACCTCCCTGAGGCCACCGGTGCTGACGCCGGGTCTTTGTCCCTCCAGGTGAGCAGCTCCAGGCAGGTAAGTGCCAGCACCCCACCCGTCTCAGCCCTGGCACAGCAGGGCCAAACCCGGCACGCCCTGCCTTTTCCTCAGCACCCATGGGTGCTCAGCACCTAGAGGAGACGGCCCCTTCTCGGAGGGTTTCCCCAACCATGGAGACCCAAGCTGTGCCCAAGCCACCGGGGATGGGGGATGAGCCAGTGGGTCAGCGATGCTGCCGCTGTCCCCAGGGCACCGGTGGCCCTGAAACATGGACGGGTCCCCACACAGTGGCCGGGGCAGTGAGCACAGCAGGGTGGGTGCCACCATGCCAGGGGACCCCAACACCCGCTGAACCGAGTGTCACCACAGCCTGTCTTCTCTCCCAGGTGTCCCCAGCGCTGCAGTGATGGAGGCAGTGAGGCACCCAGGGGACACGCGGGGCTGGAACATCCTTTCCCGGTGCACCGACCTTGCACCAATGGTTTTGCTCTCCCTGTTACATAACAACAAATGTTTGCACGGAGACCCTGCGCCGTCCCGGTGTGATTTGTGCTGCTTTCACTTTTGATTTCCCTTTCCCAGAAGCTGCCGGTCAGACCTCCCATTCCTGCCTCCCTCAAAGGCAGTGGCCCCTCTTTTCTCCCTGCAGCAACCTGGTTCTGTCCCCGGCCCCGTCCCAGAGAAAAAAATCAATAACTGGAGTGGTAGCGCGGTAAGGAAGATCCCATCTTCACACCCCGTTGCAGGCAGCTGTTTGCGTCGCCGTTGCAGGGTGACAGGGAGGGGGAGGATGAAGGGGGCTTGTCCCAGAACGCCTCCAGCTCAGAGAAGTTGGGAAGGACGAGTGACTTTTGCCTGAGCCAAGCCCTTGTGCCTGGCAGGAGCCATCACGGGCAGGGTGTGATGGCAGGGTGGGACACTGCCCTCTCTGCATGGGCAGCACGGCACGAGCATGGCGCTGACGCCCCGTTTCTGTTCCTCTCTCCTTGCAGATGTCAAGCAGCTTTGTAAGTAGGAGATTGGTGAGAGCTTCACCAGCAGCGTGGGGGGTTCGGGGGGGCATTTTGGGTGTGTGATGGGGCTGGTTGTGCCGCCTCCTCACCTTCCCTCCCTGGCGTGGTTGGCAGAGGGATTATAAGATCAAGTTTGTGCTGTGTGGGGACAAGGAGTTCTTTGAGGAGGTGTCAGAGAGCAATTTGCAGCCTGGGGACATCGTGCTGGTTCCCTTTCTAAGCACACCTGGCATCAACAGTAACATCTTCCAACATGCAGCCGTGTACTGTGGGGACGGAGAGGTCATACATTTCCAGAGTAAGCGCCCGACCCCCTGCTCCCATTTGGGATGTGGCAGTGGCCAAAATGAGGAATGTAGTGCGGTGGTTGGGCCAGGGCGATGGGCGGCTCTCGTTTTCCAGGAACGATACCTTTCGGGAAAAGTGGTCTGATCAGCAAGGAAGGCTTCAACGCCATGAAAAAGGAGAGGGGGAAATGCCGGATTCTACAGAAAAAAGGTGGGATCAACTTCAATGACTTCCATTGTAAAGTCAGGAAGGCGATGAACGGTGAAGCCTACTATAGCTTGCGCAGAAACAACTGCATCCACTTTGCCCTCTACCTCCTGGACATGGCGGAATTCTACATGAAACTGGTGAGCACGGAGCTGGGTGTCACCACGGGTGTGGTGGGACAGGTCCTGCACCCACAGCCAGCCCTGCCTTTGCATCCAGACCCGATTCCCCCTGGGGCTGACCTGTGGGTGGTGGGGACAGCAGGGGAGACAGCAGAGGGGACAGCCAAGCCCCCTGCACATGGACAGCTTTCTCTTGCAGGTGGAAATCCAAAATGAAGATGACAGCTGCAGCTGTTGGGCCGTGAGTATCGTCAGTGTCATCCCTTCCGTGCAGGGTCCCCGGGAGGACTGTGGGGTCTGGGAAGGGCTGGGTCACCAGTGTGGCTGGGGTCCCCAGTGAGGGCTGGGTTCCCCTGGGAGGAGGCGTGTGGGGTCTGGGAAGGGCAGGGTCCCTGGGAGGGCCGGCTGTGTATTCCCCAAAGAAGACTGGTGTCTGCAGGAGCTTTGGCATCTCTGGGAGGGCTTTGGGGTCCCCAGGAAGGCTGTGGTGTCTCTGGGAGGAGGGCTGGAGTCCCCAAACATAGCCGGTGTCTCCAGGAGAACTACAGGGTCCCTAAGGAAGTCTGAGACCCAAGCAGGGCTGGGATCCCCAGGAGGGTTGTTGAGGGCTGTGGCGTCCCTGGCACGGTTGGGGTCCTGAGGGAGGGACTGGATCAGCTTGCCACTGCCACGGTGGGTGCAAGCACCTCAGGGGACCCCGATGCCCACTCCAGGCAAGCATCACCACAGCCCGTCTTCTCTCCCAGGTGTCCCGAGCACTGCAGTGATGGAGGCGGCGATGCATCTGGGGGACACACAGGGCCGGAACATCCTTCCCCAGGGGACCTTGCACCAACAGCTTTGCTCGCCCTCTTGCACAACAGTAAATGTTTGCACAGAGCACCTGTGCCGACCCGGTGGGACTTGTGCTGGTTTCACTTTTGCTTTCCTTTTCCCAAAAGCTGCCGGTCAGCCCCCCCGTGCTGCCTCCCTCAAAGGCAGTGGCCCCTCTTTTCTCCCTCTGGCCTCCTCAGACAAACAAAAGCCTCTTTCGTTGCCAGCATTTGATTTCCAGCATCAAAATCATAGAATCATAGAATGGTTTGGGTTGGAAGGGACTTTAAAGATCATCTAGTTCTAACCCCCCCTATAAATAACTCCCTCGGTCGCTGGGGTGAAAACTGGCCAAACGGCTGGACTAGGTCCGGCTGGAGGCCAGTCACCACTGATGTACCCCCACGGGTCAATACTGGGTCCAGTCCTGGTCAACATCTTCGTTACTGGTCCAGTTGACGGGGCAGAGCGTAGCCTCAGCGAGTTTGCTGAGGTACCAAGTTGGGAGGGGTGGCTGATGCTCCAGAGGGTCGTGCTGGCAGCCAGAGGGACCTGGACAAGCTGGAGAAATGGGCCAACAGGAACCTCATGAAGTCCCCAACAAGGGGAAGGTGCAAAGTCCTGCCCCTGGGGAGGAGCAAACCCAGGCACCAGGACACGCTGGGGGCGGTGGGGTGACCAGCTGGAAAGCAGCTTGGCAGAAAAGGCCCTGTGGGTTCTGGGGGACACCAGGTTGACCATGAACCATCAATGTGCTCTTGGGGCACAGTGAAGGCCAACAGCATCCTGAGCTTCATTAGGAGGAACATTGCCAGAAGGTCGAGGGCGGTGATTTTTTTCCCTCTGCTCAGCACTGGCGAGGCCACCCCTGGAGGGTTGGGTCCTGTGCTGGGCTCTCCAGTCCAAGAGAGACATGGACATACTGGAGAGAGACCAATGAAGGCCACCAAGGGTCTGGAGCATCTCATGTATGAAGAGAAGCTGAGAAAACTGGGGCTATTCAACCCGCAGAAGAAAAGGCTCAGGGGGATCCTATCAGCGTGTACCAACACCTGTTGGGGGGAGTAAAGGAGATGGAGCCAGGGTGTTCTTGGTGGTGCCCAGTGCCAGGACCAGAGGCAATGGGCATGGATGGAAACACAGGAGGTTCCCTCTGAACCAGGGATGTTCTGGAGCCTCCATCTTTGGCGGTGTTCAAAAGTCACCTGGGCTGGGGTTCTGAGGAGAGCTGTGGGGTTCCCAGGAGGTTTGGGGTGCTGAAAGAGGGCTGGGGTCCCTCAGAAGGCTGCAGGGTGTGGGATGGATGGGGTCTCCAAGCGGGCAGCGCTGGCGGGGGACCCATCCGCATGGGGCGGGAAGGGCAGGGCAGGGGTTTGAGGCCCCATGCCCACCTTTCAGGGCCGCCTGTAGCCCACCCACCCCACCGTTGCAGAGGAGCAGCCACGTTGTGTGAGGGGTGGGGACCACCATGTCCCCCTGAGGATGATCCCTCTCCTGATCCACAGAGGAGCCTCAGCATCACCCCGTGCACCCCAACGCGTCGTCACAGTAGTTACTGTGCGTTAATTGGATGCACGTAATAATAATGAGAATAATGATAATAATAATAAACAGCAACAGCAATATATTTTTTATGTATAATAATATTATATATAATGCCCAGGAACAGCGGCAGTCCCCGACAACTGTAGCGGAACAGATAAGAGACTTGGGAACAGGAAATAAGTTTAAGCCCGGAAAGGGAAGGGCTGTGGTTTGTGGTGTCTTGGGAGCCACACTGATAGCTGCCCAGAAGGACAAATACATTGCCAAACAAGCTGAGCGGGAGGCAAATGAATCCTACCAGGAGCTGGTTGGAAAACTACAGGCAGAATTGGAAAAGTAACAGCTGCAACGGCAGCTAGCTGAAAAGTCATTAGCGGACGAGAAAAGAATCACGGAAAACTTGAAGGGCAGCCTGCGAGATGCTTTTGTGAGGGAAAGAGAGCTGAAGTTGCAGCTCCCTGGGGACCTTGAGAGCGAACCAGGATTGTCTAGCTTATGGAAAGAAGCGACCTCGTCGCGAGGGAGGTTGCCCCTCACTATCCGTGGGAGGAGCTGGGGGCGGTGACAGAACCTGACCCTACTCCCGAGCTCCGGCCACTTATTAGAAGTGAAGTCGTGTATGACGGCGAGGATGCAAACCCGCTGTTACTACTAAAGAGGTACTTTATACCGTTACTGCATTGGCAAAACTGCAGGAACAAATACAGTAGGCAGGCTAAGGAAACTGAAACCCAATATGTATGGAGGGTCTCCCTGACAGGTGGAGACAGAATAAGGCTTTTGGAGGAAGAGGCTCAGGGAATTTGGGTTCCCAGTGTATTTTTGACTGTAGAGGACAAGCGGGAACCTTGGTCTCTTGGGGTGGAGGGTTAGAGCCCTTGGAGAGAGGAGATCCCATTGCCATCCCCACCCCTGGCGTAAGCCAGCTTACAGAGAGTCCACAGAAGGTGGCTTGCCTCCAGCTGATGCGATAGGCGCCCAGTTCCCTGCCAACCTTCCCCGATGCTGTTGTTTGCCAATCCCGACAGGATGACTCCCTTGATTAGAGCGTTACCCGACTCACTGAAGATTGATCCTGTGCAAATCCAAGACTGACTAAGAGCCACTGCAGCCATGGGACCTCAGGGCGGGCCGGGTCTTATCTGGGGGGAAATTGCACGGGAATTGATCAGTTATGGCCAGTGTGTGGGGTATGTGGGGAAGGAGGGGAAGGCACAAGCGGCGGCCTGGAGGGCTGAGACAGAGGAGAAAACGCTCCACCCCCGAGATAGAAGTTTGGGGGGCGGGGGCCTCAAGAAATCGGTTGTGGAAGGACGGCCTAGATAAAGGTATTCCCCGAGAATTAATGGACGGCCTACCCCTCCCCAGTGTGCCGCTGCTGGTAAAAATGTGGAAACCAATAGATAGATAGATGGATAGATAGATAGATAGATAGATAGATAGATAGAGGCCGGGAAAGGAGAGCGTCCCCACGGCCCCTGTACCTCAGAGATCGGCCACTCCCATGGCTCCCGTGGGGGGGCCCACCGGCCCTCCAGGGTTGGGAAACTCCTTGTGCCGTCCCCAGCGAGTGAGCCGGGGGACGGCCGGCGGGTGTGTTTTAGAAGGCTGACTGAAAACGAGCAGGGGGACCTACTGGTAACCTTCCCCTGGGCCCTTTTAAGACCCCCGGCCACTTTTCCGGTAGACACAGGGGCCCAAACGTCTGCTTTAAATGCCAATACCGCAGGCCGGAGTGGGCCTGAGCACTATCAGAAATCACCCCCGAGCGGGGAGTTAAACCCTACCAATACGTTGGTGATAAAATGGGGGGGGGGGGGGGGGGGGGGGGGGCGGGGAGGAGGGGGTGTCTGATGCCACTGCAGTGGGACAAACCCAAAAGAAAGTAATTACCCACCTGGAAAGTTGAGAACTTCAGGTTTGGGCAGAAAAGGTGCAGCTCCCCTCCCTGAGGGGAAGTTCTTAGGCATATGGTGGAAAGGAGGAGCGGTGTGCATTCCCTCCGAAACTTTGGCTACCTTAGAACAGATAAAGATCCCAGGAAACAAAAAGGAGCTGCAACATACCCTAGGCCTGCTGGTATTCTGCTGGAGGAAGCATATTCTGGCTTTTTCTATCATAGCTCGTCCCCTGTACGATTTAACACACACATGGGCTCCCTAGGATTGGACCCCTAGTCATGAGAAAGCCCTAAAATTGCTAATTTTTGAAGCAGGGGCATATCAAGCTTTGTGCCCAATACACCCAACAGATCAGCTCCAAGTCGAATGGGGTTTTGCAGTTCCTGGGGCGTCTATACGCACGTGGCAGCATGGAACGGAGGGTCTGACCCGCCCTGTTGGGTTTCACTCATGCAGATGCAGAAAAGCAATACTCGGTCGTTATTATCCATGGGATCCTCTGTTTGATCCATTGGCAAAACCTGATTTCTGTGAAGCAAACTATTCTACTCGATGGCACCCAGAATGCTGTCTCCTACTCCCGAATAAGACCCATATAACCTCTCGAGATAGAGGTAATTGGATGTGGGCCTGGTCAGGGAACAAAGTGGGACGAGTTTTTATAGCGCCTAAGTTTGATCCACCTGTCAGGGAAGTTGAGACCCCCCTTTTTAATTGTTCTAAGACAATCGCTTGTGATTCAGGACCGGGAGATCCTCCCGAAACTTGGTTTATCGATAGTCTCAGAACCCTAATTCGAGATATGTGTACGTGCTGGGGATATCCTTCAAAGGGATGGTGAAATAGGGACAAAACTTGTAACCTCACTCTTCCCGGTGGTGACAATCTTACTAGAAAAAAACAGCATGGAGTACCCTTTACTCATTATCCCTTACAAGGGATAGTTCCGCTAAGTTTCAAGGATTGTTATAACTTTTGCCAAGGTGCTCTCTTTTGTAGTTCCACTGAGCTTTGAGTAAATTTGTGATTTGTTTGAACCTCTCAAGTAATTGTCGTTACTCCTGATTACCGTGCAGCGAAGGCCTTGGCAGGGCTTGGGGCAGGTGACGTGGGAGCTGTCACACTCTGTCATCAGGTGACCTCCACGGCATCATTTATCATGATCCTCCAATAAACAAGAGCTAATTATAGCTGAAACTAGAGCCTGGCCTGGACACAGCTCAGCGCTGGGTGCCCATGTTAACTCTTCCCAGCCAGCTCCAGTCCCACAGCCCTCTTGTACCCTCCCAGACCTTTGTGTCTTCTCCTGGTCCCTGTTGTGCCCTCCTGGGCACAGTGACATGGATGCACCAGTGCGCCCCGACACAGATCCCTCCCCTAGTCCCCTCCCTGGGCTGGGAAAATGCCACCACTGTCCCCTCTTATAAGGCTGGTTGTCACCACTGACCCCTCTTCTAATGGACATCCATCCCCACCAAACCATGGGGGACCTGCAAGGCTGCATCCACGCACGGCAGCTGGGGGTGGCACCCATGGGGTGATGCCCAGAACCCACAGGGCCTTTTCTGCCAAGCTGCTTTCCAGCTGGTCACCCCACCGCCCCCAGCGTGTCCTGGTGCCTGGGTTTGCTCCTCCCCAGGGGCAGGACTTTGCACCTTCCCCTTGTTGGGGACTTCATGAGGTTCCTGTTGGCCCATTTCTCCAGCTTGTCCAGGTCCCTCTGGCTGCCAGCACGACCCTCTGGAGCATCAGCCACCCCTCCCAACTTGGTACCTCAGCAAACTCGCTGAGGCTACGCTCTGCCCCGTCAACTGGACCAGTAACGAAGATGTTGACCAGGACTGGACCCAGTATTGACCTGTGGGGGTACATCAGTGGTGACTGGCCTCCAGCCGGACCTAGTCCAGCCGTTTGGCCAGTTTTCACCCCAGCGACCGAGGGAGTTATTTATAGGGGGGGTTAGAACTAGATGATCTTTAAAGTCCCTTCCAACCCAAACCATTCTATGATTCTATGATTTTGATGCTGGAAATCAAATGCTGGCAACGAAAGAGGCTTTTGTTTGTCTGAGGAGGCCAGAGGGAGAAAAGAGGGGCCACTGCCTTTGAGGGAGGCAGCACGGGGGGGCTGACCGGCAGCTTTTGGGAAAAGGAAAGCAAAAGTGAAACCAGCACAAGTCCCACCAGGTCGGCACAGGTGCTCTGTGCAAACATTTACTGTTGTGCAAGAGGGAGAGCAAAGCTGTTGGTGCAAGGCCGGTCCCCTGGGGAAGGATGTTCCGGCCCTGTGTGTCCCCCAGATGCATCGCCGCCTCCATCACTGCAGCGCTGGGGACACCTGGGAGAGAAGACAGGCTGTGGTGATGCCTGGCCAGACCGAGTGTTGGGGTCCCCTCAGGTGGTGGCACCAACCGTGGCTGTAGTGAACTGGCCCAGTCCCAGCAGGGCGAGGGCGAAGTGGACACAGTTGCATGTGACAGCGTCGTACTCCACCACCTGGTCCATGGCTGCCCGGATCCGCTGCTGCAGGGCGGCCGCATCCAGACTTCCTTTCTTCCGCAGCACCTTTGCTGGACCCCGCGTCCGCAGGAGGTGGCTCTTGCCGTGCTTGGCCACGATCCCTGATGGGGACGTCCCCGAGCTGCCTGCAGGACGGAGATGATGCTGTACCCCATTTCCCTTCCAGGGGAATGTCCCCACACCGTGACCACCTCCTGGGGCTCACCTTCCAGGTGGATGATCTCCCCATCACCACAGTAGACGCTGGCATGGCCTTCCCACCAGCCAGGGCAGCCCGAGGCCAGCGGGAAGAGGAAGAGGTCCCCAGGCTGGGGCTCGGCCACCCCATCGGGGACCTCATCGAAGTGCTGGCCCAGCATCTCCTCGCAGAGGAAGAACGCTGCTGTGCTCGCCGCCCCGGCCACTGTCTGGGGACCCGTCCATGTTTCAGGGCCACCAGTGCCCTGGGGACAGCGGCAGCATCGCTGACCCACTGGCTCATCCCCCATCCCCGGTGGCTTGGGCACAGCTTGGGTCTCCATGGTTGGGGAAACCCTCCGAGAAGGGGCCGTCTCCTCTAGGTGCTGAGCACCCATGGGTGCTGAGGAAAAGGCAGGGTGTGCCGGGTTTGGCCCTGCTGTGCCAGGGCTGAGACGGGTGGGGTGGGGTGCTGGCACTTACCTGCCTGGAGCTGCTCACCTGGAGGGACAAAGACCCGGCGTCAGCACCGGCGGCCTCAGGGAGGTGGGACCAAGGGCACCAGTGTCATGGCTCAGCCCCTGCCCGGACTGCTGCCATCCCCCTGCCCGAGCCCCTGGCCGGGGTCCCTGTGCCAGCACCCCCAAACCTGTCGCACCCAGGAGCCCAGCCAGCGCCGGGGCTGGAGGAATGGCCTGTCCTGGGCTTGTGGGGTCTGCCCCAGGGTGCTCACCTATGGGGAGAGGGGATAGAGCGAGCCTGGGACCTTGATGGCACCCATCCCCTGCTGGCACCCACCCCTGCTGGCATCCCCTCCATGCTAGCACCCCGCATGCTCACACCCATGGTGGCTGGGGTGGGTGCTACAGACCACAGCCTGTCTTCTCTCCCAGGTGTCCCCAGCGCTGCAGTGATGGAGGCAGTGAGGCACCCAGGGGACACGCAGGGCTGGAACATCCTTTCCCGGTGCACCGACCTTGCACCGATGGTTTTGCTCTCCCTGTTACATAACAGTCAATGTTTGCATGGAGAGCCTGTGCCGACCCGGTGTGATTTGTGCTACTTTCACTTTTGATTTCCCTTTCCCAGAAGCTCCTTGCCCAGAAGCTGCCGGTCAGACCTCCCATTCCTGCCTCCCTCAAAGGCAGTGGCCCCTCTTTTCTCCCTGCAGCAGCCCGGTTCTGTCCCCGGCTCCGTCCCAGAGAAGACAATGCTGAGCAGCAGCAGCAGCACGGTAAGGATGATCACATCTTCACACCCCGTTGCAGGCAGCTGTTTGCGTCGCCGTTGCAGGGTGACAGGGAGGGGGAGGATGAAGGGGGCTTGTCCCAGGACGCCTCCAGCTCAGAGAAGTTGGGAAGGACGAGTGACTTTTGCCTGAGCCAAGCCCTTGTGCCTGGCAGGAGCCATCACGGGCAGGGTGTGATGGCAGGGTGGGACACTGCCCTCTCTGCATGGGCAGCACGGCACGAGCATGGCGCTGACGCCCCGTTTCTGTTCCTCTCTCCTTGCAGATGTCAAGCAGCGACGTAAGTACGAGATTGGTGAGAGCTTCACCAGCAGCATGGGGGGTTCGGGGGGGCATTTTGGGTGTGTGATGGGGCTGGTTGTGCCGCCTCCTCACCTTCCCTCCCTGGCATGGCTGGCAGAGGGATTATAAGAAGATCAAGTTTGTGCTGTGTGGGGACAAGGAGTTCTTTGAGGAGGTGTCAGAGAGCAATGTGCAGCCTGGGGACATCGTGCTCGTCCCCTGTCTCAACAAGACTGGCATCATCACCAACATCTTCCAGCATGCAGCCGTGTACTGTGGGGACGGAGAGGTCATACACTTCCAGAGTAAGCACCTGACCCCCTGCTCCCGTTTGGGATGAGGCGGTGGCCCAAATGTGGACGGCAGTGTGGTGGCTGAGGCAAGGCAATGGGTGCCTCCTGTTTTCCAGGCACGACCTCTTCTGAGAACAGTCGTGTGATCAGCAAGGAAGGCTTTGAAGCCATGAAAAAGGAGAGGGGGGAATGTCAGATTCTCCGGAAAAAAGGCGGGATTAACCTCAATGACTTCCGTTGTAAAGTCAGGAAGGCGATGAACAGCGAAGACTATCATGACCTGCCCATAAACAACTGCATCGAATTCGCCCTCTACCTCCTGGACATGGCGGAATTCTACATGGAACTGGTGAGCACGGAGCTGGGTGTCACCACGGGTGTGGTGGGACAGGTCCTGCACCCACAGCCAGCCCTGCCTTTGCATCCAGACCCGATTCCCCCTGGGGCTGACCCGTGGGTGGTGGGGACAGCAGGGGAGACAGCAGAGGGGACAGCCAAGCCCCCTGCACATGGACAGCTTTCTCTTGCAGGTGGAAATCCAAAATGAAGATGACAGCTGCAGCAGTAGGGACGTGAGTATCCCCAGTGTCATCCCTTCCGTGCAGGGTCCCCGGGAGGACTGTGGGGTCTGGGAAGGGCTGGGTCACCAGTGTGGCTGGGGTCCCCAGTGAGGGCTGGGTTCCCCTGGGAGGAGGAGTGTGGGGTCTGGGAAGGGCAGGGTCCCTGGGAGGGCTGTGTATTCCCCAAAGAAGACTGGTATCTGCAGGAGCTTTGGCATCTCTGGGAGGGCTTTGGGGTCCCCAGGAAGGCTGTGGTGTCTCTGGAAGGAGGGCTGGAGTCCCCAAACATAGCCGGTGTCTCCAGGAGAGCTGCAGGGTCCCTAAGGAAGTCTGAGACCCAAGCAGGGCCAGGATCCCCAGGAGGGCACGAGCACGGCACTGACACCCCGTTTCTGTTTCTTTCTCCTTGCAGATGTTGACCAGTGTTGTAAGTAGGGGATTGGCAAGAGCTTTGCTGGCAGCATGGGAGGCTCGGGTGGCATTTAGGGGGTGATGGGGCTGGTTGTGCCACCTCCTCACCTTCCCTCCCTGGTGTGGTTGGCAGAGGGAGTATTTGCTGTTTGGGGACAAGAAGATCTTTGAGGAGGTGTCGGAGAGCAATTTGCAGCCTGGAGATATTGTGCTTTTCCCCTTTATCAACATCTCTGGCGTCAACAACATCATCTTCCAACATGCAGCCGTGTACTGCGGGGACGGAGAGGTCATACATTTCCAGAGTAAGCACCTGACCCCCTGCTCCCTTTCGGGATGTGGCAGTGGCCAAAATGCAGCCGGCAGTGTGGTGGCTGGGCCAGGGCGATGGCCGGCTCTTGTTATCCAGGAACGGCCTTCTTCGGGAAAAGTGGTCTGATCAGCAAGGAAGGCTTTGAAGCCATGAAAAAGGAGAGGGGGAAATGCCGGATTCTACGGAAAAAAGGCGGGATCAACCTCAATGACTTCCGTTGTAAAGTCAGGAAGGCGATGAACGGTGAAGCCTACTATGACTTGTGCAAAAACAACTGCATCCACTTTGCCCTCTACCTCCTGGACATGGCGGAATTCTACATGAAACTGGTGAGCACGGAGCTGGGTGTCACCACGGGTGTGGTGGGACAGGTCCTGCACCCACAGCCAGCCCTGCCTTTGCATCCAGACCCGATTCCCCCTGGGGCTGGCCCGTGGGTGGTGGGGACAGCAGGGGAGACAGCGGAGAGGACAGCCAAGCCCCCTGCACATGGACAGCTTTCTCTTGCAGGTGGAAGTCCAAAATGAAGATGACAGCGGCAGCTGTTGGGCCGTGAGTATCGTCAGTGTCATCCCTTCCGTGCAGGGTCCCCTGGAGGAGTGTGGGGTCTGGGAAGGGCTGGGTCCCTGGGAGGGCTGGCTGGGGATTCCCCAAAGAAGACTGGTGTCTCCAGAAGGTTTGGAGTCTCTGGGAGGGCTTTGGGGTCCCCAGGAAGGCTGTGGGGTCTCCAGGAGGGCTGGGGTCTCTAGACACGACCGGTGTCTCCAGGAGAGCTGCAGGATCCCTAAGGAGGTCTGAGACCCAAGCAGGGCTGGGATCCCCAGGAGGGCTGTGGTGTCTCTGGGAGGGAGGGGTCCCCAGGAGGGATGAGATTCACAGGGGGCTGGGGTCCCTGCGAGGGCTGTTGGGTCCTGAGCCGGGGTTTGTCCTCAGGAGGGTTGGGGTGTCTTAGAGGGCTGCAGGTTCTGGGATGGATGGGGTCCCCATGAGGGTTGGGGTGCCCAGAGGGGGCTGGTGTCTCTAGAAGGGCTACAATCCCCAAAAGGGACTGGGGACCTCAGGAGGGCTGGTTTTTCTGGGAGGGTGCAGAGTCCCCAAGAGGCGTGGGGGTCCCGAAGAGGGCCGTGCTGGCAGGGCACCCATCTGCAGGGGGCAGGAAGGGCAGGGCAGGGGGTCAGGGCACCATGTCCCCCTTTTGGGGCCACCTGCAGCCCACCCACCCCGCTGTTGCAGAGGAGCAGCCACGTTGTGTGAGGGGTGGGGTCCGCCGCGTCCCCTTGAGGATGATCCCTCTGCCGACCCACAGAGGAGCCTCAGCATCACCCCGCGCACCCCAACGCATCATCACAGGGAAGGGGGGGGGGTAGGTGGGGGCGCTTGCTTTCTGCTTGCCAGTGCTTAATTGCTGTGCGCTAATTAAAAGCTTTAAAATTTTTTTCCATGTGAGCTGTGTCTGTTTTCCCCCACTGCCTCACTCCTGTGGTGTTTCTAATTTATATTCTGGGCTATAGAATATAAAATATAGAATATAGACTAGAATATAATTAATATAATCTGCAATATAATGTAATTTATTACAACAGATAACATACATAACCGTTGTGGTTTTACCCCAGCCAGCAGCTGAGCCCCACGCAGCCACTCGCTCACTCCCCCCTCCATCGAGACGAGGGAGGAATTGGAAGAATGAAAGTGAGAAAACTCATGGGTTGAGATAATTATAGTTTAATAGGTAAAGCAAAAGCCGCGCGCACAACCAAAGCAAGAGCAGGGATTCATTCCCCACTTCCCATGGCAGGCAGGTGTTCAGCCATCTCCAGGAAAGCTGGGCTCCCTCACACATAACAGTGATTACGAAGACAAACACCATCACTCCGAATGCTGCCCCCGCCCCCCCATTCTTCCCCTTCCCCAAGCTCCTTATAAACTGAGCATGACATCACAGTGTATGGAATATCCCTTTGGTCACTGGGGTCAGCTGTCCTGGCTGTATCCCCTCCCAACTCCTTGTGGAACTCCAGCCATCCTGCTTGCGGGGCGGTACGAGAAGCAGAAAAGACCTTGGTTCTGTGTCAGCAGTGCTCAGCAACAACAAAAACATCTCTCTGTAACAAAAAATATCTCTATATTATCAACACAAATCCAAAACACAACCCTATATTAGCTGCAGTGAAGAAAATTAGCTCTCTCTCAGCTAAACCAGGACAATCATAAATATAATATATTACAATGTATATAATATATATAAAAATATATTCTATAATACATTATTAGATACCCCTTGATAAATGATGCTGTGGAGGTCTCCTGATGACAGAGTGTGACAGCTCCCACATCACCGGCCCCCACGCCCTGCCGAGGCCTTCGCTGACCCCCAGCACAAGGATTCAAGTTTCATGTGGCTCTGGAACTGACCCCCGGCACGCACCGCCCCGGGGACACGGGGCTTGGGATAGGCTGGTGGCTGTCCCTTGGGCCGCCTTCAGGGCGAGGCCTTTTGGCACCAACAGGTGTTTTGGCACCAGCCCAGTGGCCACCGCCTATGGGTCCATCGTGGCCACAGGGCCATTTCAGGACCCCTTTGGGGTCACCCAAGGGGTTTGTTGATGAAATGTCACACCAGGCTGGATTTGTCCTCCTGGGACAGGCCCCACGGTGCTGGGACAGGATGGGCTCAGTGCCACGGTGGGGCCGGTCGGTGTGGTCCAGGCACATTCCTGGGCACCGGCAGAACCATGTGCGGGTGCCAAGAGCCGCCGTGGTGCTCACGGGGGTGGGTTGAGGTCCTGCCCCACGGCCATGGTTGGAGCAGCAGCTGCTTGGGGACTGCGGTGGAGTGAGGGGACCTCTGAGGTGTCCCCAAGGTGAGGGAGCTGGGCACGGCACGAGTGCTGGGGCTGGCACGGTGCCCGAGGCCATGGCTTGGGTTTTGGCAGGGCGACGTGGCACCACAACCATTTGGGGACAGAGAGGTCCCCGAGGTGGGGCTGGGCATGGTCCCGTGTCCCCAGCTCTCTGGACATCATGCTTTCACCTTGCAGATGAACCTCCTCGCCCAGGTAACAGGGGACCGGATGGGGAGGGAACCCACACCCAGGCAGTTCCCCCCCTCTGCCATGGCCCCCAGTGCCCACAGACCCCATGGCTGGGACCTGCCTGGTGCTGAGTCTGGGAGTGCAGGGGTGACGGGGTCCTGGGAGGATGTTGTGGTTTTTCAGGGGTGGGTTCCAGCAGCGGATGGGTGCCATCAAGGTCCCAGGCTCGCTCTATCCCCTGTCCCCACAGGTGAGCACCCTGGGGCAGACCCCACAAGCCTGGGATGGGCCATTCCTCCAGCCCCAGCGCTGGCTGGGCTCCTGGGTGCGACAGGTTTGGGGGTGCTGGCACAGGGACCCCGGCCAGGGGCTCGGGCAGGGGGATGGCAGCAGTCCGGGCAGGGGCTGAGCCATGACACTGGTGCCCTTGGTCCCACCTCCCTGAGGCCACCGGTGCTGACGCCGGGTCTTTGTCCCTCCAGGTGAGCAGCTCCAGGCAGGTAAGTGCCAGCACCCCACCCCACCCGTCTCAGCCCTGGCACAGCAGGGCCAAATCCGGCATGCCCTGCCTTTTCCTCAGCACCCATGGGTGCTCAGCACCTAGAGGAGATGGCCCCTTCTTGGAGGGTTTCCCCAACCATGGAGACCTTGACCTGACTCCCTTGATTAGAGGGTTACCCGACTCACTGAAGATTGATGCTATGCAAATCCAAGAGCCACTGCAGCCATGGGACCTCAGGGCGGGCCGGGTCTTACCTGGGGGGAAATTGCATGGGAATTGATCAGTTATGGCCTGTGTGGGGTATGTGGGGAAGGAGGGGAAGGCACAAGCAGCAGCAGACTCTACGGGAAGGCGACCGAGATAGATTTGCATTCACATGGAAGGTATACAATATACCTTTACTCGTTTGCCCCAAGGATATCGGCATTTGCCTACCTTGGCACATCATGCCCTGGCCCAAGCTTGTAACATCACTTTTCCCAAAAGTGATAATTTTAGTAAACAAGAATGGTGCGGAATACCCTTTACTCATTATCTCCTACAAGGGACAACCTTACCCACCGAGTGGGACGGGACAGCCCAGTGCTGGCCACAGAGGCCAGACAACCCGCCTGCTACAGCACCCTCTGAACTGACGAGTTGCGACCACTTGCCGGCCCTGAGCCCATGGTGGCCACCAGCACCGGGCTACTGCCACGGTAAGACCCCCCCCCCAGGAATCTCCTGGGACCCTCCAGCAATGATGGCTCCGGCCAAGCATCACCCCATGGGTGCCACCCCCAGCTGCCGTGCGTGGATGCAGCCTTGCAGGTCCCCCATGGTTTGGTGGGGATGGATATCCATTAGAAGAGGGGTCAGTGGTGACAACCAGCCTTATAAGAGGGGACAGTGGTGGCATTTTCCCAGCCCAGGGAGGGGACTAGGGGAGGGATCTGTGTCGGGGCGCACTGGTGCATCCATGTCACTGTGCCCAGGAGGGTACAACAGGGACCAGGAGAAGACACAAAGGTCTGGGAGGGTACAAGAGGGCTGTGGGACTGGAGCTGGCTGGGAAGAGTTAACGTGGGCACCCAGCGCTGAGCTGTGTCCAGGCCAGGCTCTAGTTTCAGCTATAATTAGCTCTTGTTTATTGGAGGATCATGATAAATGATGCCGTGGAGGTCACCTGATGACAGAGTGTGACAGCTCCCACGTCACCTGCCCCAAGCCCTGCCAAGGCCTTCGCTGCACGGTAATCAGGAGTAACGACAATTACTTGAGAGGTTCAAACAAATCACAAATTTACTCAAAGCTCAGTGGAACTACAAAAGAGAGCACCTTGGCAAAAGTTATAACAATCCTTAAAACTTAGCGGAACTATCCCTTGTAAGGGATAATGAGTAAAGGGTACTCCATGCTGTTTTTTTCTAGTAAGATTGTCACCACCGGGAAGAGTGAGGTTACAAGTTTTGTCCCTATTTCACCATCCCTTTGAAGGATATCCCCAGCACGTACACATATCTCGAATTAGGGTTCTGAGACTATCGATAAACCAAGTTTCGGGAGGATCTCCCGGTCCTGAATCACAAGTGATTGTCTTAGAACAATTAAAAAGGGGGGTCTCAACTTCCCTGACAGGTGGATCAAACTTAGGCGCTATAAAAACTCGTCCCACTTTGTTCCCTGACCAAGCCCACATCCAATTACCTCTATCTCGAGAGGTTATATGGGTCTTATTCGGGAGTAGGAGACAGCATTCTGGGTGCCATCGAGTAGAATAGTTTGCTTCACAGAAATCAGGTTTTGCCAATGGATCAAACAGAGGATCCCATGGATAATAACGACCGAGTATTGCTTTTCTGCATCTGCATGAGTGAAACCCAACAGGGCGGGTCAGACCCTCCGTTCCATGCTGCCACGTGCGTATAGACGCCCCAGGAACTGCAAAACCCCATTCGACTTGGAGCTGATCTGTTGGGTGTATTGGGCACAAAGCTTGATATGCCCCTGCTTCAAAAATTAGCAATTTTAGGGCTTTCTCATGACTAGGGGTCCAATCCTAGGGAGCCCATGTGTGTGTTAAATCGTACAGGGGACGAGCTATGATAGAAAAAGCCAGAATATGCTTCCTCCAGCAGAATACCAGCAGGCCTAGGGTATGTTGCAGCTCCTTTTTGTTTCCTGGGATCTTTATCTGTTCTAAGGTAGCCAAAGTTTCGGAGGGAATGCACACCGCTCCTCCTTTCCACCATATGCCTAAGAACTTCCCCTCAGGGAGGGGAGCTGCACCTTTTCTGCCCAAACCTGAAGTTCTCAACTTTCCAGGTGGGTAATTACTTTCTTTTGGGTTTGTCCCACTGCAGTGGCATCAGACACCCCCTCCTCCCCGCCCCCCACCCACCCCATTTTATCACCAACGTATTGGTAGGGTTTAACTCCCCGCTCGGGGGTGATTTCTGATAGTGCTCAGGCCCACTCCGGCCTGCGGTATTGGCATTTAAAGCAGACGTTTGGGCCCCTGTGTCCACCGGAAAAGTGGCCGGGGGTCTTAAAAGGGCCCAGGGGAAGGTTACCAGTAGGTCCCCCTGCTCGTTTTCAGTCAGCCTTCTAAAACACACCCGCCGGCCGTCCCCCGGCTCACTCGCTGGGGACGGCACAAGGAGTTTCCCAACCCTGGAGGGCCGGTGGGCCCCCCCACGGGAGCCATGGGAGTGGCCGATCTCTGAGGTACAGGGGCCGTGGGGACGCTCTCCTTTCCCGGCCTCTATCTATCTATCTATCTATCTATCTATCTATCCATCTATCTATCTATTGGTTTCCACATTTTTACCAGCAGCGGCACACTGGGGAGGGGTAGGCCGTCCATTAATTCTCGGGGAATACCTTTATCTAGGCCGTCCTTCCACAACCGATTTCTTGAGGCCCCCGCCCCCCAAACTTCTATCTCGGGGGTGGAGCGTTTTCTCCTCTGTCTCAGCCCTCCAGGCCGCCGCTTGTGCCTTCCCCTCCTTCCCCACATACCCCACACACTGGCCATAACTGATCAATTCCCGTGCAATTTCCCCCCAGATAAGACCCGGCCCGCCCTGAGGTCCCATGGCTGCAGTGGCTCTTAGTCAGTCTTGGATTTGCACAGGATCAATCTTCAGTGAGTCGGGTAACGCTCTAATCAAGGGAGTCATCCTGTCGGGATTGGCAAACAACAGCATCGGGGAAGGTTGGCAGGGAACTGGGCGCCTATCGCATCAGCTGGAGGCAAGCCACCTTCTGTGGACTCTCTGTAAGCTGGCTTACGCCAGGGGTGGGGATGGCAATGGGATCTCCTCTCTCCAAGGGCTCTAACCCTCCACCCCAAGAGACCAAGGTTCCCGCTTGTCCTCTACAGTCAAAAATACACTGGGAACCCAAATTCCCTGAGCCTCTTCCTCCAAAAGCCTTATTCTGTCTCCACCTGTCAGGGAGACCCTCCATACATATTGGGTTTCAGTTTCCTTAGCCTGCCTACTGTATTTGTTCCTGCAGTTTTGCCAATGCAGTAACGGTATAAAGTACCTCTTTAGTAGTAACAGCGGGTTTGCATCCTCGCCGTCATACACGACTTCACTTCTAATAAGTGGCCGGAGCTCGGGAGTAGGGTCAGGTTCTGTCACCGCCCCCAGCTCCTCCCACGGATAGTGAGGGGCAACCTCCCTCGCGACGAGGTCGCTTCTTTCCATAAGCTAGACAATCCTGGTTCGCTCTCAAGGTCCCCAGGGAGCTGCAACTTCAGCTCTCTTTCCCTCACAAAAGCATCTCGCAGGCTGCCCTTCAAGTTTTCCGTGATTCTTTTCTCGTCCGCTAATGACTTTTCAGCTAGCTGCCGTTGCAGCTGTTACTTTTCCAATTCTGCCTGTAGTTTTCCAACCAGCTCCTGGTAGGATTCATTTGCCTCCCGCTCAGCTTGTTTGGCAATGTATTTGTCCTTCTGGGCAGCTATCAGTGTGGCTCCCAAGACACCACAAACCACAGCCCTTCCCTTTCCGGGCTTAAACTTATTTCCTGTTCCCAAGTCTCTTATCTGTTCCGCTACAGTTGTCGGGGACTGCCGCTGTTCCTGGGCATTATATATAATATTATTATACATAAAAAATATATTGCTGTTGCTGTTTATTATTATTATCATTATTCTCATTATTATTACGTGCATCCAATTAACGCACAGTAACTACTGTGACGACGCGTTGGGGTGCACGGGGTGATGCTGAGGCTCCTCTGTGGATCAGGAGAGGGATCATCCTCAGGGGGACATGGTGGTCCCCACCCCTCACACAACGTGGCTGCTCCTCTGCAACGGTGGGGTGGGTGGGCTACAGGCGGCCCCGAAAGGTGGGCATGGGGCCTCAAACCCCTGCCCTGCCCTTCCCGCCCCATGCGGATGGGTCCCCCGCCAGCGCTGCCCGCTTGGAGACCCCATCCATCCCACACCCTGCAGCCTTCTGAGGGACCCCAGCCCTCTTTCAGCACCCCAAACCTCCTGGGAACCCCACAGCTCTCCTCAGAACCCCAGCCCAGGTGACTTTTGAACACCGCCAAAGATGGAGGCTCCAGAACATCCCTGGTTCAGAGGGAACCTCCTGTGTTTCCATCCATGCCCATTGCCTCTGGTCCTGGCACTGGGCACCACCAAGAACACCCTGGCTCCATCTCCTTTACTCCCCCCAACAGGTGTTGGTACACGCTGATAGGATCCCCCTGAGCCTTTTCTTCTGCGGGTTGAATAGCCCCAGTTTTCTCAGCTTCTCTTCATACATGAGATGCTCCAGACCCTTAGTGGCCTTCGTTGGTCTCTCTCCAGTATGTCCATGTCTCTCTTGGACTGGAGAGCCCAGCACAGGACCCAACCCTCCAGGGGTGGCCTCGCCAGTGCTGAGCAGAGGGAAAAAAATCACCACCCTCGACCTTCTGGCAATGTTCCTCCTAATGAAGCTCAGGATGCTATTGGCCTTCACTGTGCCCCAAGAGCACATTGATGGTTCATGGTCAACCTGGTGTCCCCCAGAACCCCCAGGGCCTTTTCTGCCAAGCTGCTTTCCAGCTGGTCACCCCACCGCCCCCAGCGTGTCCTGGTGCCTGGGTTTGCTCCTCCCCAGGGGCAGGACTTTGCACCTTCCCCTTGTTGGGGACTTCATGAGGTTCCTGTTGGCCCATTTCTCCAGCTTGTCCAGGTCCCTCTGGCTGCCAGCACGACCCTCTGGAGCATCAGCCACCCCTCCCAACTTGGTACCTCAGCAAACTCGCTGAGGCTACGCTCTGCCCCGTCAACTGGACCAGTAACGAAGATGTTGACCAGGACTGGACCCAGTATTGACCCGTGGGGGTACATCAGTGGTGACTGGCCTCCAGCCGGACCTAGTCCAGCCGTTTGGCCAGTTTTCACCCCAGCGACTGAGGGAGTTATTTATAGGGGGGGTTAGAACTAGATGATCTTTAAAGTCCCTTCCAACCCAAACCATTCTATGATTCTATGATTTTGATGCTGGAAATCAAATGCTGGCAACGAAAGAGGCTTTTGTTTGTCTGAGGAGGCCAGAGGGAGAAAAGAGGGGCCACTGCCTTTGAGGGAGGCAGCACGGGGGGGCTGACCGGCAGCTTTTGGGAAAAGGAAAGCAAAAGTGAAACCAGCACAACTCACACCGGGTTGGCACAGGTGCTCTGTGCAAACATTTACTGTTGTGCAAGAGGGAGAGCAAAGCTGTTGGTGCAAGGTCCCTTGGGGAAGGATGTTCCGGCCCTGTGTGTCCCCCAGATGCATCGCCGCCTCCATCACTGCAGTGCTCGGGACACCTGGGAGAGAAGACGGGCTGTGGTGATGCTTGCCTGGAGTGGGCATCGGGGTCCCCTGAGGTGCTTGCACCCACCGTGGCAGTGGCAAGCTGGTCCAGTCCCTCCCTCAGGACCCCAACCGTGCCAGGGACGCCACAGCCCTCAACAACCCTCCTGGGGATCCCAGCCCTGCTTGAGTCTCAGACTTCCTTAGGGACCCTGTAGTTCTCCTGGAGACACCGGTCATGTTTGGGGACTCCAGCCCTCCTCCCAGAGACACCACAGCCTTCCTGGGGACCCCAAAGCCCTCCCAGAGATGCCAAAGCTCCTGCAGATACCAGTCTTCTTTGGGGAATACACAGCCGGCCCTCCCAGGGACCCTGCCCTTCCCAGACCCCACACGCCTCCTCCCAGGGGAACCCAGCCCTCACTGGGGACCCCAGCCACACTGGTGACCCAGCCCTTCCCAGACCCCACAGTCCTCCCGGGGACCCTGCACGGAAGGGATGACACTGACGATACTCACGGCCCAACAGCTGCAGCTGTCATCTTCATTTTGGATTTCCACCTGCAAGAGAAAGCTGTCCATGTGCAGGGGGCTTGGCTGTCCCCTCCGCTGTCTCCCCTGCTGTCCCCACCACCCACGGGTCAGCCCCAGGGGGAATCGGGTCTGGATGCAAAGGCAGGGCTGGCTGTGGGTGCAGGACCTGTCCCACCACACCCGTGGTGACACCCAGCTCCGTGCTCACCAGTTTCATGTAGAATTCCGCCATGTCCAGGAGGTAGAGGGCAAAGTGGATGCAGTTGTTTCTGAGCAAGCTATAGTTGGCTTCGCTGCACATCGCCTTCCTGACTTTACAATGGAAGTCATTGAGGTTGATCCCGCCTTTTTTCCGTAGAATCCGGCATTTCCCCCTCTCCTTTTTCATGGCATCAAAGCCTTCCTTGCTGATCAGACCACTTTTCCTGAAGAAGGCCGTTCTCCAGGAAAGGCTTCTGCCTGGAAAACGAGAGCCGCCCATCGCCCTGGCCCAACCACCGCACTACATTCCTCATTTTGGCCACCACCGCCACATCCCAAGCGGGAGCAGGGGGTCGGGCGCTTACTCTGGAAATGTATGACCTCTCCGTCCCCACAGTACACGGCTGCATGCTGGAAGATGTTACTGTTGATGCCAGGTGTGCTTAGACAGGGGACGAGCACGATGTCCCCAGGCTGCACATTGCTCTCTGACACCTCCTCAAAGAACTCCTTGTCCCCAGACAGCACAAACTTGATGATCTCATACACCCTCTGCCAACCACGCCAGGGAGGGAAGGTGAGGAGGCGGCACAACCAGCCCCATCACACACCCAAAATGCCCCCCTGAACCCCCCATGCTGCTGGTGAAGCTCTCGCCAATCTCATACTTGCGTCGCTGCTTGACATCTGCAAGGAGAGAGGAACAGAAACGGGGCGTCAGCGCCATGCTCGTGCCGTGCTGCCCATGCAGAGAGGGCAGTGTCCCACCCTGCCATCACACCCTGCCCGTGATGGCTCCTGCCAGGCACAAGGGCTTGGCTCAGGCAAAAGTCACTCGTCCTTCCCAACTTCTCTGAGCTGGAGGCGTCCTGGGACAAGCCCCCTTCATCCTCCCCCTCCCTGTCACCTTGCAACGGCGACGCAAACAGCTGCCTGCAACGGGGTACAAAGATGGGATCATCCTTACCGTGCTGCTGCTGCTGCTCAGCATTGTCTTCTCTGGGACGGAGCAGGTGGCTGAACCGGGCTGCTCATGCCTCTACCAAGGGCTGTGCGAAATGCAGAGAGGATGGGTGGGTCAGCAGGCTCCACATCCAAACCTGACATCACATCCTTCCTCATGTGGAAGGCAGAGAAAGTCTGACAAAACCTAGAAACAGCACAAAATCCTGGAAATTGCCACTTCATAAAGCTGGGGTTAATTAGCTGAAATGTTAAGATTGGGAACAAACAGAGATGACCCTGGAAACAGTCCTGAGTAAAGAGGACCTGAAGGACATTCCCAAAATTGCATGTCATCCAAGGACCTCCCACCACTTGCCTTCTTGGTTTTGCTCCCTTCCCCTTGGAAGCCACGGGGACGTTTTCTGCTTGCTGGGGAATCAAACTTCCCCTCTGGTGGGAGCGAAGCCTCCCAGAAACTCTCACATGAGTGTGGGAACTGTGAGAGTCCCTGAAAGAAAGCCCAGCGAGAGACCTGAAGCAGCTCTAAATAATCCTCATGGAGGAATATTTTCACAGGATCACGGGAGAGTTGAGGTTGGAGGCACTTCTGGAGGTCATCTGGTCCAACCTCAACCTAGAGCTCCTTGCCCAGGACCATGTCCGGACGACTTTTGAATACCACCAGGGATGGAGGCTCCAGAACATCCCTGGGTGACCTGTGCCAGGGGTTGGTCACCCTCATAGTGAAAAAACACTTTTCTGAAGTTCAGAGGGAACCCCCTGTGTTTCCATCCATGCCCATTGCCTCTGGTCCTGGCACCTGACCCCATGTCATGACCATCTCCTGGGGCTCACCTTCCAGGTGGATGATCTCCACGTCACCATACTAGATGCCGGCCTGGGCACCACACCAGCCAGAGCCCCCTGAGGTCAGTGGGAAGAGGTCCCCAGGCTGGGGCTCGGCCACCCCATCGGGGACCATGTCAAAGTGCTGACCCAGCAGCTCCTCACAGGGAAAGAACGCTGCTGTGCTCGCCGCCCCGGCCACTGTCTGGGGACCCGTCCATGTTTCAGGGCCACCGGCAGCATCGCTGACCCACTGGCTCATCCCCCATCCCCGGTGGCTTGGGCACAGCTTGGGTCTCCATGGTTGGGGAAACCCTCCGAGAAGGGGCCGTCTCCTTTAGGTGCTGAGTGGGGTGCTGGCACTTACCTGCCTGGAGCTGCTCACCTGGAGGGACAAAGACCCGGCGTCAGCACCGGCGGCCTCAGGGAGGTGGGACCAAGGGCACCAGTGTCATGGCTCAGCCCCTGCCCGGACTGCTGCCATCCCCCTGCCCGAGCCCCTGGCCGGGGTCCCTGTGCCAGCACCCCCAAACCTGTCGCACCCAGGAGCCCAGCCAGCGCCGGGGCTGCAGGAATGGCCTGTCCTGGGCTTGTGGGGTCTGCCCCAGGGTGCTCACCTGTGGGGAGAGGGGATAGAGCGAGCCTGGGACCTTGATGGCACCCATCCCCTGCTGGCACCCACCCCTGCTGGCATCCCCTCCATGCTAGCACCCCGCATGCTCACACCCATGGTGGCTGGGGTGGGTGCTACAGACCACAGCCTGTCTTCTCTCCCTGGTGTCCCCAGCGCTGCAGTGATGGAGGCAGTGAGGCACCCAGGGGACACGCAGGGCTGGAACATCCTTTCCCGGTGCACCGACCTTGCACCGATGGTTTTGCTCTCCCTGTTACATAACAGTCAATGTTTGCACGGAGACCCTGCGCCGTCCCGGTGTGATTTGTGCTACTTTCACTTTTGATTTCCCTTTCCCAGAAGCTCCTTGCCCAGAAGCTGCCGGTCAGACCTCCCATTCCTGCCTCCCTCAAAGGCAGTGGCCCCTCTTTTCTCCCTGCAGCAGCCCGGTTCTGTCCCCGGCTCCGTCCCAGAGAAGACAATGCTGAGCAGCAGCAGCAGCACGGTAAGGATGATCCCATCTTCACACCCCGTTGCAGGCAGCTGTTTGCGTCGCCATTGCAGGGTGACAGGGAGGGGGAGGATGAAGGGGGCTTGTCCCAGGACGCCTCCAGCTCAGAGAAGTTGGGAAGGACGAGTGACTTTTGCCTGAGCCAAGCCCTTGTGCCTGGCAGGAGCCATCACGGGCAGGGTGTGATGGCAGGGTGGGACACTGCCCTCTCTGCATGGGCAGCACGGCACGAGCATGGCGCTGACGCCCCGTTTCTGTTCCTCTCTCCTTGCAGATGTCGAGCAGCGACGTAAGTAGGAGATTGGTGAGAGATTCACCAGCAGCATGGGGGGTTCGGGGGGGCATTTTGGGTGTGTGATGGGGCTGGTTGTGCCGCCTCCTCACCTTCCCTCCCTGGCGTGGTTGGCAGAGGGTGTATGAGATCATCAAGTTTGTGCTGTCTGGGGACAAGGAGTTCTTTGAGGAGGTGTCAGAGAGCAATGTGCAGCCTGGGGACATCGTGCTCGTCCCCTGTCTCAACAAGACTGGCATCATCAGGAAACTCTTCCAGCATGCAGCCGTGTACTGTGGGGACGGAGAGGTCATACATTTCCAGAGTAAGCGCCTGACCCCCTGCTCCCGCTTGGGATGTGGCGGTGGCCAAAATGCGGACAGCGCTGTGGTGGCTGGGCCAGAGCAATGGGTGCCTTCTGTTTTCCAGACACAACCTCGACCTCTTCTGGGAAAAGTGGTCGGATCAGCAAGGAAGGCTTCGAAGCCATGATACAGGAGAGGGGGAAATGCCAGATTCTACGGAAAAAAGGTGGGATCAGCCTCAGTGACTTCAATTCTAAAATCAAGGAGTTGATGAACAGCAAAGCCAACTATAATGTGTGCATAAACAACTGCATCCACTTTGCCCTCTACCTCCTGGACATGGTGAAATTCTACAAGGAACGGGTGAGCCTGGAGCTGGGTGTCACAGGTGTGGTGGGACAGGTTCTGCACCCACAGCCAGCCCTGCCTTTGCATCCAGACCCGATTCCCCCTGGGGCTGGCCCATGGGTGGTGGGGACAGCAGGGGAGACAGCGGAGGGGACAGCCAAGCCCCCTGCACATGGACAGCTTTCTCTTGCAGGTGGAAATCCAAAATGAAGATGACAGCGGCAGCAGTGGGGCCGTGAGTATCCTCAGTGTCATCCCTTCCGTGCAGGGTCCCCGGGAGGACTGTGGGGTCTGGGAAGGGCAGGGTCCCTGGGAGGTCCGTGTATTCCCCAAAGAAGACTGGTGTCTCCAGGAACTTTGGGGTCTCTGGGAGGGCTTCGGGGTCCCCAGGAAGGCTGTGGGTTCTCCAGGAGGGCTGGAGTCTCCAGACATGACCAGCGTCTCCAGGAGAGCTGCAGGATCCCTAAGGAGGTCTGAGATCCAAGCAGGGCTGGGATCCCCAGGAGGGCTGTGGGATCCCTGGGATGGAGGGGTCCCCAGGAGTGATAGGGTGCCCAGAAGGGGCTGGTGTCTCTAGAAGGGCTATGGTCCCCAAAAGGGACTGGGGACCTCAGGAGAGCTGGGGTATCTGGGAGGGTGCAGGATCCCTGGATTACTGGCGCTGGCACAGGGACCCTGGCCAGGGGCTCGGGCAGGGGGATGGCAGCAGTCCGGGCAGGGGCTGAGCCATGACACTGGTGCCCTTGGTCCCACCTCCCTGAGGCCACCAGTGCTGACGCCGGGTCTTTGTCCCTCCAGGTGAGCAGCTCCAGGCAGGTAAGTGCCAGCACCCCACCCGTCTCAGCCCTGGCACAGCAGGGCCAAACCCGGCACGCCCTACCTTTTCCTCAGCACCCATGGGTGCTCAGCACCTAGAGGAGATGGCCCCTTCTCGGAGGGTTTCCCCAACCATGGAGACCCAAGCTGTGCCCAAGCCACCGGGGATGGGGGATGAGCCAGTGGGTCAGCGATGCTGCCGCTGTCCCCAGGGCACTGGTGGCCCTGAAACATGGACGGGTCCCCAGACAGTGGCCGGGGCGATGAGCACAGCAGCGTTCTTCCTCTGCAAGGAGATGCTGGGCCAGCACTTCGATGAGGTCCCCGATGGGGTGGCCGAGCCCCAGCCTGGGGACCTCTTCCTCTTCCCGCTGGCCTCGGGGTGCCCTGACTGGTGGGAAGGCCATGCCAGCGTCTACTGTGGTGATGGGGAGATCATCCACCTGGAAGGTGAGCCCCAGGAGGTGGTCACGGTGTGGGGACATTCCCCTGGAAGGGAAATGGGGTACAGCATCATCTCCGTCCTGCAGGCAGCTCGGGGACGTCCCCATCAGGGATCGTGGCCAAGCACGGCAAGAGCCACCTCCTGCGGACGCGGGGTCCAGCAAAGGTGCTGCGGAAGAAAGGAAGTCTGGATGCGGCCGCCCTGCAGCAGCGGATCCGGGCAGCCATGGACCAGGTGGTGGAGTACGACGCTGTCACATGCAACTGTGTCCACTTCGCCCTCGCCCTGCTGGGACTGGGTCAGCTCACCACCACCATGGTGGGTGCCACCATCCCAGGGGACCCCAACACTCGGTCTGGCCAGGCATCACCACAGCCTGTCTTCTCTCCCAGGTGTCCCCAGCGCTGCAGTGATGGAGGCGGCGATGCGCCCGCTGGACACACAGGGCCGGAACATCCTTCCCCAGGGGACCTTGCACCAACAGCTTTGCTCTCCCTCTTGCACAACAGTAAATGTTTGCACAGAGCACCTGTGCCAACCCGGTGTGAGTTGTGCTGGTTTCACTTTTGCTTTCCTTTTCCCAAAAGCTGCCGGTCAGCCCCCCCGTGCTGCCTCCCTCAAAGGCAGTGGCCCCTCTTTTCTCCCTCTGGCCTCCTCAGACAAACAAAAGCCTCTTTCGTTGCCAGCATTTGATTTCCAGCATCAAAATCATAGATTCATAGAATGGTTTGGGTTGGAAGGGACTTTAAAGATCATCTAGTTCTAACCCCCCCTATAAATAACTCCCTCGGTCGCTGGGGTGAAAACTGGCCAAACGGCTGGACTAGGTCCGGCTGGAGGCCAGTCACCACTGATGTACCCCCACGGGTCAATACTGGGTCCAGTCCTGGTCAACATCTTCGTTACTGGTCCAGTTGACGGGGCAGAGCGTAGCCTCAGCGAGTTTGCTGAGGTACCAAGTTGGGAGGGGTGGCTGATGCTCCAGAGGGTCGTGCTGGCAGCCAGAGGGACCTGGACAAGCTGGAGAAATGGGCCAACAGGAACCTCATGAAGTCCCCAACAAGGGGAAGGTGCAAAGTCCTGCCCCTGGGGAGGAGCAAACCCAGGCACCAGGACACGCTGGGGGCGGTGGGGTGACCAGCTGGAAAGCAGCTTGGCAGAAAAGGCCCTGGGGGTTCTGGGGGACACCAGGTTGACCATGAACCATCAATGTGCTCTTGGGGCACAGTGAAGGCCAACAGCATCCAGAGCTGCATTAGGAGGAACATTGCCAGAAGGTCGAGGGTGGTGATTTTTTTCCCTCTGCTCAGCACTGGCGAGGCCACCCCTGGAGGGTTGGGTCCTGTGCTGGGCTCTCCAGTCCAAGAGAGACATGGACATACTGGAGAGAGACCAACGAAGGCCACCAAGGGTCTGGAGCATCTCATGTATGAAGAGAAGCTGAGAAAACTGGGGCTATTCATGTCCTCTGCACATGGACAGCTTTCTCTTTCAGGTGGAAATCCAAAATGAAGATGACAGCGGCAGCAGTGGGGGCATGAGTATCCCCAGTGTCATCCCTTCCCAGCAGGGTCCCTGGGAGGAGTGTGGCGTCCCGAGGAGGGCTGGGTCACCAGTGGGGCTGGGGTCCCCTACCATGGCTCGGTTCCCCTGGGAGGACTGTGGGGTCTGGGAAGGGCAGGGTCCCTGGGAGGGCTGGCCGGGGATTCCCCAAAGACTGGTGTCTCCAGAAGGTTTGGGGTCTCTGGGAGGGCTTCAGGGTACCCAGGAAGGCTGTGGTGTTTCCAGGAGGGCTGGAGTCCCCAAACACCACCGGGGTCTCCAGGAGAGCTGCAGGGTCCCTAAGGAGGTCTGAGAGCCAAGCAGGGCTGGGATCCCCAGGAGGGCTGTGGGCTCCCCATCAGGGCTGTGTCCCCAGGTGGGATGGGGTTCCCAGAGGACTGCGGTCCCTGGGAGAGCTGTGGGGTCCCGAGCAGGGCCGCATCCTCAGGAGGGTTGGGGTGCCCAGAGGGGGCTGGTGTCTCTAGAAGGGCTATGTTCCCAAAAGAGACTGGGAACCTCAGGAGGGCTGGGGTCTGTGGGAGGGTGCAGGATTCCCGGGAGGCTTGGGGGTCCCCAAGGGCAGCGCTGGCGGGGGACCCATCCACATGGGGCGGTAATCCACATGGCAGGGCAGGGGGTCAGGGCACCATGTCCCCCTTTTGGGGCCACCTGCAGCCCACCCACACCACCGTTGCAGGGGAGCAGCCACGTTGTGTGAGGGGTGGGGTCTGCCGCATCCCCCTGAGGATGATCCCTCCGCCAACCCACAGAGGAGCCTCAGCATCGCCCCGCGCACCCCAACGCATCATCACAGGGAAGGGGTGTGTGGGGGTGGGTGTGTGTCCTTGCTTTCTGCTTGCTGGTTCTCAATTGCCATGCAGTAATTAAAAACTTTAAAAAATTTGTCCACCTGAAATGTTTCCCCCGCTGCCTCACTCCTGTGTGAGGGGATAAGAGAGCTGCCCGACTGGCAGCAGCCGGTTGGGGCTTGTTAGCTGTGAGAAATCGCAATAACTGAAATAGCTGCCAATATCAACAGTGACCGGTGAAGTAAATTTATAAAAATACTATCTATAATAATAATAAATAATATAATTTAATACAATACATAATATATCATATCCATATATAATACATCGTATATACTACATAATATACTACATACCATACATACATAAATATACATATATGTATACATGCTTGAATATATGTATATAATATAAATATATGTATACACATACATACGTGTAATATACTACATACAGTACACTAATATATATAATATGATCTGTAATATAATATAATCTGTAATATGATAGACTATAGACTATAGGCTATGGACCATAAGCTATAGAATATGAAATATAGAATATAGTATAGAATGTAATTAATATAGTCTGCAATGTAATATAACATTGTATATATTTTTTATCTACTATAAAATGTATACTGTAGAATGTATTATGTATGAAATTAGAATGGAATAGATATGATATATATGTAATATATATAAAGCCAGAAGGGATGTGGCAACCCAGACAGAGCTGCCACAAAACCATGGAGCCACCCAGCCCTCGGGCTGCAGGGAGTGCCAGAGCCTGTCACGGATAGCGCAGGGCAGCAGTGAGAATGGCTGCGTCAGGTGCAACCAGGTGGACGCTCTGCTCAGCCTGGTGGCAGAGCTACGCGAAGAAGTTGTGTTGGGTTTGCGTGGCAGGGTTTTGGTAGCGGGGGGGCTACAGGAGTGGCTTCTGTGAGAAGCTGCTAGAAGCTCCCCCTGTGTCTGACAGAGCCAATGCCCGCAGGCTCCAAGACGGACCCGCCGCTGGCCAAGGCCAAGCCAATCAGCGCCTCTGTGATAACATATTTAAGAAGAAGAAAAACACTTAGAGAGAGAGCTTTTGCAGCCGGAGAGAGGAGTGAGAAGATGTAAGAAACTCTGCAGACACCAAGGTCAGTGCAGATGGAGGGGGAGGAGGAGCTCCAGGCACCAGAGCAGAGATCCCCCTGCAGCCCGTGGTGAAGACCATGGTGAGGCAGGCTGTCCCCTGCAGCCCATGGAGGAAGGATGAGGGGGTGCAGAGAGTCCACCTGCAGCCCGTGGAGGACCCCACGCCGGAGCAGGTGGAGGCACCTGAAGGAGGCTGTGGCCCATGGGAAGCCCATGCTGGAGCAAGCTCCTGGCAGGACCTGTGGACCCATGGAGAGAGGAGCCCACGCCAGGGCAGGTTTGCTGGCAGGACTTGTGACCCTGTGGGGGATCCACGCTGGAGCAGTTTGCTCCTGAAGGTGTGCACCCCGTGGGAGAGACTCACGTTGGAGAAGTTTGTAAAGGACTGTCTCCTGTGAGAGGGACTCCATGTTGGAGCAGGGGAACGATGAGAGGAGTCCTCCCCCTGAGGATGAAGAAGCGGCAGAAACACCATGTGCTGAACTGACCGTAACCCCCATTCCCCATCCCCCTGTGCCACTGAGGGGGGGGAAGGTTGAAGCCGGGAGTGAGGTTGAGCCCGGGAAGATGGGAGGGGTGGGGGGAAGTGTTTTAAGAGTTGATTTTATTTCTCATTCCTCTACTCTGTTTTGCCTAGTAATAAATTAGATGAATTCCCTCTCTAAGTTCAGTCTGTTTTGCTCCTGATGATAATTAGTGAGTGATCTCTCCCTGTCCTTATCTCGACCCAAGACCAAGGGGAGCCTGTACCCTCTCCCTGCCCAGCAGGAGGCGGTCGCTTAAAAGGAAGGAGGGAGCGGAGGCAGGTCCACGCTGCGTGTGGCAGGCGAACCTTCTCCTCTTCGCCCGCCTCGCCTTCCCAAGTGCCTCTGTACAAGAGCTACGAGGCTCTGGCTGTGGAAGGCCCCTCAAAGGAGGACATGGACGACAGTCGAGCTACACCAGAGGTAGCACCTAGACCCAAAAGGCCCGCACCCCCTGCTGTGACCATCCCCATGAAGAAGACCCCATGGGTTATAGTTGTAGGGACTCCCTTCGGAGGGGCACAGAGGGCCCGACACGCAGGGCAGGCCCTCCTCTCAGAGACGTCTGC